>NW_024582406.1:1852821-1910748 GCF_018398535.1 Haplochromis burtoni | reverse complement strand
CACACACACACACACACACTTCAAAATTCCTACATACCCCAAAATGTTTCCAGGTCTTGATCTCACTGTACAGAGCATCTCCTGGGCAAGCGGTGTTCACCATCTGTCTGTGGCCCCTCAGGGTAAAAGTGGGTATGAGTCGCCCGCCAATGATAGCACAGCTTGCCAGCTGGTCTCTCACCAACTCCATGGCGTGCTGAGAGGGCAGAATGCTGCTGTAGTCTCCAATGAAGGAAACGCCGTAGCCGACAGAGTTGTAGCCGAGGGTGTGGGCTCCTTGCCAGTACCATCCTCGGCCCTCGTAGATGTTCCCGTCGGAGCCCGCAACGAAGCTTTTGGAGAGGACAGAGACTCTTAGACGGTGTGAGCTGGTTGCGAAGATGTCACGTGTGAAAACGTCTACGTACCTGTATCCGATGTCATCCCAGCCTCTGTCCTCCTGATGAAAACGCTGCATGGAGCGCATGTCTGCAGAGCACTGCTCAAAGGTCAGACAGGGCTTGCTGGGCGTGCTAGTGTGGTGGATGAACATGAAGGAGAGAGGCAGCGAGAGGTTGGTGGGTGTTCCTATGTACGGCTTTGCACCCCACATACACCGAGGAACGATGGGTGGGCAATCTGAAACAGATCAGAGTTTGTTACATGTGACGTTATGCTCGTATTTTGATGGATCTTCTTAACTTTCTTATGTAATGGTCACAGACCACACTGCTGTTCTAAAACCTTTCACTTGGTCTGTGTTTTAAGTTTTATGCTCACCCATGTACATATGGACAAACTCCTTCATCCCCTCCTTCACCTCTCTCATCAGCACCTTCTTCTCCTTCCTCTCCATATCTGACTGTCCTGTCAGACTCTGCTGCAGCTGTACAGATTTCACCACCTGTCTGGCCAGCAGCAGCGGGACAACCAACTGTCTGAAGTTCTCCCTGCGGCGTCGGCTGATGAGGCGTGGGGCGGTGTCCAGTCCTTTACCCTCCAGCTGGTGGCAGTAGTACTCTGTCAGCAGACTGCTGAGCTTGAGAGGACGTCTGGATTTGTCAGAAACCTCCAACCCCAGCACGACGCCATCCATGCCTCCATTGACTTGAGCGGTGGTGAGCAGGGAGGGGCTGTCCGAGAGGGTGAACACTTGAGGAGAGCTTAGGTTGTCCCAGCAGCCGTCGGGTCCCAGACGCCGCGTCACAGTTGGACTCTGCCTGAGGGAAAGGCCCAGATCTCTGGCCAGAGCAAGTAGGTAGAGACCTCGAACGCGTCCTCGAGTCTTGGCGAGTAAACCGGCCTCGATGCCCAGGAGGAGCGGTCTGAGGGCAACAGTGGTACCATCAGGAGTTAGGACCACCCCTTCCTCTTTGGCGTCTTCTGTCACCCTGTGATGCACAGCTTTTCTAATGTAATCTGAAAGGTTAGCAGCCAGTTCAGGCACTCCAGAGAGATCACTGAAAAGGAAGTACTGAATAAACGGGTCATTGACCTCAGCTGCCCGCCGCAGCCTCTTCAACACAGCTAGCGGCTCTGACCCAGGGTCCTCATCTTCCACCTGCTTTATTGCACTGATGAAGTCTTCCATCCGATATGAAAATGAAGCTGAAGAGAAGAAAAGAAAAATTGTCATTCAAACTAAAGCCCATCATTTCTCCCCCATACAAACCTTCCTTTGTTTCAAAGTTTAAACACAAACTGATTTAACCAAAGGAGACGTGGCGAGGAGAACAGCGGCACTAAAAGACTTTGACTGAAGAAAGGCAAATATTGCCTGCAGTGTTTTTATTATGCTCAACAAGTGGGAAGTAAAGTGGCCAGCCAACTGTTCCAGCAGTTGTCTCGATGATTAAATGAAACCAACAGTTGGAGGAAAAAGCCACAGAAATCTTTTTTCAGCATAATCAGAAGTGACTTTAGGCCAAGCTACAGCTGACATTTCTCCCCCTATCAGGCTGAGAACTGCTATTACAATAAGTGGAAATAATTATTTTAATAGTGGTTCAGGTTTTTTTGTCTTTTCTTTTCTTTTTTTGATTGGTTGGTTGGTTGGTTTTTAGGGCAGATTTTTCTTACTTCAGCAAGAACATGTCAAACCACATCCTGCATGTGTTACAGCAGCACGGTTCGGTAGGAAAAACCGTCCCGGTGCGACTAAACTGGCCTGCACGCGCCCCAGACCTGTCACCCTCCAAAAAGCAAATGAATCACGGTAAAAACAGCAAACATGACAAAGGAGGCCCCAGCCTGTTGGGCAGCTAAAATCTTTATTTTGGCAAGAATGAAAAAAGATTTTGTTATCAAAATGATAAAAGCTGATCGCCTCCTTGGAAATGTATGTTTTCTATTTGCATAAGATTAGAATCGAGTCCTTAAACTGAAAGAAGTTTGGACCGGTAGACACGCAAGTAGAGCGGGGAATTAGTCAACAAGGGAAAGAAAGAAAGAAAGAAAATGAAAGCAAATACAGTTTCTTGATCTGAATACATGCATACAATCGAGCTCATAAAACAGGTGAAAACAGTGAAGCAACCCTACCCTCCACACACGTGCTGACCAACAGCACCAGAAAGACCAGGCTCAGCTTCCAGCAGACTCTGTCCATCTTGAGATGTGAACACCTTCAGCTCCGCACTTCCAATGTGTCTGCCTTAATGGCTCTCTCTTATTTATCACATGCAGTAAAGGGAGTGGTTATGTAACAGTTGTACACGCACACACACAAATACACAGAGTAGATAGGCCTCAGTTTAATCTGTTGGTGTGGCCGTCTGAGCAATGTGGGAAACTGGCACCTGTAATATAAGCAGCACGAAGTGGTTTGTCCTCAGCGGTCAAGGTCTTTCCGTGTACCTCACAGTGATCCACTTGGACATTTTCGAGAATTTCTCAAGTTCTGTAATAAATCTCAGTCATCTCGTTTTGCGTGCCGCAGCTTCTGGAAATAACAGCAGACTGCAGAAGAGTGTTCACTACAGTACAAATCACTGGGAGTCCACTGTGAGGCAATACACATGTTCATGTTATGTGGAGAAAACACACAGCGCTGGGCTGCAAAACTGTGGAAGTTCCCCCCAAAAATATGAATCACGTGTGTTCTCAGCAGCAGCCGTAGAAATGTACAACAAAGATCTTCATGTTCACTGAGGTTTATATGGTCACACGATCATTGCTGGAAATCATGTCACAGTACATGTGCACGCACTGCAGAAAGTCAAGAGAAAAAGTTTCAGACTGGTTTTTGCAACTGTGCCATGATTACAAGAACAGGAAGTGGAGGTCCAAGTGTAAAGTCCAGTGCAGAAAGTCTGGGACGCAGATAATAAAGGTCAGTGATGTAAATAAAAAAGATCTTCTAAAAGCAGAAACGAGAAGGACATGGTGGAGTCAGTAAGGCCAGAGTAATTATTTAAAATTAACTGTGCTAATAGTAATATTATTATTATTAATAATGATAATAATAATAGATGTGAAAAATTAGGTCGTGTTTTCGGGGGGAAAGGGAGACGTCAAAATGGTTATGGTCGTTAATGCCAGATGAAGATGACTTGTTAAAAAAAATATAGGTAAAAAGTAAGGAAAGCAGGGTGCAGTGTGTTGTTGCACTAAAGAGTCCGGCCACTAGATGGCGGTATGCAATTTAACTGTTGGTAATGTTGAGCTGTCAAAGCAGGAAGAAGACGGAGAGGAGGAAGAAAAACTGACCATCAGCTGATTTAGCTCTGACAAGGTGCGTTTATGTTACACAGACGTCCCTGAAAATGAGTAAACCTGCTACAGAATATTATACTCTCTGTGTAAAAGCGTAGCTTTTCATTCCTGCTGTTTTATGTGTAAGATAATCTTTATCGGTAGTGCCGGCTAACAGTTGTAGCGCGATGGCTAACAGCCAGCTGTCGTGTCTGTAGAAACTCAGCAGGTCCATTGTGTTTGCAAAAAGCTTGTAACGTGTGTCTGTGTGGTGAAGTCATACCTGGAATTACATTTTATAATGAGAGGTCTGTGAGTCTGCGGCCACACATTTATTCCCATGTTATTAGTGCCTCCTTTTTGTAAATGTTTAGCATATCAGTATATAAAAGCTAAATTAGCACCCCTGCGGTTCACTAATGTATATTGCCTTTACTGAACATCGCAAATTGTATTCGCATGAAAGGCTAGTCTCTAATATTTGACACAATAAACTTGTTTCACTACTTGAGGGAAAGCACACCAGGCTATGAAAGAGGAGATACTGGAAGCTGGTGATGTGCAACCAAAAAGTAATCAAATGACAGAAGAGCGATAGCACACTACGCTCAAATATAAATGCTAGCAACATGTGAAAGCGATGTCTGATGGTCTACATAGATTCAACACAAAAGTATAAAGCCTTTGCCGGTTCTCCACTAGCTGTCATGAAAGTGCGCTCCATAATCTTGCCAAAACAAAAAAAGTTAGTTCACGGTGTTGAACGTCTGCATCAGAACATGTAAACCACTGACTGCCATTACTCCCCAACAGAAAATGGACACCCGTTTCACTCGAGGGAAATCCAACATCCTTGAGCGCCCTCTGACCCGACCCAAGACTGAAGTCAGTCTGAGCGCCTTTGCGCTTCTGTTCTCCGAGATGGTACAGTACTGTCAGAGCCGCGTGTACTCCGTGTCGGAGCTGCAGACACGCCTGGCAGACATGGGCCAGAGCGTGGGAGCCAGCATGCTGGATGTGTTGGTGCTGAGGGAGAAGAACGGGAAGAGGGAGACCAAAGTGTTGAACATGCTCCTCTTTGTCAAGGTGAGCAAATGTAATCACACGCATGAGTAACCTTTTTTATTTTCAAACTCTTAACAGTCATCTTGCTTTTAGGTTAATGTGTGGAAGTCCTTGTTTGGAAAGGAAGCTGACAAGCTGGAGCAGGCCAACGATGATGACAAGACGTACTACATCATAGAGAAAGAGCCGCTTATTAATGCGTACATCTCCGTGCCCAAGGAGAACAGCAGCTTGAACTGCGCCGCCTTCACCGCGGGCATCGTGGAGGCCATCCTCACACACAGTGGCTTTCCCGCAAAGGTCACTGCCCACTGGCACAAAGGCACCACGCTGATGATAAAGTTTAACGAGTCAGTTATAGCCAGGGACAAGGCTTTGGATGGCAGATAAGAAAGATCGGAGGGGGGGAGTTGTTATGTAAATCTGTACAGGATGAGGAGAAATCACGGAGGCCCAGGCTGGTGTTTGTATCTGAAGTGTCTCCTTGTGGTAACTGATGAGACAGGGTGACATTATAAATGGATCACTGTGCTGTACTGAGCCTCATGAGCAGAAAATATGCACCTACATGGTTTCGTGGATCATCTCCTTCCTGTTTTGCCTCCTGATGTGGTTTTATTTTGTAGTTTTTCTTTTGTCACATATTTGCAACAGACAAAAGTTTAAAGCGTAAACATACTGCATAAACTTTCATGCCACAATGGTCACAGGAATGTAAAAAAATTAAACAAAACATTGGGGCTCTATTTGACAGCCCTTTTTACACCATTTTTTAAAATATTTGATTATTATTGTTTTAGTCTACAAGCTGGCTACAGGAGGCCAACAAAGTTGAGTACCCCTGGTTATGATAATATTAAATCATAACCAACAATGAATCACCACATGACTTGTTTTTAGGGACAAAATATTTTAAGGAGACAGGTTCAAGGTTTTCCCTGCAACCCTGAGCTGGATAAGTGGGATCAAGTGGATGTATGAGTCCATGGTTTGTTTTCTATTTCATTCCAGCTCAGCCTCAGCTTTTGTTTTGTTTGTTTTTTAAATGCATTCATAATCTGGGGCTAGTAATTCTGTGCTAACAACGCAACCACCAGGCTACATCTTACAAATCTATACATTTCTTGGGCCCAGAAATTTTGCGGTGCTAAGCTGAGTTGTTTTTCTTTAAACAGCATCTGTGGAAAAGAGGAAGTAGTTTAGTGTTATTTAAAATACATTTTTGTATTTAGTGTCTTGTCATCGAGTCATTATGTAACACAAAGATGTTTACATGTTACAAATAAAAACTGGAAGGTTGTGGTTGTTTTTGATGACATGGCTGCTTTTAAGCGAACAAAAGCTGCTTAGCTTATACTAACACAGACATATTTAAAACATGGGCTGAATATTATAATTTATATTATGTCCAGAGCACATATTTGTTACACTGAGGGAAATAAATATGGTCATTTCCAGGTCTGACTGTAATGTCTATAGCAATAACTAACATTGGGTTTATTTCATTTTTTTTAAATAACAACAAATCGCAGCACTAGTGAATGTTAGTGTGTGAAGAAAGCTCCCCATTTACATGAACTAATTCAAATCTTCACGATAGATATGATTCAACCCACTGCAGTGCAGAACCTTTAATATCTACAGTGTGTTCTAATTTCTAGTAAAATATTGTGTTCAACGGTATTAAACGCTGCACTGAGGTCTATCAGGACTATGATGGGCTCTGAAACCCGAATGAATCTCTTAAAATAAACCATTCCTCTGCAGATGGTGAGTTAGCTGAATGACCATTTTACAACTCTGTAGTTTCAGCCTGGGAGCACATTATGTTCCTAGAGCCCACCAGTAAGCAGGCTTAGGTGTGACTCCTACAACCACACAGCCCTGATGTATCTGACAGAAGCCATAATTAACCTGAAATGGACAGAGACTCGTGGGAAATTGTGTTCCAAATAAGCCATGCAGCATTAAATGCTACTGAGGAAAGCTCCGAGTATAGGTTTACAACTCATGCATTTGTGTCCCTTAATAAAAATATGAGAAGTATAAGTAAGAAGAGGAAATTGTGGTTGTTTGATTTAGTTTGGTTCTGGTGTTACCCAATATAACAAAGACATTTTGAATGCGGAAATCAGAAGTTGTGGTTGTGTGAATAGAGCTAGCATCCCTTTTGTTTCAGCCTGTATGCTAAAATAAGCTAACAGTCTGCTGACTGCTTCATATACAGACATGAGTGATATCTCTATACAGTGGCTTGCAAAAGTATTCGGCCCCCTTGAACTTTTCCACATTTTGTCACATCACAGCCACAAACATGAATCAATTTTATTGGAATTCCACGTGAAAGACCAACACAAAGTGGTGTACACGTGAGAAGTGGAACAAAAATCATACATGATTCCGAACATTTTTTTACAAATAAATAACTGCAAAGTGGGGGGTATGTAATTATTCAGCCCCCTGAGTCAATACTTTGTAGAACCACCTTTTGCTGCAATTACAGCTGCTAGCCTTTTAGGGTATGTCTCTACCAGCTTTGCACATCTACAGACTGAAATCCTTGCCCATTCTTCTTTGCAAAACAGCTCCAGCTCAGTCAGATTAGATGGACAGCGTTTGTGAACAGCAGTTTTCAGATCTTGCCACAGATTCTCGATTGGATTTAGATCTGGACTTTGACTGGGCCATTCTAACACATGGATATGTTTTGTTTTAAACCATTCCATTGTTGCCCTGGCTTTATGTTTAGGGTCGTTGTCCTGCTGGAAGGTGAACCTCCGCCCCAGTCTCAAGTCTTTTGCAGACTCCAAGAGGTTTTCTTCCAAGATTGCCCTGTATTTGGCTCCATCCATCTTCCCATCAACTCTGACCAGCTTCCCTGTCCCTGCTGAAGAGAAGCACCCCCAGAGCATGATGCTGCCACCACCATATTTGACAGTGGGGATGGTGTGTTCAGAGTGATGTGCAGTGTTAGTTTTCCGCCACACATAGCGTTTTGCATTTTGGCCAAAAAGTTCCATTTTGGTCTCATCTGACCAGAGCACCTTCTTCCACATGTTTGCTGTGTCCCCCACATGGCTTGTGGCAAACTGCAAACGGGACTTCTTATGGTTTTCTGTTAACAATGGCTTTCTTCTTGCCACTCTTCCATAAAGGCCAACTTTGTGCAGTGCACGACTAATAGTTGTCCTATGGACAGATTCCCCCACCTGAGCTGTAGATCTCTGCAGCTCGTCCAGAGTCACCATGGGCCTCTTGGCTGCATTTCTGATCAGCGCTCTCCTTGTTCGGCCTGTGAGTTTAGGTGGACGGCCTTGTCTTGGTAGGTTTACAGTTGTGCCATACTCCTTCCATTTCTGAATGATCGCTTGAACAGTGCTCCGTGGGATGTTCAAGGCTTGGGAAATCTTTTTGTAGCCTAAGCCTGCTTTAAATTTCTCAATAACTTTATCCCTGACCTGTCTGGTGTGTTCTTTGGACTTCATGGTGTTGTTGCTCTTAGATAACCTCTGAGGCCTTCTTCTTCTTCTTCTTTCATGTTTAACGGCAGCTTGCATCCAAAAATGTTGCATTACTGCCATCTCCTGGCTTTTAATCTTGCTTCACTCCTGAATCCTCAGATCCTTTTTATGAGACCAGTATTTCTCAAAAAGCGAAAAAACCCTTTCCCTTCACCATGACTTAACTTATTAACTACTTGCACAAACGTAAGTTCTCTTCAATAAACAATAATTATTTTATCCTAAGTCTTAATTAATAAAACTGTCATAAAACATAAAACAAAACAAAAAATGAGTAATAACAGGAACATTAGCTCAACATTTGCCCTGAATTTTTTGGCGTTTGCGTCTTTAGTCTTCCCAGCAGCAATAGCTTACAGGCTAGGCATTAGTCACATGATGGAGTCACGTGGTCATAAGGAAGCGGCGATGTGTTTACCTATGTGTCATCCGCAGACTGCGACAGCAACCGTCTTTTATTTTACGATGTAAACAAATAATATGACCCCGCGTCTGCTCTCTACTCGCTTTTTATGAGTGTGATGTACCCTTCCGCTGCTCCTGTGCGAACGTGAACGCATCACCATGGAATCTTCTAGTTACACCTGCATCCAAGACAGCGCCACAGGTTTGGCAACATTCAGTCCTCTCTTTTATTATCTCTCTTCACCTGTATCACTCTTTGTACCACGGATTGGTACGCATTTATTTGCTAGCATCATATTACGTTATTTTATTTTTCATGTATTTGTTTATTTATTTATTTTTAAAGAGGCGGGTCCATCTGTGAAAATTTGCTAAGGTGTGATATCGAACAATGAAAGAAACACGTCCGCTCCGTGTATTTATTCACAGGTGACTCGAGGCTCAAAGGATCATTCCGCCGATTTTGGACATTTAAAGTTTTATTTTTTATTTTTTTATTGTTTTGAAAATAAACGCTTTAAAGGTTTCCGCTTTGACATCTACAACCGGTGGTTCTTAAAATCATCACAGTTAGCGAGCCCAAGATGACGTCATCGAATAGCATGGACAGTTCAGCCATGTTTGTTTTGATGATAATCACATAAAAATCTTTCTACAGTCAAGCAATTTATAAAATTCTATTAAGAGACCCAGCAGGATAATTCGAATTATTTTTTTTAAAATCTTATTTCGACTTTGGGGGAATTGCCATTCAGATACAGTATAAATACTGCCTGTCTGTCAGTCTAGTTGAGAACATGCAGTTGCAATCAGGGGAAGACTGCTGACTTGACAGGCTTCCCTCTATGCCAGCAGGATGAGCCACAGACAGCTATTTTTGCTGTTCACAGAATGCATGTTGATAAAAGTTGAGGAAGGAAAATAAAATGTCCACAAGCAACAGGGGTGACTGCAACCTTGAGAAAAGTCAATTCAAGGACTTGGCAGAGAACGGAGCTGCAAGTGTCACGTTCCTGATGTCAGACCGCTCCTGAACCAGAGATAATGTCAGAAGAGCTTACCTGGGGCACAGAACCCAAGGTGTTTGAAGTCTAGTGTGACATTTCCACAGTCTGTGGTGACTTGGGGTGCCATGTCATCTGCTGGAGTGGAGCACTTCATGCTTCTGACTGCCAAGCTTTATGGAGATGCCAATTTCCTTTTCTAGCAGGGTGCCAGTGGGTCCAAAACTACTACCAAATGGCATTTAGACACGTGCTTAATTAGCAAACCAATTCACCTGATCTGAAGGCCACACAGAATCTGTGAGGTACTGTTTAGACGGAGATGAGAAACACTTGACCCCAAACACAGACGAGCTGAAGGCAACTATCAAAGCAACCTGAGCTGCAGTGACACGTCAGCAGTGTCAAAAGCTGATCGCCTCCATGCCACAGTAATTCATTATGAAGAACCAAAGAAGGATTCATTATATAAATAAACATGCTTTTCAGAACCTGGGCTTTTATCTGTTGTAAACTCTTTTTTATCTAATGATTTTATGTAATACTCTAATCATTAAGATACTGGAATTTTGTTTTTCAGGAGCTACAAGTGGTAATCTTGGATCATGCTTGGATCATTTTTGAGCATTTACACATTTAAACATGAAAGTTATCCGCCAGCGTTAGCTTGGTTATACTAAGCTGTGAAATTGCACCACATACAGGCAGGGAGACCAGCTAACACTGCTAAGTAACAGAATTAAAGACACTCTCCAACCACTTTTCCAGGATAAAAGGGGTTAATTCATATTGTCACTTGTTAGTAACCCAGCAATGTATAATGTCTTGAGTACCTCTTTAATGCTGAGCTTCTTTCCAAAATGAATGATTTTATTAACAGAGAAGGACAAGCTGCTCTCCTCCGTATCAGGCTATGGCTCCCAGGATCTTCTTGGAAGTGGCAGCTCCCGCCCTCCTACCCTGGTGGGCTCCAAGCTCCTCCAGCAGGAGGAAGAAGGAGAGGAGGAGGCCCTGAGGAGGAAACTCAAGTATTTCTTCATGAGCCCTTGTGACAAGTATCATGCAAAGGGGCGCAAGCCTTTCAAACTTGGCCTGCAGCTGCTGAAAATCATCATTGTGACTGTGCAGGTGGATACAGCCCTTTGATTTAACATGAATACTCTGTAGGCTCAGAATGCAAATACCCAATCATGTCCTGTGTTTTATTCTAACTGTGCAGCGACTGCTTCTCTGCATTTGCCCGAGTGTTTCAGCTCATTTGTCTTGTGCCTGTGCTCTCTGGCTCTGTCTATTAGTTGGTGATGTTTGGACTGAGTAACCAGATGGTTGTGACGTTTCAAGAGGAAAACACAGCGGCATTCAAGCACCTTTTCCTGAAGGGCTACAAGGACAAGAATCCCCACGCTGTCCACACACAGATGGAGATGTACAGCCACATCAACTTTACCATAGAGCAGGTAGCCTGCTAATAACCATTTTAAGAGACATTTTGAGATCTCTTGATTTATTATTATGACCAGAATTTTGTTTAATATGATTTTTTTAATGATTTTTTTAAGCCATGCATACATTAGATATGCTTGATATTAATAAGTGTTTTTTCATGGTATTATTACTTACAATGGACCCTAATACACTGTTGTAACACCGACTGCAGATTTCCACTCCACACAAAAACCCAACAAAACAAAGGTCAATCATAGGCTTGAGGGGAAAACAGGACTACTGCAAAGCTAGCTGAGCTATTATCTTTAGCAGTTGTATTGTTTACAATGTTTACTAGCTTAGCTTAGAATTGAGTGTGTGAATAAGCACAGAAACACAGACTGCAAATGACGTCTGTTTGTCTGCATTTGCAGACAATGAAGAAGTGGATGTAGTAGTTAGATGGAAAAAGTTGCTGCTGTAGCACAGTAACAGATGTGGGTGGGGGGAAGTCAGTCCAATAGAGTATCCCAATATTTTTGACATTGATCACTACAGGAACACCAAATATTGAGATTTTATTAAATACATTAAAATAGTCTACGAGCGAGAAGGCTCATCTCATGCGCCACCATCCTGAGATGTTGTTAGCCAAGCAAACTTACATTAAATGGGCTCAACTGAAAAACCATCCAACACTGAACACACTCAGCTTGTTAAAGCTACCTCCTAATTAAGAGCAAGCTAATGGCTCAGTCACATGACCACAAACAGGAAAGCAACCTCCTTGCATCCATAAAAAAAGCAGCGGCTGCCTGGTGATTGTATAGATTTTTTTCGCATTCTGCAACTGATTGCACAGGTCGCCCAACAGGAGGCAACCTTTCTGCAAACAGTTTCAGTCTTACTTGGACTGACTGCAGTCACTCTCAGAGAGATCATGGAAGGTTTGCAAATAACTTCTGTCTAATTTATAAAAGCAGAAATGTTGCCAACATGTTGCCATCAGTCTGAATGACTCTTTGTCAATGAAAACAACTCAAGTGGGCTTGACTCAACTGGTTGGCAGCTGGTTGTATTGTGGTTATATTCCTGTGGAACAGGAACATTACTGAGCGCAGTTAAATATACATTCCTGTTAAATGTGAATTTCTGTTTATGTAGACAGCAACAGATGCGATTTCAGAGAATTTATCACAGTTATTTGGTGTATTACCAGAAACACTTTGCATGCAATTGCAGATTGAATCTTATGGCAACATTAATGCAGGTTTTAGTGACAGTGCTTGTAATCTCAAATTAAAGTAAAATAACTTCATTGTATTGTGTAAAAAAAGATATTGACAAAGTTCAACTTGGTGATAAATTGTAACATATCTTATTCCATACCAAGCACATAACACAAAGTTAATAAATGTGATAAAAATGCAATAATATTTTGGGGTGTCTGGTGATTTCCACCTCTAGTAATTGAGACATATTTCTGGAAAGAGATGCCGCTGTCGTGTTGCCATCCTGACTGAACAGCGTTCTTTTTAGTGAGAGCTTCATTGTTACTTTCTGAACGTGAAAAGTTTAACATCGCATAAAGAAGACAGATGTTTTCTCGAGCTTAATTCCACCTCTCGGCTTCTCTTTCCCTCTTCAGTACTTGGCTCTACCTCAGATCTCACTGGGACGGTACGCTTATGTGCCGGGTGTCGGCGTTAACGGAAGCGCACTCTCCCTCTGTCAGAGGTACTTTAGGAGGGGCACCATCGACCCCGTCAATGACACGTTTGACATCGACCCACATGTTGTCACAGGTAGGATAATCCTTCTTTTGATTTTGTTTTTCTTTATGTTTTAAAGTCTACTTGTTTGTTACACGTCTGTCTGCACATTCTTCAAGTGCCAGTATTTCCCTTAAGGAACCAATAGTGTCAGTGAGTCACTGTGTTATTGCTCCAGTGCCCTGCAACTGTGCCCTACTTTTAAAGACTTGAGTCCTGTAATGAAAAACACAGACCTTTTTTTTTCCACTTTAGTAGCAAAATACTGTCTCCGGTCCTGGGAAAGGGGTTATTTGCGCACATCTGCTGATTTGGCAGATGGCTATGGCTAATGCATGATAAATGTAGTGGTAAAAATAAACCGTGGTGTGGCATTCATGTGATATGGAAAAAATCATGTATGACTTAGTTCCTCTTTTGCTATTTCTGATTTTCCTTTTTCCAGATTGTATTGGACTGGACCCACTGACGTACAGCGCTGCTCCAGGAAACAGTGACTACAAGAATTTCACTCTCCTGTTTTACAAGTTAGAGACTCTGTTATGTTTGTGTGTTTTGGTATTAAAGAGGTATTACTTTTCTTTGCAATGTGAATTCTGCACATTGAATCCTCAGCATGTCTCTTTCCTCCCCAGGCTGATCAATGTCACCATTGACTTCCAGCTGAAGGCCATCAACATTCAGACCATTATAAATAATGAAATCCCGGACTGCTACACCTTTGCTATCACAGTGAGCTCCTCTATGATCTCAAATTCAGTCAACATCCCACAGAATAGAAAAACTAAAAATGTTGTTTTTTACATGCTAATTGTTACGTGGTTCATGCTTTTGTCGTCAGATTGTGATGGATAACAGGGCGCACAGCGGTAAAGTTACGATCAGTCTTCAGAACCGTGCCTCCATTAAGGAGTGTAAAGATCCTAATGTGACTGGACGTGGTGAGTGACTGGTGGTTAGGGGTGATATTTATTTACCTGCCGCTTCATTTATTTTAATTGCCTTTGATCCCTTTTATTTCTGTCCTCTTTTTTTTCAGCCGAGAATTATGCGCAGGAGTTCTTTGATGTGCTGGTGGCCATCGTCTGCGTGCTGTCCTTGCTGCTGTGTGGACGCTCCATCCTCAGAGGCATCCTCCTGCAGCATGTAAGAAAACTGGCCAATAATTTCTGTATTTTTTTGTTTTTGTGATGTTAGCCTATGAAATGTATATTTTGAAATGGATATTGCACATAGCACGACTGACATTGCCTTTTTGAAGCCTTGGGTTTGGCATTTTGGCCGTCTCAATGTTTGCCTCTTTTGGGCGTGAGAACATATAATCTTACTTGGACAGGAGAACAGAGTGATAGGTTATCAGTCAACCTTACCTAGCTTGGATACCAAGATGCATCCATAGACTGCATGGGCCCTTTGCACACACACAAATACCTGTTAAATAGTGTTCAATGACCTACAAAAGTGGAGCTCAGATAAGGACAGGCTGTTTGTGTATGCAACCGCACAGTAATGTACGACCACCATGAACACAAAAAAGGAAGTGAAGCCTGGTCAAAAGAACCTTCCTGCCAGACTGGCTAGCTTTTTTAATAATGCATACATTAAGTCTTAATACAATTTACAGTACTGAGTCTTGTCTCTTACAGCAAAAGTCTATTTTTATTTATATTTTGCTTTCAAGGAGACAGACTAGTAGTTTTGAGCGATAGTTCTCAAGGATTTCTTTCTTCTTTGGACATTCGCTGATTTTTCACTTCTTTTTAGTTCCGTCCTTGTACCTGACCATTTTAAGAGTATTTTTTTTCTTTGTTAAGAAATACTGACCTATGAGAAAGTCACCTAACTCAAGGGATGAGCAGGTGTTGTCTCTGCACACCAAAAAACAGTTTGTTCCAATTTCTTTAGCTGAGTCTATGAAAAATATCACAGTTTTGTGATGAACACAAAACCATATTTTTATATCAACAAGGTGATTCCCGGAGATCTATTAGTGGAAAACGTTCCCTATCTTGGCATGCTGTGCAGTCACTTAAAACACTGAGGAAACTGGACAAGTGGAAGACAAAAAGGGAAGTATCAGGCCTAAAAACCTGTCTACAGCAGCTCAACAGTATCTGAAAATCGTGTCTTAACCTCGTAAGACCTGAACTCTTTCATGCCATGTATTTTCAGTTTCTCTTTGCTATTTGGGCTGATTGGAACCTGATGAATGTAAAAACAAAGAATTACCGGGGGGGGGGTTGTTTTTGTTTTTTACCCGATTTTTGTTTCTGAGAAAAATGAAATTCACATAAGAGGACATTTGCTTTAGATTTTGATAGAACAGTGGCAGTGTCTTTTATCCTGTCTTCCTGCTCTCACCCCAACCGGTCGCAGCAGATGGCCACCCCTCCCTGAGCCTGGTTCTGCCAGAGGATTCTTCCTGTTAAAAGGGAGTTTTTCCTTCCCACTGTTGCCAAAGTGCTTGCTCATAGGGGGTCATATGATTGTTGGGTTTTTCTCTGTATCTATGAAGCGCCTTGAGGCGACTTTTGTTGTGATTTGACGCTATATAAATAAAATTGAATTGAATTGAATTGAATAGTGTACTCGTAAGTGGATATCAGGCCGTTGTAGAGCAAAATTTAATACTTTGGTCTAGACAACCCAAAATGTGATATCCGCATATGTGGACGCCAGGTCCTAGGAGGTTATGAAGTATGAAAAAATTCCAGCACAGACCTTCCACAGTACCTGAGAGATGCATCAGGTCTTTTATCCAAATTTGAAAATTTTGGTTCAAATGCTCATCAGTATGTACAAAGGAGGTCAGGAGAGAGGTACAACAATGAGTCTCTACAACTGTAAAGCATGGTGGAGGCTCTGCCCTGGTTTGGGCTGCATGTCAGCCAGTGATGTTGGATATCTCGTCAAAAACCGATGAAATTACGAACATAGAAAAGTGACATCATCATCATATTTTGATCCGCCATTGTTAAAGCATCTGATTGGCAACAGCTTCATTGTTCAGTATGACAAAGATCCCAACACGCTGCTAGTGTAGCATACCTGGTCATACATGGTCATACCATTGGCTTATCTACTCTATTTCCATGTATGTTTGCACATGTTTCAATAAAGTTTTGCACCTATTTTACTCACAAAATATAAACCAAAAAAAAGAGGGGTGACTCAAGACTTTAGCACGGTAATGGAAATGGGTGAGATATTTCCAAATTTAGGAGGAAAATATGCTACAGAGACCAAAAGGAGGCTGTAAAAAGTTTCACTTCTCCTCTGATGTCTTTCAAAATGGGACCCCAAGTGGACTGACTGCTTGAAGTTGCAACTTTTGTTGAGGTACTAATTAAGAGTCTGCATTGCACTCGTACACTTTATGGATAACTTAGCACTTCTCCCTCTCATCCAAATACAGTGTCATATTAACAACCAAATGAGGACACATAAAAAATATTGCCAAGAGCAGATGTCCTTAATATGGCCATCTCAGGTACACAGCGCTACCTGTGAGCACATAAGCCCCGCCCACCTGCTGTTAAGATCTTCTGTTTTTCACAGCCAGCCAATCAGAAGAAAGTTGGCTTAAAGGTAGAAGCAAAAAAGTTTCAGTGGATGAACTGAAGTGCTGCAAAGAGACCCAGGATGAGATGAATTGTTCTGAACAGCAAATCGTGCAAAATGAAAACCTCAGAAAAAAAAATATCGAGCCGCAAATGAGCTTTCAAATCTTTATCATTACATTTCTCAAGGGTGCAGTGTATCAAGTTAGTCATCATGCGTGAAATGTGATTACAGAAGTTCCGATTTTTGCTTGCCACCGTGAAAGATGAGGCTGGTCTGCACTGCTCGCTCTGCTGGATTGTCATTTTTCTAAGCGCTTGCCTGGAGGCCGTGGCGCTAATGAGATCACAGCAAAACTTACATCCTGCAATACAAACACTGTTGCCCCCTGATGCCATATATTCAACACATATAATTTCATAATGATAACAGTCACGCAGGCAAAGAGAAGTAGTTAAATGCCTTTCACGGTCTCCTAGTTTTCCGGTTGTGTGTATCACATTTAAAGCCCCATTGATCATCTCCCATCTCCTTACCCAGGAGTACGTGCAGTTTTTCAATCACAAACTGGGCCGCAGCGTGAGCTGGGGAGACAGGATGGAGTTCATCAATGGCTGGTACATTCTGCTCATCGTCAGTGACACGTTCACCATCATCGGCAGCTTCATCAAAATTGGGATAGAGTCCAAGGTAACAAGATGTGAGAGGGTGTGCAGCTTTGTGCACACTGTAAAAGAAGCTTCTTTTTTTATTCACCTACTGAGATGTAAAATTCCCAGTTTTCAGTAAGTTATGATAAGTAATGATGTCTTCCTTGTGATGCAGAATCTGTCATCATATGATGTTTGTGGGATCTTGCTGGGAACATCCACTCTGCTGGTGTGGGTGGGAGTCATCCGCTACCTCAGCTTCTTTCAGAAATACAATGTATGTCAAACACACACACACAAATATGGAAAATATTATTTAACACAATTTTTTTTTATATAATATTTTAAAATGTATTTACAGTTAGTTAATTTGGTCTCTTTCTCCCACAGATCCTGATTGTGACTCTAAGAGCTGCTTTTCCCAATGTCATCCGCTTCTGCTGCTGTGCGGCCGCCATTTATTTGGGATATTGCTTCTGTGGCTGGATAGTGCTGGGGCCCTATCATGCAAAGGTAATGCACGGACACACAGCTGTGTCTCTAAGCAGGAGTGAGCAGGCGTGAGTCACTCAGAGCAGAATTGCATGTCAGAGCATCCTAATTATGATAAACTGCCTCCCAGCATGTCATTTTTTAGCTATGTATAATTAATGGGAGGAGAAAATTGATAGTTATTAAATATGAATCAGGCAGCATTTTGTTAGGATATTGCTTTTTGCATGCAAGCAAAATAATGTAATCAATTCTGGTGGAAATATATGGAGGGCCAGCTTTCCTGAAATTAAAAACAAAATGAATAAAATGAAATAATTAAATGACTCAATAAAAAAATAAATATGCTAATATGTGCATCAAAAATACCGTACATTACCTAATTCAATGAATGTGAAATTAATTGATATTTGCCTTTCACACAGAAACATTCTCTAGAAGTCAATTTTGTAATCCGTGCCAAAAAGATAAATAAAAACACTGAAAGACTGCAAAACTTTCTTTTTTAAATGATTGTGCTAACTTGGACTCCATGTATCCAGTTTCGCTCCCTGTCCATGGTGTCAGAGTGCCTGTTTTCTCTGATCAATGGAGACGACATGTTTGTAACATTCGCTGAGATGGAGCACAGCAGCACGCTGGTGTGGACCTTCAGCCAGATCTACCTTTACACCTTCATCTCCCTCTTCATCTACATGGTGCTGTCACTCTTCATCGCACTCATCACCGGAGCTTATGACACCATCATGGTACAGTTGCTGCTTTGTTTCTTTATTATACTGTTGGGTGGTGGTTTGAGTGCTTTTTCTAATCATATGAATTGGGTTACAGAAATGCTAAAATCTAAAAACAAAATTTTTTCCCATCAACGTCTCCTCTACTTTGCCAATTTCCCAGTGCCAATCTGCTAAATCAAGATAATGATCATACTTATTGGTTAATACTGGTAAATGTGATCCGACATTAATGCAGGATACTTGTGCAGTTATGTATTGATTTATTTTTACCGATAAATACGGGGACTTTATTTAGTAAGTGACAATAGCAGTTTGAAAATTTGCAGCTTTTTTGTCTTCCTGCAGGCCCAAACACAGGAGCAGGCACACATCACAGATCTACATGCATTCATTGCACAGTGCACGGACACGCCCAGTTCTGGCAAGTTCCGTGCACCCGAAGCCTCATCATGCTCCTTCCTCTGCTGCTGTGAGTGGTGAGGACAGTGACCTAGTAGAAGCACAGAGGGAGTAAGCAGTGTGTACATTGAAGGACATGGGAGTCTTTCTTTCCCTCCATCTTTAAAGCACCATATTTCCACTCCAGTAGCTGACTGCTATTCCACTCCTTTTTCCAGACACCCAGCAAAGAGGGACGATTAACGTCTTGAAGCAGAACTGAGTGACCTTGGACTACTTTGTCCCCTGCTGACCCTGTTTGAATTTTGCATTTTAATTTGTGCTGGAACGGTAGATTGCACTGAACACTTAAAGGCCCAATTACCTGCTTCAGCTTTTGTACTGTACTGTATGAATAATTTATTGTCTTTCTGACTTGTCAGGTTGGTCAGGCTTTGATGGCTAGAAGCATAATGTCGGTAAACAAAGGCTGGACACTGGGTCTGTCGGGTCAAATTAGGATGCATTTTCGCTTGAATGATCCACCATTTACAGGGTTTTCATGATCATTTTATTGTTCGCATGGCTACTTAGGCAAAAGGATTTTCATACGTCTTGATTATGTAAATATATGTATGTCTTGTGGAATTTAGGCATAAGGGTGAAGTCAGGCAAACTGAAAAAAAAAAGATTGATCATTAACTGCAGTACATGTGCTTTGGCTAACAGTCAAGGCCATTCTTTCACTCCAGTTCAGTTTGCTTGCTCCTCATCTCCATTGTTCACGTCCTCCTGTGACTGGAAGGAGATGATAGCCGTGTGAGGAAGGACAAGCCCTACGGCCAACCGGCTAGTCATCAATATGTATGAGCCGTTTTCGCTATAGGTCTGTGCTAATGCACTGCAAGGCAGGGTGTGCTTTGCTAGAACATGTGAGGTTAATGTGCTGCCTTACAAACACACAGTAACTACTGAAGATGATAAATAATTTTATGCCTTTTTTATGTTAATTGGTAGTAGACCTTTTTCACAGCAGCCTTTTAGCAATGAAATATGTAAATGTAGGCGTTGTCTAATGACATCAGTGATTTTTTTCCCCCCCTTAATACCTGCATTTATGTTTATATTTAATGTCAGAATGGCTGCACTAAAAAAATCTTTAAATTTGTTGTAGCTGTTAGACTAAGAAAAAAATGAAGGAAAAAAATGAAGGAGACTATTCAGTACCCAAATGAATTTTTGATTCCCCTTCCCTCTCTTGTTCTTTTCAGCCAGTGACTTTTAATGGTTTAAAAATACGTTCAAATGTTTGATTTAAATGTAGCTTAACCACGTGATCTCACAGGAATTGCTCTGGTTCTGTTTACTGCTACTCTGCTAAGCTAGGCTAATTTTGTTTTAGCAGCATTTGTTTAGCGGGTAATGTTTTCTCACCCCTCCCCATTACAGTATTGACTTATTTTTGTATAGTTCAGTTACTAAGATGCCTGAATATCAAAACTGAATTTTCATTTTCTTGTAAATGAGAAGAAGTTGGCTAAATTTGCTTTAACTAAGGCAGTTTTGGCTAGTAGCTTTTATAGCTACGTTACAGTCACAAGACTTTGGTTTTAACTGTTCTTGTTCATTTTTACTCTTTCCCCCCTCATTTCTTTCCTAATTACACAGCTGTACAGTATAACAATATTACAGGGAAAATCTCCAAAAGTCAAATGCCAGTCCAAAAATCTTCCTTTCTAATATTTCTTGAAATATATAGCTAATACTTTTTGTCTTTGTATGCTAGTTTGGATTGTAAGCAGCATAGTTGTGTCTCTATTTTAAATAATGGTTCACTTAGACTCTGTCTGTTGAAGCTATGTGGGAAATGGCTCCATTATTTTATTCATGAATGGATAAGGACATCTCTTGAAGTACCTATATAAACTTGAAGTAGTGGTGAAGATGCAGTATGCTGCATAGGGTGATATGAACGGCTTTCAGTGCACAAAAACTGGATCAGAACAACAGTAACAAGGGTTTTTTGAAATGCAACAGATATCTGGCATTTGTATTATTTTTAATGTAAACTTATTTGTTTTCTTTGATATTGTTTACAATTATAAAGAGGTTTTTTTTTTTAAATGGCATTTCTGCAGACGTATTTATTTCCTCTTAATTAAAGACCGATGCACAACTTAGAATAGTGATATAATGTGCCACATAGGAGTTGTATATCACAGTGGAACAATGCACTATAAATGCAACATGTTTGTTAGTGTTCTCCTGACACTTGTAGAAAAGCTCTTTAAGTCTGTTTTGATTTAATGGGAACAGCTGTGCACTGTGTTTATTTGGCTGCTTTTTTTTCATGCTGTCTTAATTATTTTTTACCTAATTTTGAGAAAGTGCAAGATTGCCAGTCTGAGGAATTTGTACAGGTTTTTACTTTCTTTTTTGTGAAGATGGTGTCTTCTGAACGCAAAATAAAAAAGAATATAAAAAATGTTGTGGCTCGGTCAGCACTGATGACATCTCTTGGACTAATCCTAAATAAATTGGGCAATTTATGTGAATGAAAACAAATAACACAATATTTTCTTGCAAAATGTCTGAAACTTAGCAGCTGCAAAGTTTAAAAAATAAACACTTGCACTGCAGTCTGATGAACTTGTGCTGTGTTGTGGTAGTCTGGCACCACTAGAGGGAGAGAGCAGGCTCTTGTCTGAAGCCAACTGCCAACCAGTCACAGGAAATCTATGCAATACGAAGCAATAAGGAAATAACAGGAAGCCAAAACACAGGCACTTTGGTGGACAAGAGCGGGGGGATAAAACATCATCCTTATAAAAGCTAAATTACGCTGAGTAGAGTACTTAAAACTTTGAGTCTGCCATAATCACAAACTACCTTGCAACTCAGCATGAAATAAATAGAGGAAGCGGGCGGCTGTTTCAGCTAAATCAAAACCACACAGTGAAGATGGGAAGTTTATAGCATGTGATAGACTAAGATCAAAGCAGATGCTCCTCTTAGTGAGGTGAGCTGCTACAGCTTTCCAATATCCTCAGAACCTGCATCAATTATTCACTCAAAGATGCAGCCAAGGGCTGGCTGAGGAACTGGCCAGCCTGCTCTTAACATCATCAGATTTTAGCCTGGAGCTGATTAAACAGTCCCAAAGAGAAAGCAGGCTGCAGGGCGAAGCCTTGCAAATGGCTTCTACCTGGTCAACTATATTTGCATGCCAAATATAGTTGACCAGGGCCTTTTTGAATAAAGGACCAGAGCAAAAACCACAGTGGATATGAATCCTTGCAACGAGATATGACTGTCACTATCATCACTATCGTGCTCTGTGGGCGACAGATACACACAAAAGAACACGCCTGCTGTGTGATGATGGCGCGTTAATGAGGGTCTCGTTGCCTTCCTTCATCACATGTTGCCTTTTAGTGGCTGTAGAAGCATCCTGTATGTTAATGACATGCAGTGCTGGCACGTTGTTGTCTTCAGGGAGTCCACGCTGTGCACAGAGAGCAGCAGCTGCACTGGCGTGCACTAACCTGCATCCGCTTGGTATTTGTTCACACGTACACACCCTGTTTGTGAGATAATGATATTCATGCTATTGGAGTGTGAAGTGCTGTGCAGGGTGATCGCTCTCATGCATTTGGGAGACACTTGTCTGAAAAGGGGGTTGATTTGTGAATATCTTTAGGGGAAAATAAAGGGTGTGTCTCTTAGTGCCAGCTGCTTTCCTGGGTGGCTTGAGAGGGCTGGCAGCAGTGGTGTGCTATACTGCAGATTTTGATATTGATCAGATAACAAATAAATGGCGCCGGTGTTGCCGATACCATTACCGATGATTTTTACTCATAAAGACAGCTTATGTACAGGAGAGCAGTGCGCCATGATTTATGAGATGAGGTTTATTTTTCAAAACAAAGGACAAATGTGCAAATTCTGAGCCTACATGTTGCTGCTCAGTACCGCCGAGTCATGTGACTGCACCACAACTAAAAAAAGCAGAGCAGGGAGGAGAGGGCAGCGCAAAGTGTGCCAGCAGGAGAGGAGCGGTGTTTGCACAGACATGTCTCCTTCTGAAATTAGAGGAGACAAATAAGCTAAAGCATCGATCATGTTGTGATGATATCGATCTAATACCAATACCGGTGTTGGTATCGATACTATCGACATTTGGATCAATCCGTCCAACCCCTAACTTGCAGGCGGTTCAGGCATCCCAGAAATATCATCACACCAAACCCTAACCCCATAACCCTAACCACAACCACATTCAAACCCCCAACCCTAACCCCGACCCATTTTTGTTTGTTTTTTCCACATTGGAAATCTATGACATCATAACAACATGACTGGTGACTTGCACTGCTGAACCTGGACCAACATTAATTATAATGACACAGGGACTACACCAACACTGGGATGCATCAGATACACTCGAGATTCAGACCTCTGTGCAATTTGACTGCTACATGCTGGAATATGTGAAACACAATTAGAGCATGCCTGTATCTGCTGCTTGTTAAATAACTAATGTGTTGTGTAAGAGTTTTGCAAAAAAGGTAGCAGACTCTTGACCAGCGGCCAGATTTGTTTGGTTTTTGTTGATGGGGGGGCTTGACTGAGCGCCAGCCCCTTTTGTGCTGCAGCCGCCCCAGCTGGACTGCGGGCTGTGTGGACAAAAAAACAATGAGGTAAATAACACGGGAACTGTGCAGCAGGGTACACGGCCCTGCCTCTTCCTGTCTCCGGTGCCGCACACCACCGCCTTCCTCTCTTTGTTGCACCCGGTTAACCATGCCAATACGTCCGTCAGCATCAACTTAGCAGGCATCGAACGCACCCGAGTCCCTGCCTTCTTCCTGGTCTCCTTCCATTTAGTTGCATTCTTTATTGACGCGACAAAATTCACACATTTCTACAGTATGCGGCTGTAATCTTCATCTGTCATTTGAATAAACAAAACAAAAAAGCAACTAACTAATCTTGCAGGATTTCTTGTTGGTGTGAGACAACACAACACACCCTCTTCAAACACACAAATCTGAGGTCAATCCACTTTGCAGGAAGAGAAACAAAGCTTCCTCTGGACATCTGATCGAGAGGGATAAAGGGCGATAACAGGTTTTCATGCAAGCAGGTGATCGGCGTAGTGTCATACATCGAGTCGTACATTTCCGCCCTGAGCTCAGGCGAGAAACACAAGCCTGAATAAATCTCACCTCTGGAAAAGGTGAGATTTATTCAGCACTTGGAAAAGGAAGAGCACACCACAGGCTGGACATGAAAAGAAGCCTATTTTAGAACAGACCAGCACACAAAAGCCTGGCTCATGCAGACAGGAGGCAGGCGGCTGCTGGGAGCTAAGCAGCAGAGGCAGCAGCAGCAGACAGGCAGACAGACAGACAGACAGGCGGCATGCCCACCCAGACTGTGTCTGATGAAAAGCTCTGTTCTGGTGAAGAGCATGCTGCACAAGAAACAAAAGCTTTTCAGGGAATGAAACAATGCCCTCCGGTATCTGTTTGTGACTTGAGAGAAAACGTGCAACTTTAACCAAAAGCCAGACACACTCTACGCTCTGCTCTTTAGTTGCCTTTTCCTTTCCCGCTGGCTGCCTCACCCTTTTCAATTAGTGTCATCCAATTTGAGATTTGTTCGCTCCAACTGGGACAGGCTGACGCGACGGGCAGGTGGGCATTTGGGATCTGGCTGGTGGAAATGTGACTTTGAGGACAAAAGAATGTTCAAGACCTTCCGGAAAAAACAAAAGAAATGTAATTTCAATTTGGAAACGCCTTGTGGGAGATGAACCTGTTAAGGAGAAACATGAAAAATATTCCAGATATTACAATCAACAGGTCTGAAATGCACTGAAGGTTTTTGAATTCTTGATGCAACAGTAGCACCGAGGGCAGACAATGCAGGCAACTTGATGCATGGGGTGCAGCAGTAATGTGTGTGTGTGAGAGAGAGAGAGAGAGCGTGCATGAGTGTGTGTGTTCAGTCGAGCATGGAGAATGGAAGAAAAGGGTCTGAGGGGCCTAGAGGGAGGGCAACAGACAGCCACGAGAAACTCGGACAAGAGAGTAGGGTGACTTGCAAGAGGTGACATCATCCTTTATTTGAATAATCCCCCAGCCTGGGAGGTGATTGGCTCCTCTTAGAGAAAGCAGAGCTCCTCTGCTGCTATTCACCCTTTTCAATTTCAGTATGGCGCGCTGTCCTAGTGAATGCTGCCTTCAAGGACTCATAGCGAGCTCCTGTTTCTGAGGACGAAAAGAAAGACGTACTGGGAGTGTAAGTTCCTCTTTTCTCTCAGTGAACATGTGGTGTCGGGATCTGCTAGATGTTGCCATGCAACACAGAAAGACCCAGACTCACAGAACGATAGAGACTAGTACTTTTTTTTTTAACATGATGCAGTTTACAATTGATCTTCTTCTTCTTTCAGCTGTTCCCTTTATGGGTTGTCACAGTGAAGCATCTATATCACTAGCAACCTCCTATGAAGTTTTCCTCTTTTCTTCCTGCCTGGGAGATCCATCTTCAACATCCTGACTTTGTCTCCAAACTGCTCAACAAGAGCTATCTGCTATGTACTCATTTCTAATCCTGACTATGATGCTCACTCCCAGGGAAGATCTCACTATCTTCAGGTCTGCCACCTCTAAGTCGTCCTTCTGTCTTTGTATCAGTACCACCGTCTCCAAATCACTCATCATACCAGGTCTCACTACCACTCACTCACTTTTAAACTTCTCCTTTGACTCTTTCTGCTATCCCTCTGTCACAAATCACCCCTGACACTCATCTCCAACTGCTCCACCCTGCCTGGACTCTCTTCTTCACCTCTCTTGTGCGCAGTCCATTGTCTTGGATAGTTGATTCCAGGTATTTAAACTCACCTATGCTCACTATCTCTACTCCTTGCAGCTTCACCTTTCCATCCATCTCCCTCTCATTCACACACATGTATTCTGTCTGGATCCTACCGCCTTTCATCCTTCTTCTCTCCAGTCCAAACCTCCACCTGTCCAGGCTCTCTACCACCTGTTTCGTGTGTTTCACCATGCTTATTTCTCAATAAATGTGGAATTATACAGTTTCAGTGCTAAGAGCAGGCATGACATGTCTTCTGTGGGTCTGTGGGAGTTTTGTTAATTCTGTTTGATTACTTTATATCTCATCAACATCAATACAGGAAATTTTTTATTTTTTTTGCTTTGCATTTGTTTGCTCTTGAAATAGTCAATCCTCATAATCAAACAATTTAAAGTTTCAAATAATAAAGCCAATATATGTATCAATAATCCCTGTGAGACAACGTGTCAGCCTTCAGTGTCTTTTAAATTCTCAGTTTTAGACAGGCCTTATCTGCTCATGACTCTTTATGATGTCATAGAGAGCGAGTAATCCTAATATGGTCATCTCAGGCAGGCCTCATCCACCTGCTTGTTCAAACCTACTTTTTAACATGAAGCTAAAACTCTTTTTCAGACTGAACTCAAAAGGGATGCCAGGTATAAGAAAAACTGGGTTTATTATCAGATAACTGCATGGTTGCATGGTGGTGCAGTGGTTAACACTGATGCCTCACAGCAAGGTCCTGGGATGGAGTCCTTTCTCTGGGGAGTTCTCCCCTGTGTCAGCATTGGACCCACCTACCTTGTGACAGCTAGGGCAGGCTCCCTGAGGAGGATGGCTGTAATTATGTTGATCTAGTTTTCAAAGAATAAAAACATGGAGTTAAAAAATGAGCATAACAAGTAAAATAACATAAACTAGCTCACTTGGGCTGAATCTATGGTTTGATAATGTCCTAGGATTATCTTGAAATTTTAAAATAATGATAATAATAGTGATAACAATAATAATACGTGTTTATTATTTATTTATTTATTTGGTGATGCTTGTGGATTTTGTTTGTTACCCATCGTCAAAAATGGTCTACCTGCTAACCTGCTGCAAACTGAAGCTTTATGTAGTTTATTGTTCTTCGAGACATGTAAATGGTATTCATTTTATTAAGTAGCATTAACTGACGGTAAAACGGCAAAAAACGAAACAAAAATTCAACGATCCCTTCACATTATCAGTATCAGTCAAATATTACGAATTGCTATAGATTTACTTACAGATTTACTTAATTTTTTATAGCGGGTCTCTCATACGGAAACCTTTCCCAATTCCCACTTTTTCCAGGGGTACCTGAAGGCGGCGTCAGCCTTCTCCTCAGCCTGTCCATCCATCCGTTCACCGGTCTACTATCGTGTGTGTGAGAGAGGAGCAAAGCCTCATTCTCCTCCTTTCTTCCTTTCAAGGAACGCGCATCACTTGTGAAAAACGGCGCTTGAGACCTAGAAGTTTTTTTTTGTCTGACGTCTCGGCTCTATTTGCTCAGCTCTCCCGCCCCTCATTCCCGGTTTCGTTTTTAATTCCCATCCTCACTTTCTGTCGTTATTTTTTGCCGGACTCGAGGATCCAGTCTGGGTGTACCGGCTAACACTTGGGCGTAGCTGGAGAGGATTTTGCTAGCTCGTCGCTGCACTAACCGGTAAGGTCGAGATTTCTTTAGCTTTAGCTAGCATGCTATTGTCAGTCAATAAGTCATGTTTAGCTAATTAAAAGCCACAATTTAAAATGATTTTCTGCCGTCCGTTACGGAGTGTCTGCTCTGCTTACTGTGTTATTATTCGTGTTTTTTATATTAACGCTAAGCAGCGCAGTGGAATCCGGCTTGCTCTTTGTGTGACTGGATTTGCGTCGGAAATGTACAAACGGGTTTGTTTTAGTGTCACTTCATCATTTTTGAGGGCGAGCCGCTCCGTTTCAGTCACTTTGATTCCCGTGCAAAGGGGCTTGATGGGGCGGTGGCAGGCTGCATGGTAGCTTCAAGTGCTCATAGGACCTGTTAGACCAAAGCTAAAAAAAAAAGGGAAAAGAAGCTAAATGCCTTTAAATCCACGCTATTGTTTATTTTCATAGTGTTTCCTCTCGCTGTGTGACTGTTTATCCACCCTTTTAACCTCTAAACTTTCTCTTCTTCTGACCTCTCCTTCCTTCTCCATCCTCCATCGCGGTTGCCCATTGTTCTGTGATGAGCCAACTAGTGTGAGTTGCTGAGCAATGTTTCAGCCGTCTCAGTGGGGGGAAAGAAGCTGGCAGATATCGTGCTAATAAATTTGCAGCTTTCGTTTTAACTCAACAGACCAACTTTGGGCGTATTTGGAGCATGTTAAAGCAAATCTCTGCGCAGATCCTGCAGGGAGAGTGTAAATCTCAGAGAGAGTTTGTGCACAGTCTCATGCTGGCATGTAATCAGAGGTGATTAATGTCACCACCATCACCACCACCTCGTCTCCAAAAAGTGATCAGCTATTGTGGCATAAGGCTGGAGGGGCTCCCTCGCTGATTCCTTTTTTTTGTTTGGGGGGGGTGAGTGAGTGCAGCAAGACAGATTAAGCTCCCTCTCTGCTGAACAATAGGGAGGAGAAAACACTGACAGTTCCCAAAGCCTTGCCAAGAGCGTTTAATAAACTGCAAACATGCAAGCATTAAAAATCTTTATCCTCAGCCTACAAGTGTATTCTTTTCCCCCAGCGGTGGCTCAGACAAGGGACATAAATTGTCTTGAGCTCTGTGGCCTTGGTGGGCACGGCTTGGTCAAATAATGAGCAGCGATCGACCGTGAGGAAACGCCATCCCAGGGCAACTAATACGGACACTTTTCAGGCTTGGGGTTTGGAGACCCTCCAGGACTCTTAAGTCAGGGGTGGGCTAAGCCATCCGTGAGTCTGCCGCCCCCCCTTGTTCTCTCTCTGGTGCGTGGATGAGAGAATGGCTGACTCATGGAGTCAGTGGGATGAGGCAGGCAAATGGAGGACAGACATGCAGCCTAATGCAATCATGTGAAATTAAATTTATCTGCCATTGAAAACCACACTCAGCTTTATGAAGTTATTTAAGATGTTTCAGAAAGATTATTACTTGGAGGGTGGAGATTAATGCCAGAGGCATTGTGTCTGTGTGTGTGTGGAGGGAGATTTGTCAGAAGCTAAACAATGAAACCGATCATTGTAATTAGGAAAAATCTGATGGAGTTATCTACTTTCTTTCTAGTTGTATCTTCTCTGTCTTTGTTTGTATTGCATCTTTTAGAAAATTAACATTTATCCCTCTGTCGTTTGTCTACTTTTGGAGCTGGAATCAAGGGTGTGGGTGTCTACAGTGTTAGCGGTGCACGAGGACTAAGCGTCGCTGTCTCAAATAGTCTCCCATAGCCCGCACCGCTACTACTACTATGTGTCCACTAAATGAAATGAAGAGTTGCTTCAGATTTGTACTTAATCACTTTAAAATAAACCTGACCAAAGTTTTAAATGATAAAATCACCATATGTAACACTAATCACAATGTCTCAGACTGTTTTTTTTCTACTCTGGGCTTTGTATGATGTCAGTGAGAGCAGGTAGTCCTAATATGGTCATGCTCAGGCAGATAAACCACGCCCATCTTATGTTTTGCCAGGTGCAGCCAATCAAAAGACATCTGCGTTTAAGATAGTGGGAAGATGGCTAAAAGAGCTTTTTTCAGACAGTGGGTGAACTAAATAAATAAAAATAAATAAAGCAAAATAAATTTGAACTGTGAATGAGCATACTTATACTAGAGCCCCATTAACAGGAACCATGTAGTAATGAGATTCATTAGCTAACTTAATGGTTGTAGCTCATATCTTTTAAAGAAGGATGTTATAAATGCTTTCTTAGGTCTTGCAGATTCACTGAGAGAAACTGTGCAGTAATTGTTTCTCTCCCCCTGCATTTGTCTGTGCAAAACATACCTAAAATATCTGAAATATGCATACCTGTTTTAGTTTTTTCAAAGAAAAGCTCTTTCATCAGAATTTGTTTCAAGGCAATTTAAATTCTAATGACCTATTTTGCCCTAAGCTGGCCTCTCGACCCATGCCTCGGTCTTGAGAGGGGGAGATGGTTGTTGCATTAATAGACCTGTGTGTCAGCTCGCCCTTAGTCAAAGGCCTGGTGTTGGTGGGTGTGTGACTCAGAATGACACCCCCCCAGCTCTGAACTTCTCAGCAGTGACAAGGACAAAACTGGCCCTCTGGTCATCGAGCTTTTTTCAGCCTGAACCCATGGCCCTTGCACTTTATGGCCTCATTAGAAATTACCACTATCGCCCCACAGCTCTCTTTTAATCCATGGCAACAGCTGCACAATAGCTTCTTGTTTGGAGATTATCAAAACACCAACAGAAACAGTATGTTTGGCTGCATTTCCTTTTGTTTGCTGGCTGATTGAGGTTTGAGGAAACCGCCGCGGGCACCGCATTGAATTTTCACAGTGAGGACAAAGAAGAGATAAACTTTGCTGTCGTCTGGCTGCTCTAGCCTTGATAGCAGCCTTGGTTGGTGGCGTCGCAGTTGTCAGGGCATGCAGTTGGCAACTGGCGACATGGTTTTGAGACTGTATTTGCCAGCAGCTGCAGTAATTTGCTGTGTTTGGGCTCTCTGAATTCCTCTGGTGGGAGGCTGGATAATGGACATGGTTCACAGCCCTGTTGCTAGGCTTCAAGACCAGATTTGTCATTGCACATTGTGTTTGTGGCGCCTTGATTTTTTTTTTTTTTTGCGTTTTGGTGCAATCTGGTCACCGATATAGTTAAAAAAATGGTCCAGACTGATGGTTGCTCTATCCTTAGTCATCCAATCTCCTCTAACAATTTTGGCTCTGAGATAATGGAGTCAATGTCGTCGTCCATACATCGCCATTGCCGTGTGTTTGTGGCTAAACTGGTTATAAGATAGAAGATTATATTAGTGTCTGGCCAGCCTACCCTCACCACAGGCTCAACAGGAATGATAGGCATTTGGGCCTGACACTGGTGCTTACCATAAGCTTACCATTACCATAAGCAGCTGTAACAGCCAATTTATTTCTCAGTCATATCAGTTTACCCTGTTGACATAAATCTTGCTTTGCCTTTTTCATTCTTTGCTCTAACATAAATCACCAACTTCCTATGAATTGCTCAAATAAGTGTCTCTGTCCTGGACAGATGTGCCGTTTTAAGGCCAGATGTGTGCTTCTCAGAAGGATGTATTTTGTAGGTGCAGATCAGCCTGACCATGCAACCTGTCTGCCATCCTGCAAGAGATCAGATTCCATCTGGAACGTGCCACGTTCCACTTAAAACGTGACGGCATAATCCTCTTAAGGACAGAGACGTTCCGGTTGTACATTGCGTGCGGAAGTCCGTGTCCCCCCTCTGTGAATCTCAAGAGAGCACCAGAGCCTCTTGGGCAGCAGCGTTTCTGCCCTTCTCTCCAGATGCCTCGGTTCTGGTCTCTTCCCCTGTCTCTGTATTTGCTCTATCTGGTGTCATTGATCCAAGCCACCAGCTGGTCCTGGGCTGGCCTGATCTCATTTACCCCCTGAGAGGAGCTTGTTTGTGGGCAGACGGCCCATTATGGAGATGATCCAGCAGCTCTTCAAGTTACAAATTAGCTTTAGATTCTCTGTTAGGTCCCCCGTCTCTCTCTGTGTCTTTCTTTTCTTTCTTTTTTTTTTTTTTTTAAAGCTGTCCTCTCTAAAACCATGTCATCAACATCTCTCTTATCTCCCAGGGGGAAGCGCTAACAGCATCAGAGGAACCTGCCTCACTAATGCACTTCCTCTGTCTGTTTCTGTCTCCTTCACTGCCCTGGCCATCTGTGGAGTTGCCTGCTTGGCTCCCCACTTTCTCCTGTGCGATCGATATCCACACAGTGGAGCTCTGCGCTGCCCTGCTGGTTGCCCCTGCAGGCGGTGGAGCTTAGCCAGACTGGAGTAGGGCCTTCGCCATTGGGGCCGTTGTTTGTAGTTGGGCTCTGTCTCCACCCTTATTGTTGTGGGGCTGATTGCCCCTCTAGCCTTGGCTCCACATAGTATTGTCTACTTTCTGGGACATACTACGGCCCCTTTAACTGCTTCATATTCCTTCCTTGTTCTTTCTTGCCTGCCTTCCTTGCCCCTCTCTCTGTTTCTGTGGACAGTTTGTGGACAGTTGAAGCTAACTGTTCAAGATTAGCATCTCTCTTTGTCCAGGGTTAATGAGCTCTGTCATGTGTTAATCTTCCTGTCCCCAGGGTGCTGAGTTTCCCTGTACCACACCACACTATGAGAACCAAAGGCTTCATGTGTTTGCATACTGTGTATATGTTTTATCTCTTTTCTTTGGTGTGGGTGGGGTTTTTTACTATACAGCATGGACATATTGTGCGCATTATTATTCTTTACCCTTTGCTTTAAAATTGTTCAGTAGTTGTTATTATATATTTTTTTATCACATTTACAACATTAACAAAATATTTTTATAGGCTTGTAAACTCTTAATTCAGTTGCTCACTTGATGACATTGTAAAATCTTAGTGCCCCTGAAGAGTCCTAAGGATTAGTGCCAGCCTTTCTGATCACATGTTTCTGTGATCCAGGTGACTGTCACACAATCTGCTGCTCCCTCTCAGCCAAGAAAAGTAGAAAAAAAGACTTGCAGGGTATTTCTCATGCCTCACTTTGTCTCACTGAGCAGCCCAGGGAACAACTGGAAATCATTCGGTAGGAATGACTATACTATACACCATTAAGGAGTTCACTTGACAAGGAGCAAAGAAGGCAGTAGATGTTTATGTTCGCTTTGGTCGTGCCATCTATAAGAGGTAGGTCTGGAGAACTGATGGCATCCACGTCCTTAAAATATTTCTCTTTTAATCGTATTTCCATCCATTTGGGTACATTTTCCATGTGATGTCTGGGAGAAAAATGCTAGATATTTTAATGCCTAGCAAGGGTGTAAACATCATCAAAGGAAAGTAGAACGTAAAGATGCCAGGCTACAACATAAATCAGACTTAAGGTAGTAGAGTACACGACTCTTAGATCAAAAGGAAAATGCATAATAGTGCTCTCTTGGATCTTGTGTGCACACAGGAAAAGGGTAAGAGTGCTGCCATGAAATGCTAATGAAAGTCAGCAACTTGTAGCAGGTACATGGGAACTAAATGTTGGAGATGTTAAGTGGGTCAAATTTGAAGCACTTACAACTGACAGCAAAGGATATAAATTTGTTCTGTGACAGGTTGGTAAATAGAATAAAGGGTTACAGAGCCTGTAATGTCCACAACCAGCTGGACAATCACAATCAAAACACATATAATGTGATCTAGTTTTGGAGTTTTGGGAATACAAAAAATGTTAAAAGAAGAGAGGAGTTAAAAAAGAAACAAAGTTGCATTATCAGCCAGATTTCTCACTTTGCAGAAGACTTTTTTGGAAGCTCACTGTGTCTCCCTCCTCCCGTTTGGCTGTCTCCTCACTCTGTCTCTCTCTCCCTGCTCACTCATCCCTCCCACGGTCTGTGGGGAATGCCATGGAGAGCGGCAGGCTTTGTTTGCACTTTATTTGTGTGTGGGACAGAGGCGGTTTTCCTGACCTCATGTTGGGGGTGTTTGAGGGGGGAGGGGAGGGGGGGGGAGAAAGCTGCGATTAGCATTAAGGTAGCGGCGCCACTCACAGCCATCTAGCTGGATTTATCGGCGTGTCACGCAGCCACTACATCGCGTACCTATCAGTTTATTTCCTTCATCCTTATGCACATCCTCATCATGCACATGGGGATTTGTTTGGTATTAATCAGTCTCTTATCTCATGGGTGAGCTGCCAGCCATTATGTTCAGTGCTGAAGCTGCGGAAGAGGCAGTCACATGCAACAAAACCAGCCCACTAAGTGGCACAGGCGTGAGTCTGTGGCTGCAGCGATGAAGTGATATAAACTTTAACTTCCGTATGCCAACTGAGTTATAGTCATAAAGGATACTATAGAGTACCTGCTAGTGTATAATTAAGGAAATATCTCATCTCTGGGTCTGAATCAGTGACTGATGCTGCTGTTGTTAGTACTCTGCCAAGACGTGGCTGAGAGTTGATGAAACATTCAGAAGTCAGATGTCTCTGATGTGCATCGCTGCCAGCCTCCTCAGCATCATTGCTATGTATTTGCTCTTCTCCATATCTTAAACCCACATTCTGTATCAGGGCTTTATTTGTACACAATTGAATCCCTGTCTTATGAGGACTCAAATAACGGCTGGTATGATTTGTACCCAACTAATAAATGAGTTCTTCTACCTCTTATTTTGCATTATTATTATTTTTTTCAACAAAGAAACATATACCAGTGTTACCCACACATATAAGCCCAGATATATTTGCAGATTCTCTTTAGTATTTTTCTTGCAAGCAAAAGAATGACCACACTCTTTTTTTTTGAATCTTCATTCGCTTCTACCCAGTAGTTATCCCCTCTTGGCTGAGCAGTCTCTGTTGTGGCGATCCTCTGTGTCATTCAAGGCGCCGCTCCAGATAGTCTCCCCTGGTCAGATTCCAAGTACATTGTCCTGGGCCGCAGGTGGCAGTGGTAGTCCTCAAGAGCTTAGTGGCCACTCCATTAGAGAACCTGCAGCAGGTGGAGAACTTGTTCACGTGTCCCTACACTGAGCTTACCAAGACTGCAGAGCAAAACGGAGACCGCTGCCTCCAGCTGCAGTCCTGGACTGTGGTACACCTGCAGGATCAGAGGCTTACTGGAGAGGCAGCTGATTATTGGAGATTTGTTTTTTCCATATTTGTAGTTTAGAACTACACTCTACTACAGACACAACCTAAGTCTCTTGAACCACTATAACTTTTAATGGTATGAAAAATGTTTTCTAAAAAAGTTTGGAAAAGCTAGAAAGACATTTATGGGTTTTATGGAGGATCATGCAAATATCCATTTCAAAGATAAATCCAGTAAATGGAGCCCAGTGTTCGTGATTGGGGATGGAGAGCTGACTGAGGCTACTTGTTGTAATTTAGACTAGGTTGAATGGACAATCTGAGGCACCGTGCCAGCGTGTGGCATCTTGAATGTGTCATTCTCCCCCCCTTCTTTGTTTTTTCAGAGAGCAGGAGTTATACGTAACCGTAATTCCATGCCTACGGTCAACCTCATTCGATAATTTCTGGTCGCAGTCACAAGTAAAGCTGCGTCAAGTCTGCATCAGCCCGCTCACCCATGAGCAGTGAGGCTGCAGGCAAGTTAGCCGTAAATTATTCAAGCAGCTCTGCAGAGTTGCGCGCTTTGAAGACAGAAGTTTGGAGCTTTTACGCCATTGAATGTGAAATGCAGAACAGAAGACAACATTAGATTGACAGCCAAACTGTGTGGCATCATTGAAAATATGAATATGAATTTACTTGATTTTATAAATGCAACAGTAAATCTGCAGTGGGCAGAGGCAGGAGGGGTGTTAAAGAGCACACGGCACTCTCCTTTATCTTGTGTTCGCAGTTTATGGAGATAAAAGCAGGTCAAATCCAGGGTCAAAGGCCACCGTATGCTCATTAAAAACTAGCCCTGACCCACCAATGTCCCGTCCTCTCACTGCTCACCAGAGCTGCTTTGCTTTGCCACCAAAATCACATTGAGGATTATTTTGGTTAATGCTGAGACCATAATTCACAATAATTTAATAGTTACTAAACATAAAAACTGCAGATTTCATTGATTGTTTTCTACTTACCGCTCTTTAGGCTGTTCTAAACATAAAGTTAAGTAAGCGGCATAAAGCAAAGATACTGAAATTATATTCATCTTCATAGAGAAAGTAAATGCTAAAAATGAAATAAATGAAAAGATTGATTAATCACATAGATTACAGCTTGAACCATCTATCCTCTTAAAGAGACATCAGTTATGCCTCGAATGATTCGATCAAGCTCAGGCAAGTGCGTGTCAGCGTTAGCAGCGTGCTACATCATCCACACAAGCTCGCTTTTTCTTCTTGCATCTTTTCTTGTGTCTCCCCTACCCCACCCCCACTGCACTCATCACCATCACTGCTTCCTCCCCCCACAATCCCTCCCTTTGACTACTATTTAGAGTACACCCCGAGGAGAGAAGAAGGCTCACAGAATGCATATGTGTGTGTACACAGTTGTGCACTGTGAAAGCAGACTTGTCTTTCCACCACAGCTACTCATACACGCTCTCGGGCAGTTGGTCGGCTTTGGTAAAGGTGGGATGGGGAAGGGGGTGGGTGTGGGTGTCACACTTTGATTTTAGTCTTTTTGTGTAGAATAGGCCAAAAGTCTGCAATTAGACGTGAAGGCAGACCACAGTGCTGGAGCACAGTTGACATTCGCTTGTCATTTAGCTTATAAGCGACGCTGCATCTTATTAATTTTAATCTGCATAATGAATCAAAGCAACCCTGCTGTGATTAAGAACATCTCTCTCTTTCCCTCTTCAGTCTTTAAATGTAAGCTGCTGTGTTCCCAATAAGCACAGCTGATATATACACACATACACACTGTAGTAGATCGTAGTCGATGGAAAAAAAGCACAAAGATAGGGGTGGGGGGTGGGGTTGAAATACCGGGTTTCCGTTTAACTATGCTGATGACCTGATTATTCACAAATGCCATTTTTGTGTCTAGACAGTCAGAAAAGCTTCGATCCCTCAGCAGAGTTGGATGCCTTCCAGTACTGACAGCTTTGGTCTAAACACTGTAGCGTGGCTGGGATACACGCAGAAGTGAGAACACACACATATACGCACACCCTCACACACACGTTATGTTTATGTCCCAGTGTGGGAATTAGGAAGGGATGATGCCTAGGAGGATGATCTCACCTTGCAGAGCTGGCTGGCCCATCATGAGCTTAAGGCTTATTAAGTGTAATAAAAAAACCAAATAAACAACATAAACAAATATCACAGTTTGCATGAAGACAAACTTGCAAGAGGCTGGGTGTAGACACAAGGCCCCAAAAACGAGATCAGCTTCAAAAACACCAGCTGATAACAGCGTTGGCAACATTCTGTGTTTATATATAAACACACTCGCAGTACACAGAAAACTATATGAGGGATTTTGGACTGTAGTAGCTGAACTTTAAACATGGCCATGAATCTGACACAGGGGTTATCACACCGCCTGTATGTGATGGACGGCCAGGGTGGACCCCGCCTCTCGTCCAGTGAATGGTTATCACACAAAGAATGTGAGCTGTGTGTGTGTGAGGGTGACGATGGGAGGGAGGGAAAAAAAGGAGTCCATTTTTGGTCTTTGCTGATTCCACGCTTGAACCAGTGCATTTGTCTTTGTATTTGTGTGGGTTTCTTTTGTTCTCAGTTACTGCGCAGCTCATCATTGAGGCTCGCAGGGAATTCGGTGTAGGACGCCGCTTGGACGCTGCGAGCATATGACCCACTGCAGAGGCCGACAATCACATTTTTACAAAGTCAACAATGCTGAAAACACAGAGGGTGGACATTTAATGTTTGCTGTGAGATAATCACTCAGACATAGAGGGTGGGGATGTATGTTCATCCTCTGTCGGCAGCTGTTAACTTAACTCTTAACCTTTTTTGGTTAACTGTAAAAAAACAAAACCCCAATAGGACATTTTCAGCTTTCTCTTCATCTGTTTCTGTAATTTTACACATTCATTTCTTACAGCTGAAGTCACATTTCTTTCATTTCCTGCAGCACTGTTTCTTTTCATGTCGAGAAACTAAGAAACACTGTTGAGATGACATCTTTTTCTTATAATAAGACATCTCAGCTAAATGTGTAGTTAGATTTCTTTACACTGACAGAAAGGGGAGTTCAGCCAGGATGTGGCCCACCGTGTAAAATGGATTTAACATCCCTGCTTCACTGCATATTTGTTTCTTCAGCACTGATGAAAGAGGGTCACAAGTGCAACAAGCCAAGCAGCTAAATTAACCCTTTAAAAAGACTCATCCTTGTTTCCTTGTTTAGTCTTTACATTTGAGCATTTGTTGGTTTAAATCTGTTATATTCTAACCCGGTGTGGTCTTCTGCTGCTGTAGCCCATCTGCTTCAAAGCTCGATGTGTTCAGAGATGCTCTTCTGCTCACCTTGTTTATAACAAGTGGTTATTTAAGTTATTGCTGCCTTCCTGTCAGTTCAAAGCAGTCTGTCCATTCTCCTCTGACCTCTGACATCAACGAGGCATTTTTACCCAAAGAACTGCCGGCTGGTTGCTGCAATGTGATTGGATTACTCAGCAGCTGAACAGGTGTACCTAACAAAATCTCCCTTGGGTATATATTGCTATCAATTGTAACAGATGCCTTATTTAGGTAAATAAGAAAAATTAACCTTTTATGTAAACAAAGTTAGACACAGCCAGCAGCTGATCTAACCCACTCTTTGTGAAGGAAGTAGTTCTTCTGCAGCAGATCCCTCGCCCGCACTCGTGTGCTGCTCAGGCCACGGAAGGTCAGGGCAGCTGATAATGTGCAGCTGCTTCTTCTGAGGTAGTTTGACCAGAAAGTCTCCTCAGATTTAACTGTTTTATGGTGTAAACATTTCACACAGTGCACTGTGCCTAATGTGAAACATTTTTGAAATGGAGCTGACAAAGCCATCTGTCTCAAATCTAAAGACATTACATCTCAGGTCATTGAATACATTCTGTCCCATGTGGGATAAAAATGCCTGCTTGTGTATTATGTAAGATTTCACAGACGGTGTGGGTTCTTGGCACAGCAGCACAAGTGTTAGGGGCAGTTTTACCTAGAGAATGCTCTACCTGATAAACTCAACATAGAAGATATAGGTTTAAGACTTACACTGTTTGCAGGAGGGGAAAAAGCAAGTCCGTCATTATATAATGTAAGAGAGATTATTGTAATCTCATTGTAGCTCTCTGAATGTAAAACCATCTCCAGCTGCTACAGTTAAAGTGCCAGTGAAACAAAAAAAATAATTCCTAGTTGCTTTAGTAAGGCTGCTCGGAGAATGCCAGAATTATGCCTCACAGCTGTACAAATGTGTGTCATCGGAGGAAATGTAAAGCATGAAGTTGGAAAGAAGGTGTTCTTAATAAGATCCTCCGTAGATAAATAAAAAAAGGACCAGACCGAATGGAAATCAACTATTATACCCAGCTTGTAGAAAACAGCTGTCCAGTGTTTTGTAACATTTTACAAGGTCTGAAAAGGCTCATTTATCACGCTTAGCCTTTAAAATGTTGCCCCCACAGCAACAGGAAAATTATAACTGCTTTTAATTTAATTAGGCTTAATGAAAACCTGTAATAGCATTAGTGCAATGAAGATGTTTCAGTTGGGAAAGACACGTTAATTAAGGTTGAAATTTAGGATAGTAAAGCTGTTGGAACACATTGAGGAAGACTGTATAGCAGAAATGTTTAAGCTCAAGGGCTTAAATATGGGAAAGTGCACACTGTAGTTTATAAATGAGTTCATATTTCTTAAAATAGTCCAAAAACAACCGAAAAAACTGAAGCCAAGGAGTTTAAGGGGGAGGAACGTGGCAAGAAAAGGCTGATGAAAAGACAGGTCAAATAAAAAGCAAAACACTAACAGGATACTGGAGTATTAAAGGTCCAGGAGGCAATTTCATTTTGGCAGCAAACTAAATATGAACTCTTAAACTTCAGTTCTGTTTATTTAGCTTCTGGAATCACGATAGTGTATTAATGTGGCCTGGATGCCTCACTCCGTCAGTTTCTCTGAGAGCAAATGGGGGGAGAAAACATACATTCTTGCATTGGTTTCCAGCCTGTTTATGCCTACCATTGACTGATGGTCCTGATGACGCAGGGAGGGTGTGTGAGCCAAAGAGCCAGATAGCTGTGAGTACAATCTCACAGCTATCTGGAAACTTGCAGGAGAAAGAGAAATGTTCCTGTGGCTGTGAACATGCACTCAGGATTTATCTCCCTCTATAACACGCACACACAATTTGGAGAGGAGCAGTGAATTGAAGATCATGGCCAGATGCTGTAGTCTGCTGTGGGAAGAGCGGCAGCCAAACATAAACTGCACACCAGAGTCTGAGAAACAGAGAGGAGGAGGGAGTAGTGATTAGATACAGTCTTATTTCCTGGTTCACTTTGGTGTCATGTTAGGTCACAGTGTTAATAGCTATTCCAGATTTGTATTAAAGATTAAGGAGTACCAGTGTGGTGAGTTTGAATAAAATGCTAAAGGGATTAGAGTGTCAAGATCCTGCATTGTGGCTTATTGTTTTTACAATATTTTTCTTCTGTCCCTTTATGTTTTATATTTCTCATCTGTCATTAGTGGGCCAAGAGTGATAATTTTAATTAGAGCCTGACTATATTTTGGAGAAAATATCTTCACCAATTTTGTAGGTGAAAAATTCTGATATCAGTATCTTTTAGGAGGCTGATATTCGCCTAAAGATGTATCGGTCTGGATCTCATTTTAAGTTTATGATTGGATGTTTTTTGCTGATTTGCACTCTTGGGGTCATTTCTCCTTCACCGTAACCCAAGTGGCCGAGCATCGTAACCCTTCCTGAGTCTGGTTCTGTTGGACGTTTCTTCCTGTTAAAAGGGAGTTTTTCCTTCCCACTTTTGCCAAGTGCTTGCTCATAGCAGGTCATCTGTTTGTTGGGATGTTTTCTGTATTATTTAGGATCTTTACCTCCCAATATACCTTGAGGTGGCTGACTAGAACTCAATTTGAATTGAACAGATTTTTTTATACACAGGCTTTTGTCTTTTACTTTTTTTTAAACAAATATTTTGTTACTTTGTTACTAAAATTGTTACTAGGGAGTGTTTTCTTGCTGATTCTTCGTGTAGTATGTCATGTTGTAGGTCACCTACAAAAAATGGTCTAAAATAACTGCTCTCATATAACAATTTAATAATGAACCTGATGTCATTACCTGAAGACTTAAACATTCACTTGTCTTTGATATGTCTGGTTGTTTTGTCAGACATATCTAAACTAGCTGTGACTACTTTAGCTCTATACTTACTCATGGACCTAACTCTGAAATGAAGCCTTGACGTTTGGGTAATGAAACTCTAGATATACAAAGCTGATCACATGGCTTTCTGTTAACAAAGGAACTGCCCAAGGTTAGAAGTGGGACAACTTGAATGAGGTTTTGTTTTGTTGTTGAACAAAATGTGGAAGTGTTCAGTGCAAAGTGTATTGTCTTGCTACTTTAGCCCCACACGTTATATTGCTATAGAAAACTTTTCACCTGGTGGAGCAGGGTTTAGAATAAATAACATCAGATGGTTGTTTCTTCAAAGAAATAGATGTTAGGTGCCCAGAAGTTTACAGTTCGACGCCCCTAACACCACTTTTGGTTGTAAGGAAATTCCACCGGTCACCTGACTTAATTATTAACACAGACATATTAACAACATATTGCAATCTGTTTTGGCACAGTCTGTGGCTATGAGCGGAACAACTGGAAACTGGTTGCCAACTTGTTGTGTTGTACACTGACTAGCAAGGTTGCCAAGCACATATATTTTTTATGCAGACTCTATTTGTGGTGGGATTTCTGTTTCAAATCTATAGAGTTCTTGCTGGAGTCTGAATAAAAGTTTTAAATGAGAAAGATTGTGTATGCAGATGAGAAAGGATTTGCAATTTTTGCTGATTTAACACAGTTATCACCATATTATTGCAAACAGATTGTGTCCACTTGACTCCGTTCAATTGTAAACTGATAGCAGACTGACTTTTCTGTCTTTTTGTTGTCTTATTGCCATCTTGACGTACCAAAGTCACTTTGAAGATGGAAGCCAACTATGAGTGGTTACAGGCCTGGTCCCCGTCTTCAAAGCAACCATTTCAGAGGCAACAAGATCACAAGTTTATTGCACACGTTTGCAAATATGTTGTTCATGGCTTGGCCCCCCAACCGCCATTGTAGCATAACTCTGACTATCTAACTGGAAATTGCAGCCAGTCTGCTCTGTCAGCTTTGCAAAAAAAACCCAAAAACTCTTAGCCTGGCATTTGAATACTGCACATCCACTTTTATGAATCATCCCTAAAATCTAATCTTAGGCAAAAAAGCAGATTAGGGTTTTTCCTAAAATGTCGAATAAGACAAGTGCAGATGATGAAACCCAAATCTTTTGCTTCAGACCTCGCTCCGATCCCTGTTCATCACCCACCCTGCCCTTCTGGTAAAATCTGTGACCAACCACCCACATTTTGTGGCATTTAAAAGCCTTCCTGTGACCATGAGTCCCTCCCAGCAGCTACCCGTCAGCTCCCTCTCAGCCTGTTTGCTTGTTTTGAGCAGTGGCCTGTTGCACTAGCTGTGTGTATCTGTTCTTATGTGTTGTTTGGGATACACGGATCCTTTTCTCCTTCCCCCTCTGGCCTTGCTCAGCTGCTCCGGCCATCTGTGCAAAACCAAACAGAGAACAGAGGGGATGGAGGGAGAGAGGGAGCAGTTGGGGGGAGGAAGGAAATTGAAGGGGAGTGGGTGGATGGGGGGTATGGTTGGGAGAAAGGAAGGATCAATAGAGAAAGAAAGAAGGCCTTTTGACATTTGAGATTGAGTTTAGGGGATGAGTAGTGGATGACCGAAGATGAGGGAAGGAAAGATGAAGTGAGTGAGGGAATTGTTTCCAGGAAGCCATCGGCATAAAGATGAAGTCTGTCCTCTCGTCTCGAAATAGGAGAGTGAGTGTGCGCATACAAGTTTAGATCAGTGGAAACTGGGATGACTACTGATGTCTGGGTCCTAACGTCATACCAGCAAACATAAGCCAATAGTGATCTCATTTTGTCTTGCGTTTTTTTCTTTTCTCCCCATCTCTTTTCTCCCTTTCTCTCTCCCACCTTCTCTTTCTGTTCCCATGCTCTACAGGCCAAGCCTCTTCCTCTGGGCCGGCCTCTGTATTGCCTAAGCGTTTGTCTCACTGCTTAGCCTTCCTCGCAGCCGGCTCCTTGCTCTGTTTGTAAACTTCAGCAGGCCAGTTTCCTGCTTTTCCCAACCCACCCCGCTCTTAAACTTGTGAAGGTCTGTCCTTTTCTGCTGATCCATCCCTGCAAAAGTAGCAGGGGAAAAACTAGATATGTGGACCTATTTTATTGTAGATTGTGACCTTTTTCAGGCCTCATATGCTTCATGTTCATTTATGTCTTTGACTGCTCTGTTTGCATACCATCAGTCAAACTGCCGCCTGCCTTTGGGCTTATTGGGTTTATTGTACTTGCCTTGACCCAGTTAGCAAACACATCCAAGTCTTTCTCCCACCTCGTGCTACTTTTCTTTTTATAACCATTTTAGCCCGGTAGCGGGAAGCAGGCTCTGTTGACTTTTCTCCTCCATTATAAAAGCTGACTGTCTTAACATTTATTACAGGTGGCTTGTACATTTGTGTGTGTGCATGCAAATCTGCATGATAAACCTTTCTTTTTGCACTCCCTTAAATGTACTATCCTAGAAAACTAGTCTTCCACACTAGTGACTTTGATGTCTTTTGCAGTAAGAAAAAACCATCACAGCAACACTGGCCAAGTGTGTCACTGAGCTTTTTCGTGCCACAGAGGGGACCGTTTGCAACTGCAGTGCAGCTGCCTTTGAAATGAATGAAGGCTATTAGTAGAATGTGTTGTTTCTGCAGTAAACATGTTGTTCTGTCCTTCCCTCTATAACTCCTGAGACTTCATGCACATTTTGCTATTAGTTGGTACTAATTTTGTCTGTTTTTCATATTCTGTAGAAGTCTAGTCCCCCCTTATATACTTTAATGACACATACTGTTCTATTTCTGCACATTTACAGTTTTATTCCACCTCTCTGATACTTATGTAAAAGTATTTCTGAATGTGTGGTGCTGAAGCTCTTAGAAGATATAAGCTTATCCTTTATCTGATTCCTGAGGGTACCAACATTCCTGGGCCTCCATCTATTGATAGCAGCGAGAGCTGTTCATGTCTGGTCTTGCTGCTGACTAACTGAGCTTCTCTGTGTATTCTCTCCTTCCAGACTAACCCTTAACATCTGCAGAACGCATCTTGACCTGTGGCCGTCCCGCGCAACTTACCCCAGTCAGCCCTGCCTTGCAGTGTCAGACCACGGCCATTCGAGGGGAGATGAAGCCGGATGGGGTTGCCACGGCAGCGCTGGAGCCAATGGAAACATTGGAATCCAATCCCGTGAATGATGGCGCACCACCCGGGGACCAGGAGCCCAATCAGGCAGCCAGCGGGGTGGCAGAGGTGATGCCACAGCAGCTGGGGGGTGAAGGAGATCAGGAAAAACCACAGGGAGACCAGGCCAAGGAAACCCCAGCTGCCAAGACCAACAACAAGACCTCGGGAGACCCCAAAGCCAAGAGTACCAACAAGACCGCGACCAAGACGAAACCCGGCAACACCACTCAAAGCAAGGCTGCAACCGGCTCACGGCCCAACACATCGCAGAGCCGCGTCGCAAATGGTGTGTCCAAACCTCAGACCAACGGTGTTGCTAAGAAGACCACGCCTGCAGCGGACAAAAAGAGCACCCTGACCTCAGCTTCGTCGAAAAAACCAACAGGAACTGCCGGCGCCCCAGCCTCCAAAACATTGGCTAAAGTGTCTGAGAAGAAAGCCACGGGGGCCGCTCCTGCCACCAACGGCGCAAAGTCAACCACCGGAACAACAGCAGCCAAAAAGACCTCATCCACAAATGCTAATGGTGTCAAATCCAATACCGCTGCAGCAGCAGCAGCTAAAAAGCCCCCAGGTTGGTGAAAATGTCATCAAGATCAGCGTGAAAAGACAAATATAATTCTAGCATTCTAGCAAATGTTTTCAAAGCTCTAATGAGGAGTGCTCATTGTAATGTGATGATATGCATATAGCTGCTCATCAGATGAATTCAGCTCACATATTAGACATGCTACAGTGACTCCTGCTAAACTATAAATGTTTTTGCCCTAGATCCTTGTGACACACTGGATAAAAGCTGTCTGCCTGACCTATATCTGAGGAAAATTATTATTATTATAAACTTCTTTATTACAGCATATAATAATGTTCTTATTGTTTTACACTGCTGTCTTTTTCTTTTTCTTTTTTTTGCTTTTTTCCCCTCCTCTGCTCTCCTGTCCTGTCTCCAGCTCCCAAGCCTGCCTCCACCAAGCCCGGCTCTGTTGCCTCACCCAAACCTGATAAGCCCCCCGTTTCCAAGACAACCAGGTAGGTGTGACATTTGCGTTGGATTGAAGCCTCAGCCGTGCTCAAGTGTGTGAATCTGTTTACACATACAAGCACACACAAAGATACTTTCTGTGCGTTTGTAGATAGCACAGGCTGCTATCTATAACGCAGACGCAGACTCCTCCAGGCAAAAATGTTCAGTGTTCTTTTCTTCCTTTTGAAAACTGCTACCAAATTTCAAAATTTGCTTCAGAACAGCTGCAAATGCAACTATATGACCAAACTGATAAGAGTTGCAGGGACTGAGCTAAGCACTACAAATCTCTTCAGTGCCAAGTGAGAAGCAGTTAGTTCAAAAGGCTTTCACTTGGCTACAGGTTCAAAGAGGGCGCTGTTTAAGAAAGAGCACCCTGGGGGAATCGGGGACAATGGTCCCCCACATACAGGCTCACAGGGGCCGGGCATAAGTAGGCCAGCAACGAGGCAATGTCAGAACAAGCCTTAGAGTAATGCCTTGCAGGCTTTCATCATTATACAGCATTATTAATAAAACAAGTTTGGGGAGGGATTTAGAGAGAGGAGGATGAGCGTTGGGAAGATGAAACGAAGAACAAGATATTTTTCTGGGGGTGTTTTTTTTTTTTTTTCGTTTTTTTTGTTTTGTTTTTTGTGCTCTTTCTGTGTGGCAGTGTGCTGTGACACTATGTTTATGTGGAAATCAGATCAACATGTGTTCCTCACCTGAGTCACGCTGTATGCATGGTGCCGAATCCTGAGGTGACTTGGCAACAGACCAAGTGAGGAGGCTGAAGGAGGCCTTTGTCTGACGCCGCGATGATCATGATCAGGCAGAGGAGCCTTTGGGACTCAAGCTGCTCTTTGAATAGCTGATCCTTCTGCCTCGTCTTTGACTTTGTTTGTTTTGTTCATGCAAAGCCTCCTTTTTTTTTCCCTGTCGTGTTATGTCATCTTGTTGGTATGTCTGTGTGTAGACCCATTGTTGAGTTCGAAACACCATCTCAAAGAGATTGCACTATTTGGAGTAAACAAATAGCCTCTGAGAGAACGACCATGTAAGCATTCCCAGGAAGATGCTAAAAGTTGGACATTTTAGAAAATAGTAAATTGGAAAGATATCAAATTAAAAGGAAGGAAATAGCTAGCCTAGCTCAGTTTAGAGGTAATAACCATTCTTGGCCACTAACTCCTCTGAAGCTCACTAATTACAGTATCTTGTTATAACATGTTTTTAATCCACCCAAAAAGCAAGTGTCCAAAAATAGCATCTTAAAAGAGTTCAAACTAGATACAAAGTGCTTAGTGGGCTTAGAAAGCATTAGATCAGGTCGGGGTTAGATGTTTCTTTCTCATATGCTTTAGGCTAGGCTAAGCTAGCCCACTGCTTTTTGCAACTTTGTGCTAACATGACGGCGGTAACAGTATATTTAGAAAGGTTAATAACAAGAAAGACCAGCTAAGCTACTTCCTCAACAGCAGAAGGGGCTGTTCACTCAACATCCAGATGAACAGAATCAACTTCATTGGATTTCCTTACCTGAATGATCCAGATAAACCTCTTTATTACGTTTCTTCAATACCAAATTAAGGAATTATAAACACTGTCAAATATCATAATTGCTGACAGTAAAAATGCTTTTCAGACACACATCTGCTGCTGTAACAGAATGGAAGACAGCCTTTTTAAAGCCTTTTCTTTATATTGGACAGCAGAGGGAAGACAAGAAAGCTGGGAGAAAGTGCAGAGCCATTATAGCCTTACGGTGAGCTATACCCGCTCCCGAAGATGGTCCTTATATGACCGAAGAAAGCTCGATTTTGTTTGTAGCTAGCTCCCCTGTTCTCTTCCCTATTAAATCACTGACAGTATGTTATATATTCTATTAATACTATTCACTATACTAACATTTTCCTTCCCAGCACACACTGGTTTGCCAACCACTTTCTCCCACCTGACCCGCAAAGTGTTTTAGATCCTCCCCACCCCCACCCCCACCCCCGTCCATTCTCTCACTCTCCCTGTGCCACAGGTAACAGTTGGATTGAGGAGATTACACTCAGATTACAGCTTTATGCAATGGTTGATGTACAAACATCTTATTAAAACGAGTTACACAAGGGCACTTTGATCATCTATATTGCGGTGCACAATACTCATGTGCAGTGTTTATGAACTGCTCTGATGATTTCATTTCTGTTATACCGACTGGCTCCGTCACGTCCCACCATTGTGCATCAGTCTCCACTCCTTGGAAATATAAAACCATTAAACACACATGAGCACTATCAGGGTTAGGGCTGTATTCAGTAGTTAGTTCATTACCAGTGTTTAATCAGCAATTTATCTATGCAGATGAAACTCACTCGCAGGTGTTTTAGTTGTGCATCACATAACACTTTAAAACATGTAATAATAATTTTACATTAGCTTTAGAAATCTGTAACACTCTATATACGCCATGAATAATAAACCATTACCATTTATTTACCATATGAATAATAAACAGTAAATTGACACACTGATCACAGGACTAACGCCTTGTGGGTATCTCTAACACGCCAGCAGCTTTGACTAACCAGCTAGTGTTTCGTGGCCTGGGTGTGAGGTCAGGCTCACTGATGAATAATGAAACCTTTATCACAAACCAACAACAAACACAGAGTATATCAATACACAGCACAGACAATGTTATATGTCCCAAAGTAATCCGAATCTTGTCGTTCCCTCCTTTTATTGGGCACCAAACATAACATTAATAATAATAGTACTAATAATTACTAATAATAGTAATAATAATAGTAATAGTAAAAGTGAATTAACTATGAATTTAACATTTATTAATTATTGGGCACTGACTGATGATTATTAGATGCTGGATGATTTTTATTTACTCGCTTACACTGCCCGATCCTTCTCAGATTATTGTCTTTGTGGGATTGTGTGTTGCTAGCTGGAACACTGTAAAGTGCCCAAACGATGGGCGAACGATTTATTATCAAGACTCGCAACACAGTTGCACGTATCCCGCCTCTTCTTTACTTTTTTAAAATTTTATTTAATGGCTAAAATCTTTTTTTTTTTTTGCTTTTCTAAAATTGAATTTTGCTTGAATTTAGTAACAGGTTAGCTAATCGTTGTTATTAGCCTCCTGTTCCAGTTGAAAGAAATTTTAAAAATGCATCTGTTAAGCTGATATCTCAGGTACACTCAGGTCAGCTAAGTGCTAATTCGTTGCTTTGTAAAAGTAAGGTCACCAATGACTCGCTGCTAGAGATTGAAAGTGGAAATAAACTCACCCGTTTCACTCTTTCCTGTCAACCATAGTGCTCGTGCAGACATCCGCTGTTCAGTCTGTGTCACACAATTAGCATTATAGAGGGTGGATATTGTTACATTAATCCAGCACAGCATTATTAGCTAACCGCCCCACCTCCACACACATCAACCATGTCACGGTTTGAGGCCAGATTTGCCATTTCAGACATTTAAATGCTGCTCTGTTCCCACTTCGCCTCCATCAGTCATTACAAAGGCTTTGTACCGCAGAGCTGGCAGGGTGAAATCCATTTATTATCCAGCGTGACTTCAGTCTTTATGTCAATCCATGTCAATATCCATGTTTTACATTGAATTCTTAACACATTCTCTGTTATTATTATCATTATTATTATTATTATTATTATTATTATTATTTGTAAGCATGCCAAGCTAAATCTTTAGCTAATAGCCTGAGTAGGTAACGTGAACACTTTGTTCAAAAGACTGAGCTGAGGTTGTAATTATAGGCATCTATAAGATGCAATATTCAGTGCTATTGGTGCATGTGCTCATGCATTGGATGTGTAGTCCAGAGAAGCCTCCTCCTGCAGTAAATCTCCATGAATCCCCATGAGAGAAGTATAACTATTAGTCACGATTGGCTCTTCTGACAGCCCCTTGTACCCTTGTGGGCATACTTTGTTAAGTGTGTGTATGTGCATGTCTGCTTTAGTAAATGTGATGTGCTTTGACAGGGCCATAAATTTCAGCTTTAATTAGATTTTGCCCTTTTCCTACCTCACTCACTCCGTAATTCAGGCCTACCATCGGCAGAGTGGGGGAGAGCTCAACAGACACATTAACTGCCACATCAGACGCACTCTCCTCCTCCTGTTGCTGCCGCACACACACTCAAACACATTGGGGCTCTCAATTTATGCAGTGTTACTCAGTTGATTTAATTCCATCCAAAGCAGATTTCACTTATCAGACAAACAGCAAATGCTGGTTCACAGAGTGACATCAATCTATGTAATTTGAGGCCACTTATAAATGTTTTCTTTCTCTATTGAGCTGGAGGGTTTGGGGTTGTTTTTTTGTTTTTTTTTGCAAAATTGAGTTACATTAAACACAGCAGGGACTCTTTCTTGTAACTCATCCTTTCCGTTCTCTTTAACCTCGTAATCGCACTCTTAAAGTTACCAGAAAGATGGCTTTGTCAAATGAAGATGAAGCCTGTTGTGTCAGCAGTACATCACCAGCATCAAGCTTAAACTTGTTAAGCATGTTTGCAATGTGCATGAGTATAGCTACCTGCTCACTTTATAGTATGTGCATGTCTCTGTTTTTCATAAAGGTCTTGTGTCTGGACACTCATTAAATTGTGTGTACGTGTTATATGTGCACCTGCTGTTTGATGCTGATTGCATACAGCATGTAGCATGTGAGGGAAAATATTTGTGTCAAAACACAGGAAGTGGAAATCACTGTTGGATCTTTGAACATTATATTACCTACACATGCAGCAGTGTGTGTGCTAGTAGCTTATGTCCCAGGTTGTGTGCATGAATATTTACCAATTTCTTGCCTCTCTCTTGTTTTGCATTGAGACTTGAGTGCTGGTGTCTAGCATGAAAACCGCCCAATAGGAGACTGCAGCACACTGTGCATTCCCCTTATAGGTGCTTTTGTGTGTGCACGGATGATTGCACTGGAGAAACAGCATGCAGAGCATGTGTTCATTTGCCGATATATTGCTGTGTATGATGTGGACTTAAAGGTGGGGGGAAGGGAGTCGTACGCGCGTGCTCGCTGGACACGTAGTACACGGTCACGTGACGCCGAGCCGGGTTCTCCTGCTTGCTCTGCCGTCTCTAGCTGCGGCGTAGTGAAGACAAAAATGATGGCGGTTGAGTATGGATGCTTCGCGATCGCATACGTCACTGATGAGCTCCCGTCACTGCTGCCAGAGATGCTTGTCGTGTTAGGGCTCTACATGCAGCAAATTAGTGTTTGAGAAAGAGGCACAGAGGTGGAGAAAGGAGGAAGGAGCAGAGGTTAACTCTGCTTGAAGCAAAAGGAAAGAAATTGCCCTGTTGGAAATCAGAGGACAGATCAAGGGCATTCAGTGCTATATAAATGCACTCAGAGAAGTAGATGTGGTAGCCTTTGAGCTATCAGGGTCTTTTTTTTCATCACCTTTATGCTGCCCACTCAGCTGCCCATGTTCCCACATTAGTCATGGTGTTTTCCTCGCTGATGGTCCCTCGGGGATGATAAATTTTTATTGGAGGGGAATGAATGCAGCCCTCCTCGTCATCTAACAAATTACTGCTGATGTAACGGTCCAACACCGGTTTGTGTGGTAAGCAGCAGCTCGTGCCACACAGTGTTCAGCAGTCCGATATGAAGACAAACAACGCACAGCGCAGGCTGTAAATCTTCCCCCGTGCCACGGGTGTGGCCAACCACTCCACGAAGCAGAGTCCCGCTGCCATGATGTTATTAGGGAGCAGCCGCAGAGCTAATTACTAAATGGATTTAGTAATCGGAGGGAGGGACAGAGTATGATTGAATGTGAGGCAGACTTGTTTGTGGGTGTTCCACTCATGATAAAGACATGTGGCAGTTCTTCAAACACTGCAGTTTTTAGTCAAACATTTCAAAGACTAGAGAGGTGATATGTTTTTATCCACCCTGCATCCTGGTTAAACAGGTCAACCACTGGAGATGTTTCCATTTAACCCAGCCTGTATTTATCATGGTTCTGGCAGTTGGCCCATTTTACGAGCACTCTATAAATGACCTTAATGCCGTTACTGTTTAAGGTAGAAAAAAACTGTTTGGGGAGAAGTTGAGCTTTACAGGATTGTTGGGGTATCAAAGTAGCATTTTTTTTCAGCCTGAGTTATAAAATGAGGCCAGATGTCCTGTATGATACTTCTGTGATAAAGGGTTAAACAAGAGGAAACTAGTCTAGTAAGAAAATAGAAATCCACCAGAAGTGAGCAAAATCTAACAGACGTGTTAAACACTGTCAACACAAGACAAGATGTGTGGCACTTTGAAGCGTGCATAAATCATTTACAGCTAGCACCGGCAGTCACATCCACACGTGAGCGCAGAATACTTTTGTCAAGTGCTTATACGGCACTTTGCTCTGACGCAGCCTGCGTGAAGTACAACAGCTGATCCGTGGATCAAAGTACTGCAGAACCATCAAGCTGTCGTCTGTGTTAGCTTCCACCTTACTCGTTTGTAACTTCCCCTCAGAGTGTGTGACAGCTGCAGCGGTGAGTAGTGGCGAGTGACTGGATAACATGTTAGATCTGACATGTATCTGATCCTGTGCTTTCATTTAACCAACTAAGTATGCCGAGAAGTCGCACACATCCCTCACATAAACTGAAGTGTAGTACCCTGCCTGCAGTGATCATTCTCTTCGATTCACATTTAGATAAGGTTTAGATGAAATTTCATCCAGGTTATGAATCATGGAGCCTCAAGGTGCTCATTTCCTGCTGCAGAGCAGTGTGACACCTGCATTGCTTAGGGCTACCCTACTGCAACCTTTGTCTTAAATAAAAACACCTTATTAAAGGAAAAAGCGCTCTAAGGAGCAGAGCTCTGATCAGGTTCATTTAATGGAGGGGTTATCTTGCCTCTTTAATTATCACAGCATCATACTTTAATTTATCTGCTTGTCTTTGGAGAAGGAAGCTCGTCTCCACCGTAGATGGACGTCTGTGCTGCAGGGAAGATGTCTGCCTGCACGGCTGCTTTGCTCCTGATTACTCATTTGCCTCCCCCTTTTGTCGATCTCATTATTTAAATCATAGCCCCGAATCCCGTTGGATCGCAACAAAGCACCACCAGCAGGCAGCCATGTTTTTGCACACAGCAATCCTTTCTCAGCTGAAGTGTCGTCAGTGATCCTCCGGCGTCTTTAAGTATTTTTTACAGTGCGCCTGTAGCAATGAGAGTCATCTGATTTTTCAGCTTCGGTCCATTTCTCGGTGTCGCGTTGAACAATTTGCTTTAGCCCCAATTTATAGTGTTTCTCTGAGCGAGGCCTGTGGTGGGATGAGAACAATAAACAAAGCTTCTTTCCCTTAGCACAAGCTGCCCTTTGAGTTAAATGTAGGCGCATCATTTAAAGACTACAATGAGTCCTGCAGTCTTCTCAGTCATTTGGCTGACAAGAGAGCTTAATTACAGAAGCAACATCACCGTGTTTAGGCTTCGTCACCACAAGCCAAGTTGTGGTAAACTAATCTTGGAACACACAAGATCTAATTCTACTGTGAGATGGAGTCTTACAATACTGTGGATGTGGAGACGGCCGTGTTTAACAATGAGGAAGGAAATCATGGTAATAAATAATCAAAACCAGTGCAAGAACAAAAGAACATAAACACAAGTAAAGAAATACTGATCCAAGTAAATTGGACTGAGAGCCAGTAGATACGCATTACAACTCAACAGAAATCTCCTTCACTGTCTCTGTCTCCATCTCCGTCGCGCCTCCTTCTTTTTCAGTGACCTGGTTAATTTCCAGCGCTCTTTAAAGTCCTCCTGCCTTTTTGGATTATCCACATTCCTTTTATCAGGCAGATTACTGTGAATGCTCTCTCTGAATATCCCATTAGCATACTTCATCTCTAATGCCAGTCTCTATCTCTTAATTCTCCCCATTCTCTTTTCCCTGTAATTCCCATCTTTCACTCTCTAATTCAGACATCATCTTTTTTTTGTCCTGAAGAACAGATTCTAAATTTGAGAGCTTAAAATCTTAGTATCTTACTCACTAAACTGGGATTTTACAGTTGAGATGTGGCTTTTACGCTGCCTCCATAGCAAAATTCACAGCAAACGCACTAGAACGTGAGCAACATTAACTCCCAGATTTAGCAGAAAACAGTCGGCGTCAGACATGCTAAAACAATGAATCACAGCTCAGAATGATCAGCACGATCCTGACATGATCCAGCAGCCTCACTATTAGTAACACACCTTCACTGCCCCAGAGCTTGCATGATGTGAATCAACTGCAAAAGCTTCTTTAAACTGCTGAGTTCACCACACCCTTATCGGGTTTTCACTCTCATTTCATGTTGCCACACTGTATTCCCGTACATTTGCCAGGCTGTGAATAGCACACGCTACTTCCTCGCCTTTACGAAGTGAGCGTGCCTTTAACATAGCCCGTGCTTCCAGCTGAGGGGAGGGGTGGTGCTGGTGCTGCTGGATTTGGAAGAGTTATATTTGTTCTCCTTTCAGTATTAAAGATTAACATGGTCCCAGCCATCTTCACTCTCCCTCCACCTCCCTCCCGCTGCCTGTTCTCTTTCTGCCAGTATTAACTCAATTCTTTATTTAGAAACAGGCAGTTAGTGTAGCGTGGGCCCGAGAGACTGCACACCACAGCCCTGTCAGGACTACTAGATGTAGGTTACTTCGCTCAGACGTGACATAGGAGCCAGCATCTAGGCCAGGAGAGCCAGAGCAGGCAGAGCTGACGCACGCTGCCCCAAAGAATCACCCCCATGTGAGGAGGGAAGTGGGCAAGGAGGGATCAACTGGGGTCAGTGTGCCTCTCTGGGGCCGCTCTGACTCACCTTCAACAACTTGATTGTCCCTGGAGGAGTTTGTCATGGACTTGGAGTCAAAGTTTGCTTTCATACTAGTCCAGTGGTACTTCTGAGTAAAAGAAACTCATAAAATATGTATGTGGGGTAATCAGGTTGTTAGTTCTTAACAGTTGCAAATCTGCAACGTCTGCCTGGAGAGGGTTAATTGGCACTTTTAGGTTGGTGTCACGTGTTTTCTGACTGCTCCAAAGTTTTTGTCCTGCATCTATAAATAAAAATAAAAACAAATGAAATGAATTTGTGCCAAAGCACCTCAGGGGCTGCCCTGATGGTGCATTACTAGTGTGCCTTTTGAAAATCCTTACAAAAACTGACAGGGAACTAATGTAAAGGCTTTTAAATCAGTACTCAGGCAGCTCTGAATCATTCATGTCTACCCTCCTGTCCTTAAGAGGTAAGTCTCAATAGGTGTCTACCTTATGTGAACCCGTTGACTCATTGAATTTAGCGTTGCTGCAACAGCTAATCAGGTCAGTGCGTTGGCTATTTGCACATGCTTTAATTTATTATTACAGAAGATGTTTGCACTACTCTGCACTTCATTTTTAAAATAGATGGCTAGCCTTTGTTGTCTAGAAAGATTGCAAATCAGCCATTATATATTGCTTTCATTATTAATATTATGTATGTTTAATGTTAGTGTTGTGAGCTATGCAAGCATTGTTGCTTGTGTGTGCTCTTTCTTAAGTACCCTTTAGCAGTAGAAGTGTCTTCTGCTGACATGTCAAGCTCTTGCTCGCTGTCAGAGCCGTTCTGAAGCACTCGGAGCACAGGGTTGATCAGCACACAGTCAGGGTGAGACTTGATGTTTGCCCCAAGATGTGGGTGACTTTAAAAACTCAAATGCTTGAGTCACTTTCAGTTAATCTCCATTCCCTGAGTTCTGTAACCAGGGGATTCACTGTCTGTTAAATTCATTTCACTGTCGGTCTCATTTGTGATTTGGACATATTGTGTAGTGCAGCTTAGTATTTGCTAACCCTTCTTCTCTGTTATGTCTCTTCAGGCCTACAACCGGCACAACTTCATCCCCTCGTCCTGCCACGGGCTCATCTCGGCCACCTACTAGCAGCAACGCCAAGAGCTCCCCTGCTACAACCAAACCTGCCACTCCTAAAACTCCCTCTGCCGCCGCCAAGCCGGCTACCCCCAAACCAACCTCCACTACCCCCTCTGGTGGCAAACCTCCATCTCAAACATCCAAAACCACAACCCTTGTGAAAAAAGGTAAGGAAAAAGAAATGAGAAAAGAAACACAATAGCATTTGATACCAATTAATAGCAAGTATTATGACTACTAACACAAAAGAAAAAGAGATGTTTTTAAGATGCCAGTGATGAATAAAGCTCTGGATGACAGGTACTTCCATAGTTTCGGGCTAACAACTGACACCCCTTGATTAAAAATAAATAAATAAATGAATGAAAAAGCAGATCTGGAAAAGTTGTGATGGGGTGCTAGACTGTACAGAAGCCTGCTCGTTGCATTTTGCACCAGCTGCAGAGGAAATAGGACTACCTGTAACAAAACAAGAGTCGAGATGATGTTTCTGACAAACGTTTTCCATGCACTAGTAGGTAAACACAGGGGTGAATAATCATTTTGATAAAAGCTCTGCACTAAATACAGATGAACGTTAATTAATGTCATTAGTAACACCTGTGTTTCCCTGCTGTGCGCTGGGAAAATGGACTTCTGAATGAGTGTTTATTCAGGGATGGTGTGTTAAAGGTCTTTCTCTGTGTTACTGGGACAAAAGGGAGAATAAATAACCACAAAGAGAAAATGAACAATACAACTACTGTTAGCATCAGCTGTCAGCCCACCACTGGCAGCTGTGCCTTTTAAACCAAAGACAAAGAGGTTTTGGAGCAGTAGCAGAGCTGAATATTAAGACTTCATTCATGTTTTGGGTCAAATACATGACATTGTCACTGCCACTTTAGGCATCCACAAGTCTGATCACCAGGTTTTAAATCGAAGGTACAGCTGGGTGTCATCGGTGTAAGAGTGGTAGGAGATCATCTGTTAACATATCATGGAGTGGAGATAGAGAAGTACTGTAGGAGTACATTTTAACTACACAGTCAAAGGAGCTTGCAAAGAAAAGCATCTGGACTTCTTTAAGTTACTTGAACACAGAAGAGCCACCTCCACAGGACAAGAATCAGCAGTCCATCTGCATCTTAAGGATAAAGGACACTCTTTCGAGGATGCCAATGTTCACATTTTGGACAGAGAGGACAGATGGTTTGAAAGAGGAGTGAAAGAAGCCATCTATGTCCACTGTGAGCGACCATCTTTGAACAGAGGCGGGGGTTTACGACACCAACTCTCTGCCATCTATAATCCAGTTTTGAGATCCCTTCCCAGACGCCTTAACGCCCACTCACATCCTGGGCCATCTGACCTCAGGAATTCGCATGATAAGGTGGGGCCAGGTTTCACAATGAACTCACCCGAAACTCTGGCTGATTGGGACCCACACCCAGTTTCACACCTTGGCTCAGGCGATTAGAGGATCATCAGGGGGTCCTTTTGTCCCTCTGTGGGGGGATACTCCCACTAGGTTTATATCTGGGACTCTCCACCATTTGACCTTAGAACTGAAGAAGCTTCTCGGATGAGAGGTGAAACGTCTTCAAGCAACTTAAAGAAGTCCAGACGCTTTTCTTTGCAAGCTCCTTTGACTACGATGACCTGGATGACTGAGAACCTTCACAGACATTTTAACTACACGCATATGCATGCACATGAAAGGTGTCACACTTCTTAGTCTTAAATAAATAAGTAAATTGTACCGTAAAGACTGTAATTATCAGCAATGGAGCGGCCACTGCAAAATATTCCTCATCCTGTGGACAGACTCCAAGCAGCACCAGTCTGGTTAGAGTGGTCCTCCAGCAGAACTCTAGAGCAAAACAAGACATTGAATTCTGGCTTTGAAACAGGATCAGAGACACTGATACTCGTCACAGCAACCTGTACAGTCTGCCCTCCTGTGACAAAACAGGCTGGTGAGCAGTGGCTGAACTTTAAAAACAGGAGTGAAGTGTTGTCCAAAGTAAAGTGATCACATCATTTCCTCAGATGGATGTAAAAATAAAACATTAAAACATAAAATGTGTTTATGTCTGCCCGCTCTAGTATGTTATAATTATGTGTAAGACTGATATGTGTTTTATGGCTCTGAGATCTCACAATAAATGAATAAATTAATTAATTTCAATTTTATATTCCATATATTTGGCCTGATTACAGTGTTAACTACAGAAAACTCAGTGGTGACTTTGAAGGGATCAATAAAACGTTGTTTGTCTGCTTCCTGTTTACAAGGGGTTGCCATAGCAGATGGATCCACATGTTTGATTTAGCAGATTTTTATAGGGGATATTCTTCCTGACACAACCCTTCTAAGGTTTTTTCTTCTGGGTCTTGACTGTACATTATGCAAATGTGTTAAACATTACACTGTGGGTTTAATCATCAATGATGTGTTTTAATTTTCTACAATATCACATTGTTAAACCACCCCTTGTGTGCTTTTGTGCGTTTTTTCTAGATGTCACCAAACCCTCAACGCCAGCAGCCAAAAAGCCTGCAGACTCCCCCCTTACTCGCCCTTCTTCTACAACGAAGTCAGCAAAATCCGAGACTTCCAAGTCCGCTTCAAAATCAGAGGTCACTGCCAAAAAGCCTGCTACTAACAAGCCAGCAGACACCAAAACACCTAACCGCCCCAAAACACAAGAGAGCAAGCCTACACCAGCTAAGACTCCTGGCTCCAAAACCAAGACCTCCAGCCCCAAGAAAACTGTGGGAAGCAGCACACCAACTCCTGTTAAACGCGCCCCTAAAGCTGCCACAGCCGCTGAACCTGAAAAGGAAGTTGCCGCAGCTGTAGCTGCTGCAGCAGCGATTGCTGCCACAGTAGCTGTTATTGCTGCGCCAGAACAACCAGAGCCTCCTGCAGAACTAGCTGTGGAGCCATCCATTACAACTCCTGAAGAAAAATCAGCAGAGCTCACACCAGAACCAGAACTAGTCTGTGCACCAGTGGCTGAATCAGTTTGTGAACCAAAACTAGAACCCGCACGGGAATCCATACCAGAACCCGCCAGGGAACCTACACCAGAGCCTGCAAGAGAACCCACACCAGAGCCTGTCAGGGAATCCACTCCAGTATCTGTAAGAGAACCCACACCAGAGCCTGTCAGGGAACCTACACCAGAACCTGCAAGAGAACCCACACCAGAGCCTGTTAGGGAA
>NW_024582406.1:1791338-1852801 GCF_018398535.1 Haplochromis burtoni | reverse complement strand
GAGCCTGTTAGGGAACCCACTCCAGTATCTGTAAGAGAACCCACACCAGAGCCTGTCAGGGAACCTACACCAGAACCTGCAAGAGAACCCACACCCGAACCTGTAAGAGAACCCACACCAGAACCTGCAAGGGAACCCACACCCGAACCTGTAAGAGAACCCACACCAGAACCTGCAAGAGAACTTACTCCAGAGCCTGTCAGGGAACCTTCACCAGAGCCCGTAAGAGAACCAACACCAGAACCTGTACAAGAACTAATTTCACATCAAGAAGAAGAACCATCCCCCGAGGCATCTGTAGATCTCCTGTCTGACCCACCAGCAGAGGAGGAGGCAGAACCAGTCCATGAAGCAGTGTGTGGTGTTCAGCTCCCTGCACAGATAGATCCTTTCAAATTTGAGGAGCCTGCCAACGACTCCCTGGGTACTACCGTCATGTCTCCTCCTTGTTCCCCACAAGGCCCTGCTTCTCCTGTCAGAGACCAACAGAATGCCTACTCTCTCCTGGGCACCCATGTCCACTCTGATCCCTGGAACATAAACCAAAGCCCAAGCAGTATGATGAACTTCCAGAGAGAAGAGGAACAGTGCCAGCAGTTTGAGGCTCAGGAGACACAAGAGGAGGAAGAGGACGAAGAGCAGGAAGAAGAAGAGAAGGAAAACTTGTTTATGCATACCCCCGCAGCTCCCGAGGCCTTTAATAACACAGTGCAACCTCACTTATTGGGTGCCTCCCCTCTGGATGATTTCAGCCCCAGAGGCCTGATCTCTCCTCATGAAAAGGAGGAGGCCGTGGAAAAGGCTGATGAGGAAATCAACGAGGATGATGATGAGCAAGAGGATGATGATGATGAAGAACAAAGGAGACTGGGCTATCAGCCTTCGTCTTTGATCACTGACATGAGCACGTCTCAGCTCTCTGACGACTTCCAAGTGCGCTCCTCTGCCTTTGGAGGTTCAACAGGGTGGCACGGTGACGACTTGCTGTCTGGGATGGACTCCGAGGATGTGAGCAGCTGCACCAGCAGCCGACAGCAGGGGGTCTCAGACCTTAGTAGCACCCAGCATACCGCAATTCTAGAGGGCACCCAGAGTTCAGATGCCCTGGTTGACACTAGCCTCCGTGGTTCTGAGGGAGATGGTAACCTCATGGGTTCTCCCAATGTGGAAACCCTAGCCAATGAAGAAGAGGACGAGGATGATGAGGATGAGCGGGTAGACGATATGGATTTGAGCTCTGAGAGGGTAGACGAACACCATAAAGTTTTCCAGGAGCAAGGGCAAGATGAGGAAGAGGATGAAGATGTGGAAATGCGCAGTGAAGGAGTGATGGAGAGCTGTGAGAATGAGGATGACTTTAATGAGGAGGCACATTTAGATAACCTCAATCAATCGGGTCCTCCGCCCTCCATCCCTGCATCCTCCTGGGGCCAGACCAACCCCTTCTGTGATACCTGGGCTCAGCCAGCCTCACTGCTCTCCGTCTCCTCCCCCAGCCCTGTGTCCGACCACGGTGCTGCTGAGTCTGAAGCGCCCACCCAGTCTCCTGCCCAGGCATGTTTGGATGTCAGCGCCCCATCCTTTGCTCCTGAGATGGAGCAAGAAACCAACCTTCATCAGTCATCATATGAGGAGACGAAGGGCTCAGTTCTTGCAGAGGCTCCCACCCTACTTGCTGCCCCACCTGTAGGCATGTCCCAGTCCAGCACTCTAAGCGGCACGGCTCTGGCAGCCCAGAGTAGCAGCGAGACAAGCACACCAGAGGAACTCCGTGACTATGACAGCAGCTCTGGAGTCGAGTCCCGCTCTGACAAGCAGCAGACCCCAGTGCCTGCTTCGGTTCAGCCTGACATGGAGCAGGATCTCGGTATTCACTTAGAAAAAGGCGACGGAGAAGAGGAGGAAGCCGAGACGCTCCCCGCCGACGAGGTCCTGGGCACCGGACCCCCAACTGCTCCTGCATCCGCCCCTTCTTCCCCTTCCACCTCGGGAGACGAGGCCAGCGATACAGAAGGGGAGATGCAAATAAATGACCCTGAAGCACCCATGATGGTAGATGAAAGTGCCGGGTTTGAGAGTCCTCCTCAGACGTGTAGCCTGCCCGCTCTCGAGGAGGACGAAGAGGCTGCGGACACACCAGCTGGGGAGGGTGAGGAGGATGGGGGCGGGGCCACCCCTCAGTCAGCCAATTCTGTAGCGTCTTACGGCTTCGACTGCACTACATCCAACTCCAACGCCCACTCCATGGCTGAGAGCTGCGGGAAGAGCCCTGGAATCTTCTCCTTGGAAAACGAGGAGCAGCTGCCAGAGGAGGCCAAAGACCCCTCCCTCATCAAGGAGCTGACGCTGCCACCAGCTGCCACCTCTGCCCTTGCAGAGGACCTGCTGGGCAGATCTGTGGATCTGATGCCTTTGGGTCACCCGGAGGACAACCATCCCAGTCTAGATGACCACCACTACATGCTGGGAGGGAAGATTGCAGCAGACCAGCTGGAGGACATCGATCCAGTCGAGGCCGAGGAATCTGGAGGCACCGGCGACAACCAGGCATCCTACTACTCTACCATATCTGATAAGACTGATAGTTTTCTGGCAGGTAACGTATAAGTCCCTCCTGTTACCCCCCGGAATGCACCTTTTCCCTGCAACCCTCCCCCTTTTACCTGTTTTCTTCTTTTGTTTTCTCTCCAATTGGGTTAGATGGTTAGAAGAAGAAAAAAAAAGGAGAGCAAGATTGTAGGAAAAAAGATTTTAAAAAAATGAACAAAGGAGAAGGAAAAAAAATGACTGTAGCAATTTTTAAATGAAGCCTCCCTCTTTCATACTGTTATGGTCACGGTTATGAGTGTATGGCTTAACTCCATTTTTCTAGTAGGATGTTCTTTTTAAGTAACCCTGCTTATTCTGTAGCCCCTGATGGGGTATTGACTGATTGGTCCAATGTGACTGAGCTTTTAAACCGAAAAAAGGAAAAGGAAAAAAAAAAGACAACACACAGACGGAATAATATGGACTCATTGTGTATTTATCCTACTGTTTTTACCAATCAAATGTCAATGATTTTTGTTGTTGTTTTGTATTTGCTTATTTTTTGGGTTTTTTTTGTTTTGTTTTGGTTTCTGTTAAAACCTGGTCCTCCCCTTCCCTGTGTACACACACTCCATGTTCAACAGCACCATAGCGATAGTCGCTTTTTTCTTTTATTTGTTTGTGTTCTGCTTTCAAGACTTTTAGCTATCAAAATAAAGGCTAGATATTAACACAGCAGGTTTCATTTTGCCGTTACGGATTAGTTGAAGTAGGTGTGTGTGCGGGCGGGGGGCGGTCAATAGATTGCAGTTGGTGACGCTTTTAATGTGTGCTTCAAGAGGTTCTACTGCTCTTTGCATAGGTTGTTAAGGTATATAACGTGCAGTCACGTACGGTATGTGTTTCAGGCGTTTGGTTAAGTGGCTTCAAGCTTCGAGCCTCAGTTAGCAGATCATTTGTGTTCCAAGAAGAGACTAACGGCTAGCCTTTTTATTCGTGATGAGACGCTACATAAGCTCCACATCACAGCTTTACACTCTCTGAAACCTTTTCATAGTGGGCGTTTGGTTTACTATTTCAACAGTATATTGCATGTTTAATTAACAAAGACTCTGTACTACCTGGAAATTTGCAACAATTCTACACTAGACATGATGTTCAGAAATGAATGGTTCACATTAGGTTATCTTTCAAAATTCCATTAAAACATCATTGCAAGGCATTTTTGTTCCTGTTTCCTTTTTTCCCTATGGATCCGAGCATGTCTGAACTCGTCTCCTTGTGTTTGTGTGTGTGTGTGTTTATGCAACAGTATTTCCCAAGTGGCGTCTCTTATTCTTCGCCATGGGAACTGCTGTTAAACAGGAAGTGATGTGGCCGTTGTTCAATGGTGTTGTGTCTAGATGGAATTTTGGTCAAAGTAAAAAGGCGATCTAAGATCTTCAGCACGCTTACACCTTTGTCAACTTTTCAGATCCGCCAACACAATGTTCAGCGCACTCTCTCTCTGACAGGCAGTGCTCGCTTAAGGTTCTTGTAAACAAACAAAGCTGTTCTGTGAGAGACGCATTTGTCACACCTCAAAAACATTTAAATGGATCTATTATGATTTTCCGTCACATACACACTGTCACACACTGGTGGATGTTCACATTAAACATGGCCACAGTATTAAGTATGGTCAGTAGAAGCATTCTAAATACTCTGTTTCAGATAGTTTTCTACTCCTAGAGCTGTATAATAACCTCAAAATATACTTTTCCTTAATATGACCTTAATATGTTCACGTCAGGCTTACAGCTCTGACTTGGCACAGAAGCCCCACCGAAAAGCAGCAGCCAATCAGAAGAAGGTCAGCTTAATGGGACTCCTACACTACAAACAAGCATTTAAGAAGATCGCTTAAAGTTCCTCTTCCTCCTCGTCTTTGCACAATCACATTGCTACACTTCTTGTCACATTGCCACCATCAGTTGTCACAGCTGTAGTAGCAGATTGTACCCATTGTTTCACAAAGATAAAGGGGCCCAGGCATGAATTCATCGGGCTACCAGTGCTCAAAAACTGTACAGAAATTTTAAGCATCATTTCTGATTATTCTCCCTCCTGCAGTAATGCACAAGGGGGGGGGGGTGGCGTCTCTGCTCTTTATTTACATACATGCCAAGAAGCCCCCCACCTCCAGAAAAACCACTTATGATGAACATGACATTAAGTCAGCTGTGATATAAACTGGGGAGGTGGAATGGAGGTGGGCTGCAAAGAAGCTTGCAGGTATAAAACAGTTGGATGACTCGTGCTGCTTAAAATGCAGGTCCAGTTTGAGTTTAGCCAATCAGATGCGCAGAAGGGCATGAGGTGAATCTGCTACACATGCAGATATAAATAGTACCATCTCCTCTCTGGTCTGGCCTCATGCTCTTCCTTGAAACCCTGACCGGAACATACCCCACAGCACACAGCTGTAGCTTAGATGTCTCTAAAATACCAGCTTTTGTCATTTCCTAAACACTAAATTTACATTCATGAGACCATGAACGACTTGATTCAGGTTTGTGCTTCCCTGACTTGGTGATTATACTTCAGTGATTATACCGTTTCTTCTACCGTACACTGAAGTTACTTTTCCACATGATTAAAACCACACATTATCTTGATATGATCAACTTCCTGTGATTATATTTTTTATCAGTTCTATCCCATGTGCCCGTTGTCTGTACTCTACTGTGAATCACATATATGACCACTGTCCTGCATGACAGACATCATGTTCCTGAGAATGACACCTCAAATGTGAGACTGGGATTTTGGTGCAGACTACTCAACCTAGTGGTCCTATATGAAACAAAGGTGTGGCATTAGAGGAAACATGTTGCACTGAGTGTTGTGTGATGTGTTTCATTGTACCGGTTTGTAGCTGCGGTGTTCAGCATCCTCTATCGCTTTTATTTTGGAAGCCCCTTCCCTTGTTTTTTGTTCCTTTTTTTTTGTTACACCTTTTTACATTTGTGTCAGATCTCTCCTCCTTCCTGGCCCCTTGTTGTACCACCCGTTCTGTTTGATGCATGCATCTATAACGGATGCACCAAGTGATCTTGACTGTCCCACAGGAGATTGGAAGAGATATGAAGTGGATGAAGCTCACAGATGGCAAAAACACTCACAGGAAGACAACCAGAACCAGAACCACACTGCTGCAGCTCCCATAGCGAATGGTCACTACTTGGCAATGGTCCCGGGCAACAGGAGGCCCATTGATCCGACTCTTGCTGCCCATTTTGCCAAAATTGCTCCCCCTCCATCTTTGACCGGTGCTGCTGCTGATGGTCACGCTGGCGGAGAACAGCTGAAGAGGCTGGAGCAACACCAGGAAAAGCTGAGGGAGATGCAGCAGCGCCAGGTGCAGGAGAGGCAGAAGAGGCAGTGGCTGGAGGAAGAGCGTCTGAGGCTGGAGCAACAGAAGCAACTGGAGAAGCAGCGCAGGGAGCTCCTCCAGCTGCAGCTGCAGCAGCAACAGCAGGAGCACCGCCACCGCAGGCAGGTCCTGCAGTGGCAGCTGGAGCTGGAGCAGCAGTACCGCATGCAGCAGAAACAGATCCAGCAGCAACAGCAGCTCAGGAGGAGCCCGACCGGAGTGATGCTCTCCCCTTCCTCGGGGCTCTGCACCATCTACGAAGCCATGGAAACCAGCGACGAGGAGGACGAAGCCAGAGGGGAGGTGAGAAGGAGGGGGCGGTCCATCCACCGGCAGCAGCACCTGCGCCCGGTGCCCCCACAAGAACTGGAATGGAATAAGAAGGTGGACATGGTCCAGCAGCTCATCAACCAGACCATGGTGCTGTCTGGTGATACAGACTGCCCTCCGCTCCTCCTCCTCCCTGTGGGGACCGGGGGCACCCTAAGCCCCCTGGAGAGCAGCATGTGGCCCAGTTTGTTTCCCCAGTTCAGCCCTCCTACCGCTACAGTCACATCTGTCAGCAGCTACTCCCCAGACAGCCAAGGCAGCTCCCCAATCAGTGACTGGACTGTGGTCGAGGTGGAGACCCATCACTGAACAAGGGAGGCGGAGAAGCACATCAATAAATCGGTGCGAGGAACAGTTTCACATATTTACGAATATCTGTTTTTAATTTTTGGCACAGGGTTAGGTGAGAAGATTGATACGACTCTCACTGCTGTTCAGCTCAGTCGAGCCACAGTTATTCTAAGAAATTGAAATCTACTGGCAAAGATGGAGGGAAATGTATCCAAATAAGCTCACAAATAAATCTGTATGGAAGCAAAGCACAAAGACGACAACTGACCTTTATTTGATGGGGTTAAACGGTCCCCTCCTGTGTGATGAACTGCTGACACCAGGATTTGGTGTGGATTTCTGGAGGCTCTGAGTTCATGTGATGAGGTTCACCAATGGGAGGGGCTTGGAACACAAATAGGAGAGCTGCAGGAAGCATTTTCTACATACAGCCACACACCAGAGCCAAAAGGGTGATATTGATCTACTCGTCTAATGCTGTGCCAAAATCTCACGCTGTTATTCATGAGCAGCGTGCATCATACGACTGAACTCCTCTCACAGATCTGATCTGCTTAATTTAATGTGCCATCGTTAATGAAGCCATACGAGAATTTCACGGTTAAGCCGGATACTTGATTTAACCATAAGACCATACCAACCTGGTCTTCAACAGATGTCATTACTTGTAGTAGAACATATTCACTGTAGATGACCCCATGTAATTGATTACTGTAACCCAGACATGCATACTGTCATACTGTCGCCTCACATTAGAGCATGTTCTCCTTACCAGAAGCACTTAACATCTGTCCTCAGCTGTCTTACTCTGAAATGCGCTGGATCTACTTTAGCAGCCCTGTTGTCTCTTGTGTCGTGTGGGTGCAGCGCTCCACGTTGTTGTCTCTCTTGTATCTAGACCAAACACTGGTCGCTCTCTCAAACGAGAGACTGAGCTATGACAAATTGCACTGGTTTTCTACCGTTGTTTATTCGCTGTTATGGTCTTTGCCAAAGTATTTATACAGGTAAGTAGTGTTGTGTTACATAGCCAGTACTGTTGATAGATGAATATTTTTCTGGGCTTTTACATCTCCCCAAATCCCCATAGTGAAATACCTAAATCGGTGTATTGTGTCCCCCTACAAACACCAGTCTCTGCTCAGTGTTACTGTGACTATACTCGACAAGCAGGTTTTCATGGACTTAATAGAGCTGTCAGTCACGGAGGAAGAGGGAGGCGTTAAGGAGAAGAAGGGCGCTCCTTGTTCTGCTGTGAGGGGTGAGGGAAGGCGTACAAGGGTGCAGGGCTGGTTGGCGGGGGGAAGAGTTGTCCTCCCTCACACATTCCGAAGTTATAACCTCATTTCCTGGGTCACCCAGTGTTCAGGGAGTCTCCGAGGTTACAGATGACATCATGGTGGGGGGAGAAGAAGAGGAGATGCGGAGATGAGACAATGCACCCACTCTGAGGCTGTGGGGATTGGAGGGTGGAGGGCAGGCCAAGTACCAACCTCTATATTTCTTTTATTAAGTATATTAACATAGTCTGTGAAGAGTTTCTATATATTTCCCTTTGTTATCATATTTTTTAAAAGAGGTGTTTACTTGTATCAGTCAGGTAATGAGAACATAGCAGCCTGTCTGATATTTAAATGTGTTGAGTGAAGAGAAAAAAAGCACCTGTGTTTCTCTTTGTGTCTGCACAAGGTAGGTGATGTCTGTCTGGGATGATCGAAGTGAAGAAACACTGCCACCTGTTGGCAGCACGTGTGGCACACTGACCCATTCTTCCACTTACACAGCCTGTGAATCTCTTGCAGTGACATCATTTAATTTGTGTTATAGCTAATAGGCTTGTCCTTTATCTACTGCTACTGTAAGCAAAGTGCCCGTTTATATGAGTCTGAAGTATCCTAAATGAATATTTTAAAAAGCAGATTATATTTCAAAATGCACACAGAATATAGTTTTCCAAAAATATTTGTACTACAGCTGGACTATGTTATGTGGCCTCTGCTGTTGTATGCTGCTTTCTATCATATCATTAAGAGTTTGTTCTTTCTGAAAAGATCAACATACAAGCAAGCGTAACTAGTGCATGTGTGATTAGAGTAGACTTATATGTGCACCTTTATTGTCAAAGTACTACTCCGCCTCAAGCCACTTTACACAGATATTTTTGTGTACCTTTGCTATTGAATTTCATATGAATCTATACAAAATTGCTGTTTACATTCTCAGTATTTTGATATTCAGTGTGCGAGTGATCGTCATCCTCTTCTTTAGTACTGGAGAAGCTTTCTTTGTTGTGCCAGTGTTCCAGATCATTTTAAAGTATAAAATGTCAAAACTTTTATGCTTTCAATATTAAATAAAACTGCTTTAAATCAATTGGTTATAGTCTTGTTTTAAAATTCATGTCATTTGAAAAACAAACAATTAAAAAAAAAGATGTAAATGAGAAGCAGCTACTCAAAAACACTGAGTCGGATTATTTTCATACAGAAGAGAAGAGGACCTTTCCTCGGGGTTACATGTGTACGGTAGCCAATGAGGGGTTAACTCAATGTACACTCACCAGCTGCTTCCTTCATTTAAGCATTGTTTAAACACTGCAGCCTAACTTAGTATTGTTTTTGACCATGCCCATCTCTTATGACCACAGTGTCACGAAGCCAAAATCGCCATAAACTGGTTTCTTGAACACAACAAGTCTCCACGGCCACCAGATCTCAATCCAATGGAGCATCTTTGGGATGAGGTGGAACATCACGGAAGTGCAACAGACAAATCTGTGCTGTGAAGTATTGAAGTGTTTCTGAAAACAAAAGGGAGTCCAACCCAGTACCTGAAGACTGTGTGTACACTGTAGATGGCACATATTACACATATGATAGCACTGCTTAGTGGAAAATATTGTTTTCCATAAAAATCCCAGGTCCAAATATCACCAGTTGTCTGTTCATACAGAAATCTGTATCACAAATAAAATCCAGTTCTACTCCTGCACTCTGAGCTCAGCCATAATCCATCCACAAAGACAGTGTGGGTGTACACAGTCTGCACTCACCCTGTATGTCTCCCTCAGCCGTCTGTTGGGTTTGTTAGACCAAGGTGAGTGAACTCGCTGTGTCATCAAACCCTTTTATAGTTTGTAGTTCTTTAAAGTTGTTTCCATTGTATTTTAAATGTTGCCTCTACTCAGCTACATTTCAGATGCAAAACCACACTTTTTTTTCACTACATACTGTATCTAAAGTTCAGTAAGTTTGCAGATTAACATCTCAATAAGTACATACAGTACGACCTCATTAACTTCTAAACAGAAATAACTATATTTGCTATCTTTTTAATAGGAGTTTTGCTTTGCTGGTTTGGACCCATTTCGCATCCCGATGGGAGTGATCGCTTTTCTAGGATGCCTGCCATTAATATGACATAAGCGGTTTCTGAAATTACACGAAATGACACAATAAGTAACCATGTCACACATAGCTGGATGGTGTAGTGGCATCCTTGGAACAACAGGTCGAGGTTTGAATCCAGCAAGTCTACCTCACAACATGAGCTACAGTGTGTAACATAAGCTGTGGTGGCTCACACATCAACTAACCTTAACAACGTCTGTGTCAGGTATGTGACAATATAGTGAGATATAGAGGACAATATGGACATAATGATCCACGTGTTACGATTACCACAAGGATTACTGTTGCCTTCACCCTCTACAATTTTTCTAGTTGAACATCGTTTAGCATGCAGGGTCAGAGGTCACATTATTCTCTGAGAGCTGACAGCATAGCTTGACATGGCAGAAAAACACACAGAACAGCATAAATAATAAAAAACCACGCTGGCCTGGTTATTTGGTCCTAAATAAAAAGCGGCATATATACAAAACTGTACTCTTTGGGTACCTGATTAAAAATGTTCACTCACAAAGTGTGCATTGTGGTTCATTCATAATGATGTAATGCATGAATAAGAAAGAGGTTCAAAGTTTTTCTTCCTTCTGTCTTGACTGAGGAGATTTGGCTGCACAGTGGTCATATTGTTGCTGCAGGGACATCAAATTCGCAATTCATCATTCATCTACAGCTGTAGTGTTCAGGGTAAGCAGCCCAGTCTTCCACTCTGGTATGATTTGGCAATGGCACCAGGAGCTGTTTGATCATGTAGAAGAGAAGGAATGCAATACACTGGTAATACATAAATAAACATAAATGAACTGATAGTTCCTTTATAGCAGCTTAAAGGGCCATTACACTGATTTTATAAGAAGAAGAGACATCATCAGTTTATTTTAACTCAGGCCTACACAGTAAGCTGCAGTGCACAAATTCAACAGATCCACACTTCATACAGTCACACACTGACTGTATGAAGTTTAGTGTTCCTACAACCAGGTTAGCACGGTGATGCGTTCAAATGTGATCAACAGGTCTCACATGAAAGCAGGAGGGCGCTCGGCTGCCGCAACGGTCTGCGCCTCTTTCCAGCTGCGTCAAGCTGACCAAAGAAGTCCGCAATAACAGCAGATCCAGGCTGTGCTGGTTTCAAAATAAAATCCCACACGACTTCGCTGCCAAATTAAAGTGTTTGATGGGGGGATTATTTATTAACTACTGGGACATACAATTCGAAATAAATGCCGTATGCTCCCACAAGAGCTCAAACAGTGATATCTCCTCTTTAGTGTGTTTATGCCGCTGTGTTTAATAGAAGTGGGAGAATCGATCCAAATATTGATAGTATTGGTATCAGCGCTGGTAATGGCATCGGATTGATACTAGCGTAGTAGGATCGATACTTTGTCTCTATCCTCTAACTTCGGTATGTGGCCCACTGGATTATGTTGAACACATTTATTTTTGGAAATGAAAAAAAAAAAAAAACTTAAACACGCACTGTGAAAAATATCTGAGCCTCTTGGTGTTGACTATCACCTCTATTTTATTTATAGCCTGGAGCAGAAAAGTTAAGTGTTTTAGAGACAAACATACCAGGTTTTCAAAATACACAATAAGCTGAACGGTGTATTTTATTGCGTTAACTATTTATTTACTTGGTGTCAGATCTGTACCACAAATAGCAGTAAAGCACAGCATTAGTGTTTAATGCAGTACTGTCTGTCCTGTGTGACTGGTCTGTTATGTGTACTATTCATTCTCCCTGTGTACTCAGACTACTGACTTCCTGTTCTGTGGTAAGTTGGTTAAAAATAAATAAACGCTTGTTTTAATGGTTTAAAAACGATTCTGTTCGTATGCTCCAGTTTTTATACAAATATCACTGTGAGTGTGGCAGCTATAGAAAGTCTCCACACGGTTATTTGAACCTAAAGTTTTGTAAGAACCAAATTTCTTTTGCATTCCATGCACTGTGCGTGTTATCGCCGATGCGCATTTTATTTTGAAGGTCAGAGCAGGAAGTCCCATTTTTATCTTCTCTGTATTCCTTCAGCGCTTGTGTTCCCTACCCAGCAGCAACAGTAACCGGCTCCCAGCTTCCCGCAGAGCCGAGCCGGAGCGCATCGCTTCGGGGAGAAGATGGCCTCTGTTTGCTCCAGGCAGCAGAGCTGGGTGTTTCAGTGAATCCTGGCGGGTGTTGGGTTTCCTCACAGGGCTTTCCTCCCCTGACGATGAGAAGGATCCCCGCAGCAGCGCTCTCCCTCACACTACTCCAGGACAGCCCGCACTGTCTGCGTGATGCAGCCCGGAGTCCGAGAGTTAACGTCCTGCTACCAGGAGGTGATGGTCTGCCTCTCTCCACTGTCCACCTGCTTCTCTATCGTTTTTCCAGACGTTACCATGTTAGCATTTTATTCACCCACCTTCCCCACATCAGACTGCACCTTTACACGGATTATTTTTTTTAAACTTGTTATTATTTTTACAGGACTTCCAACGTTGGACTCTTTGCATTTATCCATTGGTGCTGCAATGATCCGAGGGCTGTAAAGTAAGACAAACGGTAGCAGAAGTCATCTCATTTGTCGCTGGCATGATGGCCAATCTCAGTGAGCTACAAGTGAGTTTCCAACTTTTCCCCGCTTGCTGTGTGAAAGCTGCTGTGTGCATGCACATGTGTGTTTTTAGCTGACTCCCATCACTACAAGCTCGCTGTATGTGTGGCGTCTGTGATAGCAAACATTACCTTAATGTTTTTGATGCCTGATGATGAATTTGCTGGGGTACATCCACAGAGTTGAGATTTATAAAAGGCACATTTCCAAAAAAAAAAAGTGTACCAGGTAATGCCCACTCACTGCCCAAAATGCTAGAGGCTACAGTTTGCATTATACACAGTTCGAGACAGCTTAATTACATTTAGTGAGAGAGTTAATTAAAAGATTTTATCTCAGCTCAGATGCTGATAGCATCCAGGAGTCGTGTGAGTGGAAAAGCTGAACCAGAGTCAAAGATGGAAATAGTTGCTGTTCATCCACTGAATCGTTTTACTTTTGATCCTTGTTTAAAGCTATGCTGCCTGGCATGGCCTTTTAAAGACCTTCTATTTGGACTATTAGAAAATCAGCACCAAGTCCAGTAAACAATCCACATCTGCAAACAGCTTATCTGCATTTAGTCATATTATTTTCAGGGGGGGAAGTGCTGCTCTTTCTACTTCCACTCCAGTTTTACTACACTTCTGATTTGCCAAATTAAGCGGCAGGACTTCCCTCTGTGGGACACAGCAGTTGCTCTCGGGTGGAGTCAGGGGTGGGTCATGGAGGGTGCTGTGGTGTCAGAGCCGCAGGTCTAGCTCGGAGTGGTTGGCTCACAGCTACCCTAGTATCAGTTCAGCACAGGACACCGTGGAGAAGGATGTTAAAAATTAAAGGACGCTTCAGCTCAGCTCTTTCCAGGAGCAGGTTAAGCAGCAGCACTCTGCGGTTAAGAACCCCAGTCACAAAGTTAAACTACTGCAGAGAGCATGTGCAGATTTCTTTGTGAGTATGAAATACTTTTACTTGATGTGGACAGCTGAAATGGCTATAAGAAAGGCTTGTGATTGATGTGTGACAGCGTGCAATTAGAACCACAAAGCACTCACATTTCCTGTTTCTGTACACAAGCATTAACCTGCGCGTGTTTGATCTGACACCCGTCTTTCCTGTGGCCTTCAGCTGCAAGTGCAAATATGTTTTGTTTTTGTTATGTTTTTTGGGTTTTATTATAAGGCACCAGCAAGTGTTTCTCTCAGAAATCCACTTAGTCAGATCGCAGTCATTATACAGCACTGCTGAATCATTTGTTGTGAGCGAGAGCTCAAGTATTCCTTGACATTTAATGTTTTTTTTCAAGGAGAAGGTTCCTTTGATGTTTACTGGAAAGCACACTGCCTATGTCTGGATCAACAGAAGCAGACAATATGTGCCAAAGACGTTTCAGTTTGCCTTCAGTCATGTGTGCTTTCAGAAGAAGTACCTTACTCAAACTGCCACCAGCATAAAATGAAAATTGCGATTAGAGAAGTAGTTTGCCTTTATAAACTAATTATAACTTTAATAATATATTCTTTATAGCGGTATTAACGCTGGAAGACGGTGGTTTGGTGGTAAAACAGTATAATTTTACTCTGGCGAGTTTGCCAAGTTTTAGTTATCCTGCATTTCTACCTTATTTTTCATCCCAGTATTACTATATCGTGACTGCAATGCTTGGAAAAACAACCTGTGTTGGAGTAACAGTAGTAGTGCAGTTTCCTCTGACGTAGGCACAAATGACTTCCTCTTAGATTAAAAAACTAAGGGTCATTAGGAGAAAGACACTATTTCCACCTAATATAACGTAATGCTGATGTGGACTGTAACTGACGATGATCAAAGGAATCATTAATCATTTATGACTTTTACTCAGATATCGACATAGGTATATAGAGGCATATTTTTAGTAGCAAACACTCCATTGTTTCTGTGGCATGATGAAGTGTTCATCATTTATCAGTGATTTGATCATTATAAACACCTAACTGTTTTAGTATAGCAGAAAACTGTCGTGCTCGTTAAAGAAGCAATGACCAAATGCAGAAAACAAACAGTTCACACACAGGTGTGTGCTACTCCCTTCACAGAATAGACCAAACTGAGTAACCAGAAGAGAAAGTTAAGAGTGAGATGCTGGTGCACTTCTGAAAAGATGACAAGTACATCTGAGTGTTCACTTAGAGTAATCGGATGCTTCACAGGTACTCAAATGGCAGACTTACATGTGCCTGTAAGCCAAATTGTGCTGTTCTGTGGAGGGAGTAGTATGCACTTGTGTAACCCGGGACCTGTGGTTCTCTAAGGAAGTTTCGGGGTGGCTGTAGCTCAGGTGGTAGAGCAGGTCACCTACTGATCGGAAGGTTGGTGGTTTGATTCCTGGCTTCCTCTAGTCTGCATGCCAAATATCCTTGGGCAAGACACTAACCCCAAATTGCTCTCCGATGCATCCATCGGAGTATGAATGTGTGTGAATGTTAGCTAAAAAAAGCACTTAGACAAATGTGCTTGTGTGAATGGGTGAATGCACAAGTTGTATAAAGCGCTTTGAGTGCTCAGAAGAGTAAAAAAGCGCTATATAAGAACCTTACCATTTAAGAAAGTTCACTTTTAGGTTTTAATCAAACCCCAAAAGGCCAGACACTTTACTTTCCATATATTGTTGTGTCTTGCACATCAGGTTCAGCTACCCTAACATAGAATAGAATAGAATAGAATAGAATAGCTCTTTATCGTCACTGTTAGAAGAACAATGAAATACAGTTTGGCATCTCTCTGTAAATCTACAAAATAACACAGATATTTACATTTACACAAGAAAGATATGTACAAGTTATACATGCACATGCGTACGGATACACCCACACATACATACACAAACATACATACATATATGTATATATATATATACGTACACATACATGCCATCTGAGGAGCATAGGTGCAGTGTGATCAGTGATATTGCACATTAACATAATTGATAAAGACATAATGATAACATAATGATAAATGAGCCTTAAAATATAATAAGGCTGCATCAGTGTGTCGCTGGAACAAAGGAATGATGGTTACTGAACTCAATTATTATCTAAATTAACACAAATATTCATGATCACTGATTTCATCAATATACTACTGTCACAGTAATGACCACTGCCCTTTTAAATTACATAAAAATAACTGTGCTTTTAAAAAAATGTAAGTAGCATGAGCAGTAAGTTTTCCCTTTGTTTCCTAAACTTCACACAGAGATGATAACTGACTGGTGACCGGTGCGTTGATGACACATTCAAGCTTATAAAGCCCCCTGACTGAATCCATTATTCCTCCTTCGTAGCCTGGGCTGCAGTTGAGCTGTTTCTGCCCACTATGATGAATTCATTCTCCCTGCGTAACAATGACAAACGGCTCAGTCATTATCCCGGCAGGCCAGCAGCAGCAGCGGCACACAGCCAGTGAGCAATGGCTGATTGAGATCAAGGGGCCATGTTGGTAATGATGATAGGACCTGTCAGATTGGACCAAGACACATCGATGTGGTGATTGCGCTCGTTTGATCGCAGTCCCCTCCTTTTAGTTCTCCTCAGAATGTTATTAAGGCAGCACTGATGGAAGAATTTGGTCTCACTCTAAAGAAAACAATTAAAATGACTGTTTCTCTCTGAATGAGATCGCGAGATCATGAGAATATAGCTTAACTATTAGCGCGTCTCTGCCATCTCTATCCTGCATTTATCGATTTGCAGCCTCTTTATCTGCTGACCCACCGTCTCTCATCAGATGGCTGTAAGAAGTGTAAATCCAGCTTCCTGCACTGAGCTGATAACATAGCTTGGGAGCTGCTATATACACTCTGTGGCCTCTCCCTCATGAATTCTTTATTTCTGTTGGTTTCCTGCAGTTATTATCTGTACGAGGCAAGTTAGAAGAGTTGCCGCTGCTCCTTCTCTCAGTGTTGTAGGAACGAGGGCTACAAATTACTTTTTTATCGATCATCCAAGAGAGGGGAAGCGGCTCGGTCTTTAATGGCATTTGACGACTTTGAGAATACTCACGTGCAGAAGCGCTGCTAGATGAGGTTGGCTAATGGCAGCACATGTGTCGTAGTACTCGGTGATGTCTTGCATCACGCTCAAAATTATGTGTCCAGCTGCCACTGCGATGGATAATAGGATTATGAGACTGTGGACTTCAACTCTGTCTCTGACCTCCTTGGAGGGTAGCATTAGAGCCCTCAGTCACCCATGCAGGCTCACAAACACATATACAACCACCTCCCCCCCAGCATCCAGCCCCTCCTGCCTCAATCCAGGATTACACTGTGTATGCAGAAATCTGTCTGTCTCACAGGCATGCCAGTCGGCAAGCTTCCTGCTGCATTACAGCTTCTGAAGTATTGATGGACAAATCTTAATGGAATTCATAAATAAAGCCAATAGATGTGTCAAGTAGTAGCACTGGTCATTAGGGTGCAGCTACGAAGTCCCAATTAGTGCCAGAGAGCAATACTAACACCTTAAATGCCAGAGTAGGAAAAAAAATCTGATAAATGTCAGCTAGAATTCATGACTCCCCGTCTTCCAGTCTAATGGCTGCACCTCCCAACAGTTCACCAGTCATGTTTAAATTCAGCCGACCAGTCTGCAAACCAGCTGATGCTGCAGTCACCCGGCAGACATTCAGAGGATTAGTTATCTATGACACCAAGCAAAACTATAACTACAGCAGAAAGACTGGAGAAAACCATCAGCATAGACTGTTGCTTTTTTTCTAAGCTGGTTTGGTGAGTATTTCAGAGCCTTAAGGGATTGTGGTATTACACGATTGTGCCGCTAAGAAGGACAAGCTGGAGAAACGATGTTAGCGCAGCGTATTGTAAGTTCCTTCTGGAAGTGGTAATTCTGCCAGTATTACCCAAGAACAGGAAGGTCACAAAGGAAGGGAGCCATCAACGCCGACTGGTTGCTAAAGTAGTTTTGTGATGCCAGAGGGCACTGAGGCTGAGGTGAGCTTGTGAAACAGCTTGGACTGTGTTTTTTTTTTTTTTTACTTCAGCTTGGCACTGCCGAACCATTCACTGAGGTAAAAAGGAGAAGCCACAAGATAGATAACTCCATATTTTATCATAAAAACAAAAACAAAGAATAAATAAGAAAAAACATTTTCAGTGCAGTTTGTTAAGAAGCTGGAATAATCTTCATCAGTAAATATGAGTTTTTCCACGTGTCATAATGTGTACTAGATGTTCAAATGTCATCTGAATGAGTCTTTTCATGGATTTGTGGCAACATTATTTCCTTAAACTGTGTCCGAAGTGATGAAGCTTGAGCTTAAGATATGATAAATTAGTAAACCATTTGTTGTCCTCAGACAGCAAAATCAGATGTATAGTACTTTTTTAACCTAATTATTGTACTGCAGGACAGGAAATACAACACTGAAGAAGGAAATTACGTAGGTAAAAATTATTTTTACTTTTGACCATATGTGGTCTGGCCCTTTCTCTGTGTATGGTTTTGTCGCTGATGCCGGCTGCTGCACATTCGTTCACATTTAGAACAAGTTTATACTCGGGGGGGCAACACAGCCAGCAAACACCACATCCACCACAAATATTAGATGAAGAAGCGCTGTTAACAAACACATGCTTGACGTCCCTGTAGCTGAGGTGAAGTCTAGACACACCCCTAGCTACACTTTAAACGTGTATTTTTTTAAAGTTAGGGACAATAATATTGGAGACCATAAAGTCTGAGTTGTTTTGTAGTCCTCCTCCAACCTCAACGGTCAGATGACCCCCAGTGAGCAAGCGCTTATACTGGGAAGAGAAAAACTCCAGGGATGGGCAGCCATCTATATATAAGCACCACTTTGCCTTCATTTTTCAAACTACTTGAAAGATATTTTCATTTTTTTGTAGCCAAAGAAATGTATCAGTTTTATGTACGAAATATCTAATCCTGGTCACTTCCACTGGACTTCCACATAAAGTTAAAACTGGTCATTTTTATTGGCCAGTCCTCTCTCTTGTACTTGATATTGATCCTGTGGCTTTATTAATAATGTTGTTAGTACAATGCAATTTTAAACTAGAGCCATTTGCTAACAGTACAAAGATCAAATCAGCTAGGGGTCTGGAGTTAAAGCTCATTTTCAACATCAGATTGACTGATTAAGATCTGATTGTTTGAGGGATTAATCAATAAAAGAAAACAGACTTGGGGCATCAGCAAGCTTTTAAAAGCGTAAGTTTTATTTCAGAACACTCAGACTTATTTCACTTAAATCATGACAGCACATGGCAGCTGGACGCCGAGACCTTTGTGTTGCAAAATGACGTACATGGTAGAAACGATGAAGTTGCCACATGCTAAAGTAAAGAGAAAGAGGAACCTGTACTGTGTGACCTGATTGTGGTTACACTTGAGGCAATAAGATGAGCTGCCACGCTACCGTGCAGAGGTCATGTGATAGCCGGTGTGTAGCGCTGCAGGGGTGGTGTTGGATTTAAGATGCTCGCCACGCTGAGGCTTCGTGGGAACAGCAGCGTGGTCGGCCATGATGTCGCTTGCAACAGCGAGCTGTCTGTTCTGTCCACCCAGAGGCCGTAAAAGTCGGAGAGAAGTGGAACAAAAAATTCTGTTATTACCTTCTTGAGAGGGAGCGACAAAGGTAGTAACTGGTTAGCCCGACAACAAGCCCACCCTTCAGAATGTAACCCAAACTGCAGCTATTGTTAGTAAAGTCTCTGAGGTTGAATTGCTGGAACAGTGGGATACAGAGGAACAAAAAGCACCCAGGTGCCATTGTTAGTTTGGGCTTTCCCCCCCCCAAGATATCAACAATTCACGGGATATGATGAAAGCTGTAACTGGAGAAGCATAAATAGTCTTTAATGAAGAGGGAAAGCCAACAGAAGACAGAAAAGAGAAAGGTTGACTCATAGTTCTGGTACTGAACTAGCTGACAGGCTGCACCAGCTTTGATATGGATACGTATTGTGATATGCTACGGGCAGTCTCGGACTTTTATGATCCCTGGCTTGACCCTTTTCTTCCAATAAGCTCCGACCAGCAGTACTACATTGTATAAAAGAATTGCTGTCACATGGCTCTAACTTTTATATTTTTCTTCTTATCAACACACATGCTGAAATTCCAGAACCAATAATAAACTGATCCTACAAGAAGTGTTATCAGTGTATCCAAAACCTGTGTCCCCACAGACCCTCACTTTTCCAAGATGCACTTCTTGATTTGCTGATAGACTGCAAACAGGCGGTTATGTGGTGATTAGTAATGATAGAAAGTCAGTCATATTCAGCAACTTCAAGCTGCTGAAATGGACTGGTACTTTAGAGCAGTTTTCTACTCTAGCTGAGCACTTATACCCAAAGTCTTTTTCACCCATTCATACACACATTGGTACAGTGCTTTCATTCTAAGGTTCATGCACAAACTCACTCCAGTGGAGCTGCATGCATCAGGGGGACTTGGTATTCAAAGTCGTAATCAAGGACACTTCGACATGCAGATTGGAGGAGCTAGGGATCATACCACGACCTTTCAATTAGTAGACCCGGCTTAACCTCTTGAGCCACAGCTGTAGCGTGCCGGTGTTGTGAAGTCGGTCTCGAATACATTTTTTTCTCATCTTCACAGTGAGTGATTAAAGTAAATACTAATGAGAGCACAGGATCCTTTTGACTGACGTATAAACCGCCCATAAGATGGGTTTACTAAACAGTAGGACTTTTTGAGCTTTTGGTAGAATGATTTAGCATTATTGTCTGCATCATTTGCATGGCTGTGAGCATGGTTGGACTGCAGTTTTTCGGCTCTTGCAACCAGTGGTTGCTGGTCAGACGTGCTATTTTAGAAATATTTTGAGTCATATCCACACATGCTTATCTGCTGCTGGTGCATGAATCCACATCTGAAAATAGTCCCTAGATAATGCTTTGTTAGCTATTTTTTGAGCCTTTTTAAAAGTGAGGTTCATGCAGTGCTCCTAAGCATATTGAATAAGTAAGTACTAAGTATTCCCTTGCAGGATTGCACCGTTGCATAACCCCAGATGAGCAGCAGAAAAATCAAAGTGCCACATCATGTGCAGACTACTCTCTGCAGACTACTTTGACCTGATGAATGGGGTCTTGTTTTCATTAGCCATTATAGTGCAACCAAGATCATACAAATCTGCAAACATTTCTGCATGTTTGTTTTTTCCTCCCGCTCCAAGCACTTCGCTGTCATAATCAACAGCATCAGTAAAGAGGGATAATCGTCTGCATTATAGAATGGACCTCTTATCCCCCTCAGCCCTTCTGCCATAATAATTTTTAATCTTCCTCGTCCATTACCATCATGCCGGTTCAGCCACTCCATTACACAGTGTGTCACTTTCCGCTCCCTTTGTCCTCTGATAATCACTGTAGGTGACATGTTAGCATATTGAGTAAAGCATGTGTCACAAAGCCTGTTGTTGACCCGTTAGATTCAGGAGCAAGAGGCCGGAAGACGCTGCGGGATGACATCTTAATAACCTCAGATTTAAAACACATGATTTTCTGATGAAATCTCTCATGGACATCCGTGCATGATTTACACAACATCTGAGTTTGGATTTATACCAGGAAGTTGGGGGGGGGGGAGGTGGGGGGAGGAAGTACAGTACAGTAATGGGGCAAATCCTGCAGCAGTTGTAGCTCATTCATGTTTTAGGCTGCGGGATTCCTGTGAGATTTCAGTTATGGAGCATCCACAAAGAAGCACTAAGTTGAATTTCTTAAAATCGAATCTGCAGGAAGTTACTTCCTGCTAAATGGGGCTGTACCATCTACCTGTGTGACTTTAATCTATAGACCGAATCAGCTTTTTATTTCCTCCTCTCCCTTCAGGCTTCTGTCTTTATGCACATTACCTCACTTCCTACAATACCTGATATCACATGCCTTTTCTCCTTTGTGACCTCCCCTGCGTTTTCTCCTATTTTGAGAGCTCTTAATATTGCATATATTTTCAGTCTTTTTGAGTGTAATGCACCATACGTTCCCATACCCAACTTGAAATCAGTTTTAAATATGGAGAAAGGCATGGAGTTAAAGCAGTTCTGACTGCAAAGTGCCTCATGGGTTCTCCTCTGAGTAACACCCTTATGCAGGCTGACTGTTGTAGGTCAACAACTTTGTTTTCTGCCTTTTTTATATGCAGGTGCATCTCAGTGGTGCATTCAGGGAAAAGTGGGTTATGTCTGTTGCATTTATTTCCACTGACCTTTTTTACCTCTCAGCCAGTCAGGGGCTGCTCTTTAAAAAACATACTGAATAGGCTAGCCTAAAAGCAAATAACTACAAATCTCCAAAAGCAAAGCGTTTGTTCGTGTACACCAGGGGTCAAGCTCAGCCAGCAAGCTGCATAATACCATCTCATGTAAGCTGATGGCTCAGCCGATAGCCTTCTGTGTGTATTATCAAGGTTTTGCAGACATGTGACCACTAAACACGTGACACTAACTTGTCTGCCATGTTGGACATGTGACGATCATAGTGGCAGCATAGGCTCAAGTGAAGCAGGCCAAAATCATACAGACGTAGAGACTGGTCTGCAACTACCTAGCAACCACTAGCTGTACCAGTTGGGGAAGGCACTATGAAAATGATTGCTATAGCCCCAGCAACAGAGGCATAATTTTCCTAGTGCCTTCCCCAACTGGTTGCCAGCAACAACAAGTTGCTTTACAACTAGTAGTTGCCAGGTGGTTGCAGACCACTCTCTAGGTGTGTGTCATACAGACCTAGAGACTGGTCTGCAACCACCTGGCAACCACCACCCAAGTGAGACAAATGAGTATTCCCCAACCGATAGTCAAAAACGTATTTTGCTGCGGTTGTAGTTTTAATGCAAGGGATGGTCTTGAAATACTGTCCGAGCTGTTTTAAAACTGCGAAAAGTGCAACACAAACCAGAAATGGAGACTGTTTGTCTTCAAAGGAAAAATTGTGCCTTTTAAACACGTTGGCTACAACGTCTCCATTTTCTATTCGCTTTGCACTTTCTTACGTTTTTCTGCCACACAGCTAATAGGTAGAGAGCAGACAAACATGAAAAACTACAAGAAAATGTGGAAATGTGCTAGCAACAAGATCAACCGTCAGGAACCACTGCAAGCCAGTTTGGAAATGCTTATTTCTGCCTAGCAATCAGTGGCTTTACCGTGTCAATGTGGTAGACAACTCTTGAGCAATGAATGTCACATATATGACCTCAAATCTCATGTACGGGTTGCTGCTTTAGCTGATTCAGCCTGCATACCTGTTCTATTCCCTCAGTTATTCTGTTTTCATCTCACCACATTATAGCAGCAGCTAGCAGGAGAACTAACAAAAGGTCAGCAGTTTGGAGGTCTTTTAAGCCGGCTATACCAAAAGATTTTCTGCAGTATGCAGCAGAAAAGCTTCAGTGACAATGACAATGCTTTCCTCTCTTTCTCACGCTCCTGCTGTTCAGTTTAGCACTTATTAGGAAGGTGTTATTGTGTTATTACCGTAACATAGCATGTCATCATCAGAAACACTCAAACTTAAGTGAGTGTGTTTTTGTGAGAGGAGGTTCCCTCAGTGCGTGTCTAGCATGACCATAAATAACAGCAGTATGCAGTAATGACTCACACTGAGCTGAAATAAGATTGATGCAAATAAATGCGGTAAATAGTGTATTTTTTTAAAAATGTGCCTTGCTCCTTTTGTCATTTATTATTTATCTGAGAAGTTCAATAAATTTCTGTTTTTGGATGTATTATTTCATGCATGTTAATGACATATAAATATACTACATAGAAGCAATGTTTAAGATGATGTTGCCTTGCACACAAAATTTAATATAAGGTTGGAGTAAAATGGACTTAAAAGAATGGTATTTTTGGAAATAGTCACAATCCTTCAACTGTGTCATTTTTATTTCTATCTTATCCTTAAGCTTCTGTTACATGCAAGACAGAGCCATATTAATTATGAGAACTGTGGAGCTTTTCCCATTCGGGGTTTTATGCTGTTTTATTCCTGAGGAGCCTGAACAGAGCGCCTGTTTGTTGCAGGAGAGTTCACAATGGACAAAGCTAGGAACACAAACACATTAGTGTTTACTGAAGTCTCTTGAGAAGATAGACTCTTTCACAACGATGCCGTGCATGTCGATCAGCTCCTCCCCGGCTGTGAAGCGGACATTGCTGCACATTCACAAACTCACGGCCATGCAGGCAGATGTGCACTCGGACACGAGACACTTTTTTTGTGACCTAAACCGGAGCACATTTTGTCTCCTGTCTGCTCAGACGTGGCGAATCTTCTCCCCTCATAAACGTGAATTCAGTACAGTACAGCACATATACGTACGGCAGTGTTAGACTTTGTAAAAAGGAGATTTGGCTAGAGAATTTCCCTGGAATATAAGGGATTTTAGGGATTAACAGGCAGCACACAGACACAGTCCAAGGTACATTCTGTAAGCAGTTAACTCATTCATAGAGGGCAAGAGTTTAAATCCCAATACAGATTTTATAACAGCTGGGAATTTGGCTGAAATAATTTTGTGATTTGTTTGGTGTATGTTTTCCTGGTCTTAAAACGGAACTGCAGTGATTTAGTATTTCACTGCGATAAGGTTTGTGCATTTCCGAAAAACAGATTAAATGAAGAATATTTGATATTTAAAATTGAGCATGACTGTATGTTTCCCAATTTCCGCAGCCTTCTTGCATGGTAAAACTCCATGTGTTATACTCTGCAAAGCCAGCTATTACTATGCATGCTCTCTGTTAAACGTAAAAGGAACTTTTTTTCATTTTCCTCCTAGAAGATGAAGAGATTGACACCTACTAAATGACCTAGGAGCTTATATAGCGTCTACACAATAGAGGCCAATTAGTTTTAGAGAATCATCATATTATTTACTGTTTAAACATAGGTTACATGTGGACCAACTTTTTTGAAACTGGGGCTGTATTGAGTCATAAATGCCAACAAAAATGCTCATATTGCTGTGTAAGTCAAACACAATTGCAGAGTTTAAAACTGATGGTGATGAAGAAAAAACCTAACCATCCATTCTCCAGACAGTTGATAACAAGCTAGTTAATACAGCTACAGCTGGTTCTAAGCTAACATTATGCCCCTCAATGGCTCGAGTATCCTGAAAATCAAACTTTCCCTCTGATAAAGAATTTGATTACATTCTCACATCATATGACAGGTTTATTCACTAAATGTCCATGTCCAACAATTTTCAAAGAAAGTTTCACTGAGCGCAGCTAACAGAATCTAACAGCAGCTAACAGAATCTAACAGTGGCTAACAGAATCTAACAGTGGCTAACAGAGGCAAAGACAGCATTAATAGAAATGTTAATAGAAATGTTCAGGATATCCTCAACTCATCTCAATATCACTTTCATCGGTCAGAAGTGAGCTTCACTGACTCATCTACTTGTATGGACTAATTACTAAAGCGCAAATATTGTTTTGAGTATTCCCCAACCGATAGTCAATGACGTCACTTCCGAAGTGACGTCATTTTCGCAGAAATGTAGTTTTTTACCATCAAGGCCTTATAAGCCTATACTGGTGTTTTTTTAAAAATTATGTTTGACTTTATGACTTTCTGTGTCATTTCTGGGATGCTTAGAAGTCAAATTGCACTGCTGGAAATAGTTTATTTTGATGCACATGCTGTTTTCTTTGCAGATTTGCATTATAGGATTGTTTTTTGTTTTTTCTGCAGTATGTAAAAATTGGTGTATTTCAAAAATAAAACTATGAAGATACTCAAAATAAATTTGCTGTGGTTGGAAACTATTTTGTGCAACTTTTTTGTATTTACAGTTTTAAGGGATAAGCCTCTTAAATTTCTCTAACTAGAAATATATGTTAAAAAAACAAAAACGATTTTCAATTTTTTTGTAGTTTATTGCACTTTTTTGCAATTTATGTAATTACTATGCACTTAATGCATACATATTATTAAAATTTGGGCTATCATGGTTGTATTGATGTATAGCAACTTGCTCCCAAAAATGGCACTACAGCATGTAAAAATATAATATAAGCTCTGGCGGACTTGGTTCTATGGTAGGTCTTAAAGGGTTAAATTGCGATGGGTAAGAAAACATAATTCAGTTGTCTGCAATCTGCAATGCATTGACAATTAATGATGCTATTTTGCACCCTGTTACTTTAATGTCTTAAAATGGCCAGGAATGTAATGTAGATGAATGCAGGATAAGTGTGTAAGTTGGGGGGGGCTTGAGATTCCCCATTATTTCTGGTTCTCTCGTATTTATTACCACTTTATCCCCGTGCAATGCAAGAAAACAAAATGCAAGACAAAAGCTAAAATAAGCGATTGATCTGTTTGCTGTAGCTTTTGGTGGACAGAATGGGATCAGTCACATCAAAGATCATACCTAACTCTATTGCTCGGTAGTGAAACTAGGCTCACATAGGAGTCGGCTCAGTCTCGCTGACTGTAACAGTGTCCTCAAGTTAACTTTGAAGCCCAAAAGCAGACTTCCCTCTGATCTGCTGTGCCAACATCATGCAGAGCAACACTTCCTCCTCTTAGTACCCTCAACATCCAACTGACATGGTCCTTTACAGTGCTGTTTTATTCATTACCAATCAGTTACAGTACATTAGGCCTGTATGTTTGTGGATGTCAGTCTTGGAAATGAGAGTTAATGTATCTTTGTGGTCGAGCTTGTTCAGTGTTTTCTGTTGGTATCCATTGCCTTGTTTTATCTGCTGGGCAGAAGTGTGTTTGTGTGTGTGTGTTTGTAAGTGCAGGGATTAATTGGAATTCTCTGTTTAGTCCACTTCTGCTCAGGTGAGGTTTATCACACTACAGACGTTCTTTAGAAATGGCCCACATCTGCACATAATAAAATTGACAACATGACCTTGCATTTCACTTTTAACCTTTATGAAAGAAAATGAATTTTCCTCAACTTCCAACAAGTCCCCCTTTCAGGGACAAAAACGCCTCCTCATGCAAAACGCGGCTTAGGGTTCATTTATTAAATTATTCATAACTTGATTCAGGTAAGAAAGTCCATTCCCAAGCCTCCTCATTACAATTGTTGCCTGTGAATTGCAGGTGTTTGTGAGCGAGTAAGTAATAAAATGAGTGCTCACAGAATGAAGCATTCCCTGACCGCCTGCACTTCCAACAAAATGGACCTAATCTGTATTTTTAACTCCAGATGAGTTAAGATGAGTTGACAGGCCATTAAAACTCAATCAAAGGGATAGCTTTCTGTCACCCACCGGCGTCACCGGGCAGCCTCTGTTACCAGAGATATGTGCACGATGGATGGACGGTAAGCTTAAGAGAGGTAGGAAAGAGGGAGCAACACTATTATTATTACAATAGGTATAAAGCAAAGAAAATACAGACAGGCCAAGACAGAAGGGGTTGGAGAGAGAGAGAGATGAAGATAGCAGTTGGGAGTTGTTTTGTTCCACACTTTGACTCTTATAGGCTTGTTTCATCTAGAAACAATTCCAACTGTAGCCGGTGGTCCTTGTTCTTGCTGGATGAGCAGCTGATTGATTGAAATCTGCCATGATATGGTGGGAAAAACATAAGACTAGAAGATCCAGTGCTAGCCGGTTAGCAGTGACTTAACTTTAAAATAAAATCAAGGAGGACTAAACACTAGTATTTTAATTATGGATGGAATTCCTCTCTCAGATGCATAATCTCGTCCTATTATATCGCCATGGCAAAGTCTATGTGGAGTATTTTCTTATCTAATCAATTCACTGATGGAATGTAAAATGTATACAGTGTTTTAATCTCATTAAGCCAGGATGATGTTTTCGATGTCAGACTTTTGTCTGAGCATCTGTCTAAGGCCTCCAGTCCCTGGCAGCCCTTCAATTTGCCAGGGGTGCTAAGACTCCCCAGGCCAGTCGTGAGAAGATCAGCAGAGACAGTTGGATGAAAGGCAGGGTCCAGGTCACGGAAAAATACCCTGCTCTGAACACACTGTCATTGTTCAGAAAGGCTATGGATAACAAGCAGCTGTTGATCGTTGATGGAGGACAAGGTGCCAAACAAGGAAAAACTGAGTTAAACTGTTATTCTTTCATACAGATATTTGTGTCATCAAGTTTATCGATTCAAACTCATCAAGGGTCATGCTGAATACCAAGATAAAATTGTTATTTTTCTCAGTCTGGTTGCTGCTGCTGTTCACAGCCTTCTTTCACTCTCTAAACAGTGAGTACATGGTGGCATGGGAGCAAGACTTCTGCTCAGGCAGTAAAAGCCTTAAAATTTGTCATGAGGTGTTTTTTCCTTTTTAAAATAGTTGCTATAAACAGTTGTTAAAATGCTAAGTTAACAACAGTTAAAAAAAATCGAGTTGAAAGCTTCCTGTTTTTACACAGTGGAGATCCAGTCTGCATCACAGATGCACAAGTGCAAGGGGACAGAGCCGGACTTCTGTAGAGCGATCTAAAAATAGCGGCCCGACTGGACATATTGTACGGGGAGAAGATTTTGAAGGAGTGCTGTATTGTGTTTTACAATAGAACAAAAAAACCTTGGGTTTCAGAGGGGTGTAGTACGAAGCAAGATGAATGGGTTAGCAAGTTATGCCGAGCTTTCTGTCACTCTCTTTTTATCTGGCGAAATCACTATGGTAACGGATGCTGAACATGAGTTAACTTGTTTGGTTAAAACTGCAAGTGCCACGTTTTCACTGATTCTCTTGTTTACAGCATGTTTTAAGTGCAGTATAGATTATCTGCTGGGGGAATGGATTTTATATGGGCAACTTGAAACAAATTTCACTTTGATCTGCCAACAAAGTAAGACAATTTCCACATGTCCTTTATTAGGCTATGGGATGGTAACATTAATGTTTAAATATATATCCCGTTTAAAGTTTCAGAGCTCTTAGAAATGAACAGCAGCACAGAGAGTGAAAGTTCTTTACAGATTTTCATCAATATGTCGTCATAATAATCTCCGAAAAATCTCCGAGAGGTTTTCAGAGGTCAGAGGTCAAGTTTTGTGAAAATGTTGTTAACTTGATAACTTGTGAAAGACACCACCGAGGATTTTTAAATTCATATTATATGTATCTGTTAAAAATCTCAGACAAGTTTGAATCTCAGTGACTTTGACCTTAAGGTCAGAGGTCAAGAAAATCCTGTGAATGCAATAGCCAATGAAGGAAGTCACCAAGGATTTTCAAACTGGTACATTATGTGGATCTCCTTGGAGGCTGAGGGTTGGCACTGTTGACTGACAGTAATTTTATGTTTTAATTTTGAATCCAAATCAGATGAACTGACTGTAACTTTAAGAGCGAAGTGATATGATCTTAGTTCCTGATAATGTGGTCAGTACACTTTTAGCAGCTGCACACCCTGCGATTTCACAGACACAATGAGACACAGTTTTGTGTTGACAGGCTTCAAGATAGTTTGAGATCAGTTTGGAAATTTTCACTTTCATTGCCTTCGAATTAATGATGACATCTCAGCCATATCTGTAGAGGTGAGAGACAGCATGGATGCATGGGGGCTGTTATCTCCGCAGCTACCAGTCCACGCAAAACACCAGCCACTGAGAGTGACAGCTGCCCGGTAAGGAAATGTTTTATTACCCGCACACAGATATGTTTCACAGTGTGGATATCTGTTATCAGAACATTTCTAACTGCCTGTGCTTTGCATAGGTTGGCATAACTTCATCTTATTTCACTTCCTATTCCCCTTGCTGTAAAATGCGGGAATATGAAGAACTGGATGTGCTTTGGTGCCTCTTTAAATGCCACACTGTGTGTGCTTGTTGGTTTCCTTCTCGTGTCTCATGTTGTTGCAATGGTGGATACACAGTGGCCAGAGACGGCTATCTGCCGCACAGTGAGGGCTTGGAAGGTCAGTGCCACTGCGCTGCTGAGCATCTGAGTCAGATAAACCCATGACCTGCTTGTCTCTCGCTGGCAGGAAGAGTACAGAAGTCAGGCAGCAGTGAGACCATCTATTGCTCTCAGGAACAGCCACGATCAGTCAGTGCTGCTGATGTGCGATCACTGCTTGTTCGTGTATGGGAAGTGACTGCTCAGCATTTTTTGTGCCATCTTCAAATAGACTTGCAGGCAAAGTCCATCTCCGTGCACAGGTTTTTGATATCCATGGCTTAGTGTTCAAGTGAGAAGAGTTTGTTTGCTTCAGCCTTTATCCCAGGGAATGCAGATCCATCAGCTTGTCCTTTGACACATCCCTACTCACTTAGAGGTTTATTTGCTTAATCCAACACTTTTTCTGACAGTGTCTTATTATCTATGCAGAAATTCTGACCTGGATGCATAAAATCTGTGTGTGTATCATAGTGCCATATTCACGAATATGCCAAAAATACACAAGAACTTGCTTTGGTAGTAGACTCTATCACAACAGCCTGTCTCTCAGCTATGGGGACTCGGTAGCAGGAAGCAGAGTGACTGTGAGCTCTCTCAGTTACAAAACCACTTAAATGTGTGTGTGTGTACAGAGTGCATGACGCCTCAGTCTCTATCTGGCAAAGAGCAGAACAGGAAGCAGCGAGGTGGGGCTCGGTCTATGCCGTTCTTTCTTCCTCTCCTCCACCTTGTTCACTCGCTCCAGATTTAGCCTGGCTTTTGATTCCTGGCGGGAAGGACATCCTGGATTTGGGGGAGGCAGGAGTAGGACTTTGTGTTGTCTGATTGGTGCTGCTGTCAGTGCTGGGTGTGTGTATGTGTGTGTGTGTGGTGGCCCAAGAGCAAAGCCGGAGGGAGGCCAAAGATGGCCAGTGAGGACTGTGCATTGGAAGACCTGCCACGGGATCAGTTGATTGATAGCCCCGAGCAGGGTGATCCAGAGTCTTCGGTAGGCCACTGTGGCCGGAGCAGGCCTCAACACCGCCGCTTTCTTTCCCTGCATTACTGTGGCCCTTCTCTTTTCTGTCAGTTTCCTCGTTCATTTCCTGTAAAAACATCTACTGTCTCACAGCGAATCACTTGTGAATTTTGACTGCTGTCCACTGTTGTGATTTCACCCTGCTGCCTGATTTGTCTTATACCTCACTCCAGAGGTTCTTTGTTGTAAAACACCAGGGATTAAGTTGTATTGTGTCGAGCAGGACTACGTCAGAGTGCAAACTCTCCCTTCCTGCAGTTCATGGTTGCTCCGCTTTCTTTTCTGCCATGAATGGCCGCTGCTGGCGCGCTCATGCTGTTCAGGTCTGCCACATCATCAGCGATGTTAATAATATACAGCAGTATGCATCCATCGTACATGCCTACTTCTGTATACATGTATAAAAATAGTGCGTCTGTTGTTCTTCTAGACCAAGCAAGATAACATAGTTGACCTTTTTCAACAAGTGAGACACGCTCAGTTTGATTGCTTCAGAGCTGTGCAGTGACGTAACATTGCATTAAATCTGCAGTTAAAATCCCACAAGCCCTCGGCCTGTGCCATGTGGTTTGGTTGTCGTGCATTGTGTTGCCGATGGATTATGGCCTAATGAGAACAGTGCTGTAGCCGTAGCCTGTGTGTGGCTGGATGGACACGGAGACCTAAGCGGCTGTAATCAGATCCGCTAAGCTGGATAGCTGGCTGCACAGTGCAGGGAAAGGCCCTGAGCAGCTCGTCTTTTAACTCCAGCACAGTGGAGCTGAGAGCCCTCAGATGTTACAACAGTTTTTAAAGAATTCACTTAGTTTGATCTCGGTTTTGCTGTTTAAAAATGTTTTGTTTCATTTTTAGTGTCATCAGGTTTTATTTGGTTTTATGGGCTGCATCTATAAAGGGTAAGATAAAAGATGTGCCAAACACAACTGACACATCTCCCATGTCTCCTCATGATGGTTGCATTGACAAATTTGACCAAATTGCCAAAGACGTTTCCTGTAGTTTGAGTTTGCTGGAGATTATCTGACGTTCAGGAGCAGAGCCACACCACAAAACGCTTCACTTCCTGTTGTATGCCTTTAAATACTTTCCGCTTTCTTCATGTTGGCAGAAGAGGGTTCAGTTAGTATCTCTGAACTTTTTTCCAGCCAACTTCTCCTATTTTTAAAGTCTACTGTGGATGCATCAGTGCCCATTCCCATCTGCTGCCATAAAGGTTTAGCTCCACGGATTCACAGGTTCCTTCTGTCTACCTTCCATGCTTAGCCGTTGGTACACATAGAAGTTCTTCCCCATCAAATGACTCTCGCCTGCTGTCTCCAGTTAACTTCCAGTCGCCTGTTCATCATCATCATACTGAGTTCGAAATATGAGCGAAATCAACCGGCTTAAATCAGTTTAAAGGCAGAGGTCAAACTCTTCTTTGGAGCCGCCAATCCTCAGTGAGGCCTTTCCCAAACTGGTAACCTCTAGCGTAGCTTGTTTCTTTATCAACATTTTTTATTTGCATTTGGCCTTGTGGTCATTGCACGTGAAGCTGGTTTTAGTGCGCAATATCATTAGTTCATTTTTGCTTTATCTGGTCTTTTCTTTCTATAAGAAAACAGGCAAAATACAGCAACTGTGAACTGCCTGCTTTCTTTTTCTTCTTGTGGCCATTTCACATGTTGGCTATCTACTGGCGTTTGACGGTCAGCTTTACTGGGAGACAAGTTACACGATGCGTTGATGAAGGTGTAGCCTGTAACAACTGATACAGCTGTTGTCAACAACTTTTAAATTAATCCATGCACATAATTTAAAAGAGCAGGTTAATTATGCTTTCCCTTATTTTCTGTCAAGCATATATGTTTTTTAAATGAACAATGCCTATGTTAAGCTCCCATGTTAAAATGTCCAACTTCAGTAATGAAATAAGCATTTTTATAGGTTTACTTTGGTGGAAGAAATAGAAATGCCTGCTAGAAATTCTTTTAAATCTGTATAGCCAGTTAGCTGCAAATTATTATTATTATTGGTAACTCATACATTACAGCCACCTTGTTAAATTAAGGCTGTCTGTTAACATTACAGATGTGCAGGCCTGATAATATTTGTTGCCTAGCTCTTAGCTAGCTTTTCATTTTAGCCATAGCCACTAGCCACTAGGTTAATCGTAACTTAGCGGCTAACGTGGTACCGGGTATTTGCTAAGAGTTAAAAAGCTAATGAGAACATTTGTGGCAGCCAGGTAAACGTTTATGATAACTGTTTAATATTTCTGGGTTGTTTAAAAGTTGTTTTAAACAACTTAAGCTTTAGCTTTATTGACCTCCTCATAGAGTGTTGTTCTGTGCTGTGAACATCTACTACAGCTATGTGTTCAGCTGCTAGCTAGGGTTAGGGCTGTGTGCCTGTCTGTCTGCAGGGTTTTTTTAGTAAAACTCAGTGTCACCCATAGCTGTTGTTGCCTTTTAGAACACCTTTAATAAAATTATGTTAAAAATATTAGAGATTTCTCACGTGACATCATGCACACGAGTTGCTTACCATACTGTACATGATATTTTGAGGTAAAAATACGTATTTCTTAACTGATTGGCGAATGTGTCCTTGAGGCTGCTAGTTATCACTAGATGAAATTGGTCACAAAGAGGGTCCTCCACCAAAAGCATCCTTATGATTGCCTTGGTCAGTATCAGATTGGCATGGTTGCCAGCAGTTTGGATAGAAGTTGTCAACATGACTGCAAATACTTGCTGAGAGAAACTGAGAGAAACACAGTTACTTGAGAAACTGTGACACAAACCAGAAATGGAGGATATTTGTCTTCTAAGTAACAATTGTGCAGCCAGTACTGGAAGGTGCATCTTTTACTGTGCCAGCAAACATTTTCCGTTTCCGTTTTGTGTCACACTTTTCACAGTTTCACTACTGCTTGGAGAATAGCTGGTAAGTGTTTGTACAATAGTTAGTGTGTTCAAACTGTGGGTGACCACAGCAGTCTGCTACCGATCAAAGCAATCACAGCTGGTTGGAGATACACAGTTTTCCCTAGTTACCAGTGGTTGTCAGGAGGTCACTGACTGCTCACTATATCTGTTTTCCTGAGGCTTTAGCAAAGGATTTCCCATCAAGGTCCTGCAAACACTCAGCAACTGGTTGTCGGAATATTCATTTTTCCCTTACGACTGGTTGCCAAATGGTTACTGACTGGTCTCTAGGTCTTAATCACGTGACCCTACATTGCCGTCATGGTTGTCAAACATCCAGAATGGCAGAAGAGTTAATGTCAGATGGCTAGCAATCACATATCTGCAAAACGTCAGTCTAAATTCCTGTGTGGTTAATTGTACAGTCCATTCAAGAAGTTTTTAGTTTGATTTTGTGAGTAAAACTGTTACTTTGTACTATTCCTAGCTAATTTTAGCAGGTATCTGATTGTGTATTGCTCACACATAATCTATGGATGCAGTTTGGTAACCAAGCTTGTTAGCATTAGCTGCTAATGTAACGTGTAACACAGGAGGGTCCAACTCCAGTCCTCAAGTGCCGGTGTCCTGCAGGTTTTAGATGTGTCCTTGATCCAACACAGCGGATTTAAATGGCTAAACTACCTCTTCAACATGTCTTGAAGTTCTGCAGAGGCCTGGTAATGAACTAATCATTTGATTCAGGTGTGTTGACCCAGGGTGACATCTAAAACCTGCAGGACACCAGCCCTTGAGGCCTGGAGTTGGACACCCCTGATGTAACGTCTTCCTCCGTTCTTTTACATCTTATTGTATTCTCTTCTGATCAACACAGTCCGTCCACCTTTTGTTCAGACTTTCTGTTTGAGACACACAGAAAGTTGGCTTGCAGAAAAAAGTGCTAAAACAGCTTGTTTCTGACATAGGATTAACTGCTGGGCTGCACCAAGGTCCAGTATAAGAAAAATAAGGATGATTATTTACTGTTAATCATGTAAAACTGTTTTATTAGCGACCAAGAAAAAAAAATGATGCTGGAAATAAGCTCAAATTAAACTCTTGTGCATCTGGTGATATTCTGTTTTTTCCTCTACTAAATATTGCATCTCATGTATGCTTACTATTATGTTTGCTTACTAGTGACCCGTCCAGAAGGAGACCCTGATTGATTTTAGTTTGCATTGTTGCTGTTCTAATCTTCTGTAATCTGGTTAGTGTTGATCAGCAGGAGAGCTGATGTGAGCACTCAGCTCTTTACACACTTAAGTGCTGCCTCTGCTTTGATGCTGCTTCACCACGTCAGCTTGGCAGGTCTCAAATGTTCACGATTCTCTCACAGACCTACAGTTTTTCTCTCCTTTTATCCTGCAGTGCTTCATTTTGTCAAATATGTGCATGGTGACTGTTTCCAGCTTGTACTGTCATAACCTCAGCTTTGCTCCGTCACCCTGCAAATCAGTTTCTTAGGTCAAACTGAATAATCCTTCTCATAAACAGCAACCTAAATATAGAACCTTTTTTTCATGTTCTTGTGGGAAATCACCTTTCCCTTCTCTTTAGGCTCTTTAACAATAACAACCATCTCCTTTTTTTTCCCTTTTTCAGAGTGACACAGACAGGCTGTCAGTGCTCCAGCAGCTCGGTCTGGACCAAAACTCAGACTTTTCAGACTCCAGTGTGCAGCAGCGGCTGGATGAGCACCGCGAGAAGATCCGCAGAGAGATCCGCAAGGAGCTGAAGATCAAGGAGGGTGCAGAGAATCTGCGCAGGGCCACTACCGACAAGAGGAATGCCCAGCAGGTGGACTCACAGCTCCGCAGCTCCAAGCGGAAGCTTGAGTCACTCCAGGCTCAGCTCCAAGAGCTGGATGCTCACATTGTGGTCAAAGGCCATGAAGAAAACAAAGGTACAGTGCTTTACTGTATCTGATTTGGAGCATACATCACATGTTGCCTGTGCTGCTGGAGGCCTTTTTGTGTTTCCTCCTTTTAGATAACACTGAGATGTTAATAAGGCACGCTGGAGCTTTGAGTTAAATGCTTTAACATACCAACATGCTCATAGTATCAGTGCTAATGTTTAGCAGGTAAATTGTTTGGCACCAGGGGTTCCATTCCTGTTTTACCAAATCAGCACCTTTCCATACTCATATTTCCACATGGTGCCTAACGATTATAAAACAGTTGTGAAACTAAACTAAGAAATGAACAACACCTTAATCGATCTCCAGAACTGTAGTTATGATGTGATGATAACATAAGCCTGAGTAATGCACCGTTTCAGCTATAAGGTGCATTACTCAGCTTTAGGGTTTTTTTCCTAAAAAAAAGTCAGGAATTAAAAAAAAATCTGTTAGCTTTAGCTGATTCCTGCTACTAGATTTATGCTTCATAAAACACCGATTGGAAGGAGCCAGGAAAGGCGGTTTGGGCATCTGACAAGGATGCCTACTGGGCGCCTCCTGGGTGAGGTGTATGTCCCACCTGGAGGAGGCCCCGGGGGAGACCCAGGACACGCTGGAGGGATTATATCTCTCTGCTGGCCTGGGAACACCTTGGTGTTATCCCCGGACAAGCTAGAGGAGTAGACCGGGAGAGGACGGTCTGGGCCTGTCTGCTTAGGCTGCTGTCCCCACGACCCGGCCCCGGATAAGCGGAAGAAGATGGATGGATGGAAAATACTGATCTGAAAGTGTCTTTATATATAAACTTTACTCACTTGTAACTGAAACCTGATGCCTCCTTAGGCAGGAAATATGTAAAAACATATAAATGTCTTGTATGTTGGCCTTTTATGGAGTAAAACAAGTAAAAAACAAACAACCAAAAGAAAACCTACACACAGTTTTTAGCTTCATGTCCGACCATTTGACAAAAGTGATGTTTGAAAGACTGCATCAGAAGCAACCTGACCTCCTGACCCGACTCTCTTTCTGTTACCAGATTCAAATAAGTCTCCAGGACCCGTCAACCAGACGTCCACCAATCAGCACCGCATAGCTGCTTTGGAGCGGCAGCTGAACATTGAGCTGAAAGTCAAACAGGGAGCAGAGAACATGATTCCAATATATTCCAGTGGCGGTACCAAGGTAACTGAACTAGCACAACCACCAGCAAAAAGTCTTACTCACTATGTTTACTGTCACCTGCACCTTCCGGTGTTCAACCTGTGACATGATCTCTTGTTACTTTTCAGGACAAGAAGCTTCTCCAGACAGCTCAGCAGATGCTGCAGGACAGCAAGACAAAGATCGACATCATCCGCATGCAGATCCGAAAGGCCATGCAGGCAACGGAGCAGTCTGAGGACAACCAAAGTACCTATCGTGCTTTTGTCTCATCTTTCAGTTCCTCCTTTACTCCACCTGTCAGTCTTTCAGCTTATAAACACTGCATATTTTATGATGCGGGCGGATCAATTCTTGGTTCAGAACTTCACAGCGTATAGTCTTCCAGTCAAAAACACACACTCATACGCGCACACACACAAGCGCAGTGTCCATTACAGCCCCCTCACTCTCTCAGGTTAGAGTCTTATTGATGTTCCTGCATCCCCTTGATGTTGCCCAACAACTAAAAGCCATGGCTCATTTAACAGAGGTTAGAGAGCAGGCCGGGCAGATGCGGGGAGCCAGGAAGGGAGTGAGCCTGAAAGGACTGAGTCAGAGATGACAACAGAGCGAAGCGCTGGGAAGGAAGGAGTGAGAGATGAAAGAGAATAAGCAGGCAGGATAAAACAAAGCTCAGATCAGCAGCGACACTAGATAGGACACCAAGCCCGCTGACACAAAGACACACACTTCGATTGGGAAGATGTTTTTTGTTTTGGTCTGTGCCACTTTTCTTCCAGCGTGTCGCTTCTTCAGCTTTTTTTAAAACTGCCAAGTTTGCCATTTTTATGTTAACGCGGATCACATGACTGTTGGTGCATAAATGCAGTCACTCTTGAGGGTATTACCCAACTTTCCAGTTCCTCTCAGCTCCGTGGAAGTCTTTGCATTTAAGCTTTAATGTTTATTTTACACGCTCACTCACAAGGACCTGCGCACAATGTACCCAGCGTGTCAGACGAGCTAGCTGACACGGTGGAGCGTTTACTGGCGCCAGAAATGAGTCAGATGTTTCTCCACAAGTCGGCAGCGACCTCAACCAGAGATAAAAGAGGCTTTAAATGAGGCAGACAAAAACACAATGTCAAATGAGTACGACGATACTACAGAACTTTTCTCTTGGAAAAACTTTCTGTACCGCTGTGACACATGAGACAAAATTATCAAATGTTACGTGTCTGTGGGGGGTATCTGCAATCTCATGAGCCTTTCACCTCAGATATTTCCACAGTAGTTTTGTGGGATTAAGGTCAGGACTTTAAGCAAACTTTAGTAGAGCAACTTGTGTGTTTAGAGATTGTTGCTGAGAAATCCATTTTGCTCTCATTCATCCACACAAAATTGTTTAAACAGCCTTCATCTAAATGATCTAAAGATCATTTAGCCTTCATTCAAGCAAGCTAGCATGGTTCCTTAATGAGAGTAGTGCTTTGTGCTTGCAGACCTGCAATGCACGCTGTTCGTGTTCAGTGATGGTGATGATTCCTGGTGGTGGCCTCATAAACGTGACAGATGTCTTTTATCCTCCTGGAAGCTACCCAGGCCTTAACACTCCTGGCTAATCATTGCTAACTGACCAGTTTGCAGATTGTGGAAAGTTACAGTGCTCTTTAAGTGGCCTTCATTCTTACACACATTCTTACATCTGACTGGTGAGGATCAAATTCGTGAGATATGCTTCTGTAACCGTCTCCAGCTTGATGAGGATCAACAGCCTGTTCTTTAAAACCCCACCACAGAGGTTTAAGCCTGGGGTGACCAAGTGTAAAACATCTTTTGTTTGTTTTATGTCTTTAATTAGATTTCTCCTGCAAATTTTGGTTTGTGTGGAACTCTCACAGTGTTTAAGGTTATATTTATGAGCAAATGGAAACAAAGGGTCCAGTGCATCGTTGGAAAAAAGCCTCGTTACACTTTCTGTTTCTATGTCATATTTAGTCATTTTCGCCCTTTGTTCATGTTGTGTGCTGTTCACACCTTGTCCCAGGTAAGCCGGACCTGTGTGGGGCGGAGCTGCGTGTGGAGGAGCTGTGGCATCACTACCGTGTGGAGCACGCCATGGCTGAGGGAGCCAAGAACATGATGCGACTGCTGGGTGCGGGAAAGGTCCAAGATAAGAAGGCCATTGCTGAGGTCAGAGAGGAGATGGTTGAACTTTATCTGGGTCAGAGATCTATAGTCCTGGCAGTAACATCTGTTTTAAACCCTAAAAAGTTTCATTTGCGTCTCTCCTTTGGGTAGATGTAATAGAAAATGCTGAGTTCTGTGCTGTATGTTGTTACCGTTAAACAGATCCAGCTAGCTGCTTCTCACAATTACCAGTCTCAGATGTTAGTCCAACAATGCTAACCAATTACTAGCTGTACCTTTGTGGTGATATCAGTCACGTATCTCTCTGAAAGAAAGTGAAAGAGTCATAACATTTGTTCCTAAATACTGAGCCAATCCTTAAAGTCTCAGTGTTTCTTTGGAAAAGGCAGAAGCAAAAACCTGTACTTTTATTGGTGCAGACACATCCACATAATCCAGAGTAGTCATTTCAAAGAGATTTGGTTACATTTTCTAATTCTGACTTTTTTTTCCATTAAGCATTGCTAAATAATGTCAGTTTAGCCTCCTCATTTTGCAAGAAAAATAGGAAATGGATGCAGCAGTTTATTGAAGCATCCAGTGAAACCATTTCTTATGAGGCTTCAGTGAACAGTTGACGGTTCAGCCGAAAGCCTGTTTGACCCACAGACCTGTTAATCTCTCAGGTCCTGGTTCAGCTCTTTGCTGGATTTTTCCTGTTTTTTAAGGACAAGACTTTCACCATTTACAAGAAAGACGTTAGCACAGGACAGTATGTTAAAAAGAATCTGAAATCTGTCTCCAGTCTCACAGCTTTGTATTCTTTCTGCGCTCCGCAGGCTCAGTGTGGTTTGAGCGGCTCGTCCCAGCGTCTGGACCTGCTCCGATGCTCTCTGGAACAAAGACTGCTGGAGCTGCCTGAGGATCATCCCAAAGCCTGCCTCATCAAAGAGGAGCTAGTGCTGGCCTCCTCCTCAGCTTTCAGCTCCCGTCACAGCACCCCATATGTCCATAACCAGTACAGCACCCTGATCAAACCATCACCCCTTACAGGTAGACAGAATAAATAGGAGAATAAAACAGCTTTCAGCATATTCAGTCAGAGTTTATTATTCAAAAACGTAAGGTTAATTCCTCTTTGCCTTTTCTTTCCAGGCAGTCTTCAGGTTCGTCTTCTGGGCTGTGTGGGACTGCTGGAGGTCGTCCCAGGGAGAAATAGAGGGACCCCTGTCGTTCTGCCTTCTTACTCCACACCAGATGGACGCTCCTCATTCAAACTGAGCGGCCTCTACAGCCGGAGCACCAGCAGCATGAGCCTCAAGATCCCCAGTAAGAACGAGGACCTCTCGTGTAAGTGTTCCTGGTTTTTTTTTCCCATTGAATTAAGCTCTAGATGACTGTAGTAACTAAAACAAATTGACACTTGAGGCTTATAATTTAATAAAATGCAGCCCGGTTGGCAGTCGAGATTTTTACTTAGTGTTTGTGTATCTTTAACAGCGGAAGTGAGCGCCGTGCTGAAGCTGGAGAACACAGTGGTGGGTCAGACAGCTTGGAGAACAGTTGGAGAGCAGGCCTGGGACCAAACCTTCACTTTAGAGCTGGAAAGAGTACGACAAAGCACACTCTCAATCTGTTACACTGTCACAGAAATACTGTGGTTCTGGCCTAAGCTGTCAAGCAGTGCTTTTCATGGGCTTTTACATTAGCTACAGTGCATTTGATGGGTTGTTACCCAGAAAAATACCTTCATTTTAAAGTAGAGCAGAGATTTTGTTTTGTTTCTTTTCACTTGGACTTGTTTCCAATTCCTTACTTGGTTTAAATTCACACATTTCCCCTTCAGTATCATCTTCTAGCGCAGCGGTCCCCAACCCCCGGGCCTCGGACCGGTACCGGTCCGTGAGTCGTTTGGTACCGGGCCGCAAAGAGTTGAGGCTCAGGTGTGAAATGTATGGTTTTCAGGGTTTTTATCGGTTTTCAGCGTTATTTTGTTATTGTTTTTATCGTTTACTTGGTTTTCCTGGGTCTTTTCACGTGTGTTATGAATAAATCTTCTTTTTTTCGGTACCGGTACTAGTTTTATTTTGTTGTATTTATCCGCGACACCTTAAAGGCCGGTCCGTGAAAATATTGTCGGGCATAAACCGGTCCGTGGTGCAAAAAAGGTTGAGGACCGCTGTTCTAGCGCACTACTGGACGATTTCCAGCACAGCTGCTATATATAAATCTCTCCCTGGAAGTCTTGCCCTCTTCGTCCTTGTGCCTCTGTGACGCCCACTGGATCTCCTCCAGTGTGTCAAAATTATGATCATTCAACCAGATTTACATTCTGGTGGGGAGGAGGGAGTTGTCCAAGTCACAGAAAGGCAAATCTGGCGAGCAGAGGGGCGTTAGGAAGATAGTGAAGAAGATTGTGTTGTTCTGCATTGACAGCCTGAATCTGGGGAGCAAATTCTCAGTGCACAACCACGATGAAGAAACTGCCTGTTAAATGTTTACACTGTCACTGAGCTGCAAATGTCGTTCCTATAGCGATAACCAAGCATGAGCTTAGATCCTGTTTCTCACGGTTTCCCTGAAGCAGAACTGCAGACTTGTTTTTTTTTAATGTATCGAAGCAATCGAATGTTCGTGTTTTGTGATTAGTCCAGGGAGATGGAGATCGCTGTGTACTGGAGAGATTATCGCTCCCTGTGTGCTCTGAAGTACCTGAAGCTGGAGGATTTCCTGGACAACCAAAGACACCAAGTCCAGCTGGAACTGGAGCCACAGGGGCTGCTGCTGGCTGAGGTACTGGGCAGACACATGCGTGAACATTACAGCTTCCTTTTAGTCTCATCAGAACCTCCTCATCATTCATATTTGCCTGCAAACACTAAAACACAAAAGTACCTACAACTCTACGTTACAGTAACTGTGCATGTTTCAGGTGACCTTCTTCAATCCAGTCATAGAGAGAGGCCGAAGACTCCAGAGGCAGAAGAAAGTCTTTTCTAAGCAGCACGGTATGCTCCAGTGTTCACACACAACCTTTTTATATCCACGTTTGGACTTTAAAATCTTTTTCTCAGCTCGCTGCTTTTCTTGTTTCACATTTTTTTTGACAAGCGGATCAATTTTTAGAGCTGTGTAAAACAACGTGTACGTGCTCTGCAGCGCCATCTACTTGTGGAAAAAGAGACTTGAATCCACCAGTGAACAAAAGAATGAGAAGCGTGTGTGTGTTAAGTCACCACCGCTGGCTTTATCGGTCTGTGACTGCGATCTGTCATTCAGACATGGATCCTCTTTGCATGATTGCTCCTCACGGCTTCATTCAGACGTACTCAGAACACACTGATGGAAAGTACACCAAGTGATGCATAATGCACGAGGTCAGAGTTTTCTTAACTGCAGCTGTTTTTTGGTAGCTGCCTTAATAATTAGAGAGGTTATAGGGATACATCCATAACTGTCTTGGCAAAATAAAAAAGCTTATAGAGATCATCTTTGTGAAGTAAAGATCTTGGTGTCATTTGCTGTTAGACATTGTCAGCAAGTCGGGGATAATTAATTTTTGGTAATTAATAATGTTTTTCTGCGTTGCATGCAAATGTGTGCAGCCCTTTCACTCTGGAGAAGATAATGAGAGGTTTCTGTCATCTGATGCTGCAGAATTGTAACAAATGCACAACAAAAAGCTTCCTGAAGCAGCTCCTATTAGTGTTAACTGGGATTATTGCCAGCACTGGTGAGCAGTGGTGAAGATTTTATGCTTCAAAATTTGACATGAGCATGAGAGGAGGTTTTGGAGAGGTCTGTATGTACCTCCAACAAAAACTTTAAACTGTCTGTTTTGCTCTCTCTGAATTTTTTTTTTTAGTTCAAAAGCCTTTTTGAACACAAAGAGGAAAACTTTGAGCATGTTGTCAGATTAGTCGGAGGCTTAAAGTGAGTGTGTCACATGGCAGGTTTTTCCCCTGTTTAAAAAGTTATTGTTAGCTAAGCTGACAACTCAGCATGTCGGAGAGACAAGTGCACAACTGTAATTTCCCCTCAGTGACTCTGAGTGACTTTCTCACTTGTGCCATGTTGAAAGTGATCATTACTGCATGTTGTTAGGTCTGAGCGGGTTGCACATTCACACATTCAGATGTTGTTGGGTTAAAAGGAAAAGGAATGCGAGTTTTCCTTCGTTTGGGCTTTCTTGAGGTTTTCTCTTTATCATTGTTGGGTCTTTACTTTACACTACAAAGCACCTTCAGGTGGTTGTTGTTGTGATTTGGTGCTGTATAAATAAACTGAATTGCTGAATGATACATACATCAGTTATTCTAAATTAAGATATTATTTTACTCGCTTCAAGCCTGCTGCATGTGAAGTTTTCTTTATAAAACCACAGGAGTTGAAATAATATCATCTGTTTAATTTACGAGACGCACATTCTAAAGATAAGATAAACCTCTTTTAGTCCCACACGTGGGATCTTTTTTTTTTATCACAGCAGAAAGTACAAGTTAAAAGCAGTAAAAAATTAAGAAAAAAAAACTCACATGAAAAAGTCACATGCAATAGAGTCACGTCATTTGACAACTGAGCTGAAGCTGAAGAGTTTCTTTTTCACATTTGGCAATGTGTACGTTTAGGTAAAGCTTTCCTGCGGGCCCGTCAGATGAACGTGGACATCGCTACCTGGGTCCGCCTGCTGAGGAACGTCATCCCGAGCGGAAGCAGCGCGCCCAGTTTCACAAGCAGCCCGCTCACAACCAGTGCAGGGTATGTAACTAATGTGTCTGCAGGTGGACTGAAATGCATATGGTATGCCTTAATGCATTTCAGTTATTAATTTAGGATATGTTTATTTTAAGTCGTGGTCATTGATCAGTGTAGAGCTGATTAAAGGAATCAATATCTGACCACTTTGGATCAGTTGCTAATGGGTGGTGGATCTTATGTAGCTTTAAAGAACTTTTTAATGTCTGCCATTGTTTATATTTTTATATTGTCATTATTATTATTGTTATTATTGCATCATTTAGACAGCGTGAGTTACACCTGAGCGGGTATTCTTGAAGTTGAGTTTATTGTTGGCGGTGTATTCATTTTTATTTTTTACCAGAAAGTAAATACCGTATTTTTCGGATTATAAGGCGCACTGTCGATGAACGGGTCTGTTTTCATACATAAGGCACACCGGATTATAAGGCGCATTAAGCAAAACAAAACAGTCAGATAAGTCAAACTTTACTCAACTCTTCTTCTTGCTTCCTCCACTTCTGTACCATTGACTCATTAATGTTGAATTCTCTGGCAGCTGCTCTATTCCCATGTTGTTGCAGTATATTAATGACTAACCTCGTATTGTGGATGGATTATCTCAGTTGTTCTCCTGACTGAAGTTTGGTCCGTTTACAGCATCCTGCTATGCGATTGCATTTGTCCCTAACCATCAGGAAACCTCACATGAGCTTTCATTGAGTGGAAAAAAGTTAGCATCCATCTGTTTTCATGGCTGCTTGGATGTTAAACTTAATTGTTACACCTGGTAAAGCAGCAACGCTGATGATTTTATTAAAGATGAAAGAATTTAGACAGTTTTTAACTCTCAGTGATGCCGCAGTGTTCGTTTGACTTTGGGACCTGAAACGGATGGAGTTTTGGACCCAGATTACTCCGCGAGGCTCCTGACTACGGTAGCCGTAATGCTCCGACAATCCATCAAGCGGTGCAGCTTCATAGCTTACCAAAGTCCTGCTAAAACATTTTTTGACAGATTTTTGAGCGCCATGTACCACATAAAATCGGCCCGACGTCAGTAAACGCAACCAGGATTCATACATAAGGCACACTGTCGACTTTTGTGAAAGTTAAAGAATTTTAAGTGCGGTTATAGTGCAGAAAATACGGTAATGCTTTTATTTGTGCCTCCACAAAGTTTGATTTCTTTTTTCTTTATTTTGTGCACTCTGCAGGGAAATCTCAGTGGAGAAGCTAAACCTGGAAACTGACCATCTGGTAAAACCTGAAGTCAAGACAGATGTAGTGGACTCACCTGCTCCCGTGGTGAGTGAGATGCAGAGATTCTCTTGGGGGAAAAGATGGGCATCTTTATACTATCACGTTACCATTTTCCTGTTTTCCTACCTGCAGCCTCTGTCTTGAAAACAGTGCTCCCTGTCATACAGGCTGCCTTCCTGTGGGCTGCAGTGAAATCTAAGACCGGCCTAGCCGGGGCCTGAGCGGAGACAGAAACAGAAAGAATGAATAATTAGCCAAATGGAGAACTGAAATCTCAGGGAGACAGCTTTAATGAGACATAATTGGATGGAGGGGAGCTTTAATTTGATCAAGTCCAAATCTGTGTGATTTTCCCAGTGTGAAGAACACAGTCTGCAGAGGGTGATAGTGTGGGAGTGAAGAATAGAGAGGTGGAAAATAGAGGAGCTGTGACAGCGAAGCAAAGAACCAACTGAGCTTGAAAATTAAACTTATTTCTTTTTCACTTACTTGTGAAAGGGAAACAGTTATTATTAAAAACAATGCAGTTCAGTAAGAATACAAGGAAAAGAATTTTCAGGAACTGCTTTAAAGAATATGACGATTATCAAAAATACACAGTTTATTCTGGTTTAAATCCAGAGACATTAAATCATTTAATTTATTTAAAATTGCATCACATAAGTGAATAGGCTAATGTCAAACATAAGGCCCGGGGGACAGAATTGGACCAGCAAAGATTCTAATCCGGCCCTCTGGAAAGATTTGGAAAAAGTAAAGGAGTGCATAGATTTTGAACTTTTAACTATATATTTATAGTTTGCAGCTTTTTCTACTGATTAAGATCTCCTCCACGACCATTCATGAAATACCAAAGTAAATAAGGAGTAGATTAAAAATTAAATGACAAAAACTTTCCTCTTTTTCCAGTATCTGCTGTATCTACTGTAGAAATGTTCTACTGTAGAAAAAAGGGACATTATTAAAAATACAAGACTGTCTGGGCAACGAGCTACCAGACCTTTTTCTGTTATTTTAGCATGTGAAAGAAATTTAATTTAATTTATACAGCGCTAAATTACAACATCAGTCATCCTGAGGCGCTTTATCTTGTAGGCTAGACCCTACAATAATACATAGAGAGAAAAACCCAACAATCATATGGCCCCCTATGAGCAAACACTTTGGTGACAGTGGGAAGGAAAAGAAGAAACCTCCGGCAGAACCAGGATCACGGAGGGGAGGGGCCGTCTGCTGGGAACGGTTGGGGTGAGAGAAGGAAAACAGGATAAAGACATGCTGTGGAAGAGAGACAGAGATTAATAAGAAGTATGATTCAGTGCAGAGAGGTCTATTAACACATAGTGAGTGAGAAAGGTGACTGAAGAAGAAATACTCAATGCATCATGGGAACACCCTTCCTGTTCTTCCTGTTAAAAGGGATTTTTCCTTCCCACTGTCGCCAAGTGGTTGCTCATAGGGTGTCGTCTGAGTTTTCTCTGTCTTATTGTAGGGTCTTTACTTTACATTATAAAGCACCATGATCCATTTAAATAATATTACATTATTACAGGAACTAAACAAGGAGACAAAATATCATCTTTTCAAATATAAGCTTTAATTTGGTGATTTCATTCCTTGCATTCTAAATGTAATAATCCAAATTATACACTTTATGCAACATGGCTTGTCAGTACACTGTATACCAGCAGAGCTAGTGTGACTTTAAATATCAGAGGCCAGGGAGGAAGACAGACAGATTTAGACAAGCAGAGAGAGAGCCAGAGGGGCCCGTGGCAGATGGTGTGTTCAGCGGGGTTGAAGTATTATGAGATTAATTACTCTGATGTTTTTTAGACAACTAATTAGCAGTGAGAGGGGAGCGAGGAGGACAGGGGAGAGGGGAGGAGCGAGGCTGTCGGCCAACAGGGGGATCTGACCATCCGGCTCGATGAGCATCACTGACTGATTGTCTGCTTCTACAGATGTTCTCCATCATTTTGCCCTCTTTTTGCTGTATTCCCTTATTGGTATTATCTCCCCCCTGTGTCTCTTGTCATTCAGTATGCTGGTGTTTCACATTTCCCCTCCCCTGTTATCACAGGAACAGACGCCGGTCATTGAGCCTCCGTCCAAACCAGAAGTCCCTGTTCAGGAGACGCCAATCAGATCACAATCCCACAACTCTTTAAGCAGGTGCAGAAATAGACAAAGATCCTTATCTCTCTCTGTCTCACACACACACACACACACACACACACACACACACACACACTTGAACCCACACCTGAGCATGTCTTTTGCAATATTGCCAGCACAGCATGACACCAGGAAGACACCCCCTCACACAATATGGCCATATTTCGTAACCTCTTTTTTTTAACACCTGATTTTAACGCTGAGTCATCATTAATATGGATTACTGCATATGTCACCCCAGAATAAGACATGCTTTACTGTGTTAGACGCTAAAACGCAGAACAAAAAAGCGAGTTTCTGGTGTATGTAACAGATTTTGTTCAACGTTATGAAAGACATTTATTGCATTTGCTGTATAATAGTAATTCCCTCTCTCAGGCCCAGCAAAGGACCTCTTTCCCTGCAGGACTTCAAGCTGATCGCTGTTCTCGGCAGGGGCCACTTCGGGAAGGTACTGTGTTTCATTTTCAAAATGATCAAATACACATCTGTTGTGTAAATAAGTATTTTAATATTAGCAGCCTGTCAGTAAACACAAGCTCCATGCAGCTCCATGGAGCATTTTAGCCTGTTTTAGCTCTGTGGGCCTCATTCAAGTGGGCATGTGAAATAACTGTTTGATTGATGAAACGTGCACACTGAACAGTTTTCTTTCCATCATACATTTGGTATTAGATCTCGGTATTACACCCCCTATGAGCTTTGAATTCTAGGCTTTTTCACAGAATCCAACCGACTTGTGAGTGGCAGATCATATCTACTAATCTTAACCAGTATATCAGCTGATCTTAGCTATATACATCTATATATCTGTATCTATAATAACTAAGATCTGTTGATGTAAATAGCTGAGAACGTTTTCATTTATTACAGCAGATAAATGAACATTTAAAAATAATAGAAGAGATGGGGGGGAAGCACCCTTTAACCGTTTTACGAGTGTTGACTTTGCATTATTTGTCCACCAGGGGGCACTTTGTAACTTCCTTATTGGCAACAGGTGTTTGGAGCCACAAACAAAATTACCTGCTAATCTGAGCTGAGTCGGGGAGAATATAAACTAGTAAATAAATAACTACCCATAAGAATTGTCAGTGAAATCTGTTTATGTTTCATGTGTCTGTAAGACAAAACATTTTGGCATTTCCTCAGCCAGCCTGGACATAGTTCAAGGCCGTTCCAAATTTAGTTGCAGAGTACGAAGATATTCTTGTCAGAAAATACTGATAAAGCTCAAATTTGTCCATTCATACTGTTGAAAGAAGCCCAAGGAACACATAAAGAGCTGCGATCAACCAAATAAACCACCACCACCAAAGCGCTATACAAATACAGGCTATTTTACCATACTTCCCTAAATACTCACACTTACTGCAAAAATACCTCCCGGATAAATGCAGGGTTGCTCCAAGTTCATATTTATTGAAAAGAAAAATGCTTTAGGTTTCAGGCTGAGGCAGGTTGGGTAGGAGGGAGAGTACTGAGTTCTTTATTAGATATGCTTTTGGATCACAAAGACAAAATTACAGAATTACACCTGCCTTCTGTTACTTTTTTCCACTTCATTTCCATTAGCAGAGAGTTACTCAACAAAAACTCTGAAGTGATTAACGAAAGCTTTTGTTGGACTCTTCAGGTGCTGCTATCGGAGTACAAAAAAACAGGCAGCCAGTACGCCATCAAAGCCCTGAAGAAAGGAGACATCGTCGCGCGTGATGAAGTGGAGAGGTAGCTGTGCTTTACCACCTTAACCACATCTCTGCTGCACGACAAGAGCTCATTCACCTCATAATTACACAATGATTGTCTCATGTGCATCCCCCTTCCTTCCCCGTCCCTCCCCCTTTCCTCTGTCTGTCCGTCTCCAGTCTGATGTGTGAGAAGCGGATCTTTGAGATCGTCAACGGCTCCCACCATCCCTTCCTGGTCAACCTGTTTGCATGCTTCCAGACGCCAGAACATGTGTGTTTTGTCATGGAGTACACGGCAGGAGGAGACCTCATGATGCACATACATGCAGACGTCTTTTCTGAGCAACGTGCTGTGTGAGTTCTGCTTTGTCATGCATGTATACCTACACATATCTACAGGAGCTGCTCGGCCATGGAAACCATGCCATGAAGCTCCCGGCACACAGTTTTGCCGCTGATGTTAATGTGTAGGGAAGTTTGAAGCAGTTTTTGAGTCAACAGAGCGTCTGTCACTTTCACGCACTGCAACTTTGTGTAGTAGGCTCCTTTGTGGCTGAGCTTCTGTGGGTCGTAAAAGCTTCCACTCTACAATAACACGGTTAATTGTGGGATATGTAGGCGGGAAGAAATTTGACAAACCGAAGCTTGAATTCAGCGAGCTCGTTAGTGTGACTCATTCTTTCATGAATGGCTCGGTGCACAGACTTTATACACCTGGAGGAATGGGACTGAAGTCTTGCTTCACACTTTTCTTCTGCGTCTCTTGCTTTCTGTCGTCTGTACAACAGGTTCTACTCTGCCTGTGTGGTCTTGGGTCTTCAGTTTCTTCATGACCACAAGATTGTGTATCGGTGAGTGTTTGTATCGCCTCCACACGTAACGCGTTTCCTTTCTCTTTGAAGTAGTCGACATAAATCTGATTCCTTTTCTTCCATCAGGGATCTTAAACTGGACAACCTGCTGCTGGACACTGAGGGTTATGTTAAAATAGCTGACTTTGGGCTTTGTAAAGAAGGTGAGTGTTCATCATATGCTGATCACACTGATCCTCTGTTCCCTTCTGACTCAACCCTCACATGTTGGTCACCCTTTGTTTCTTTCTTTTCTGAGGCATGGGTTATGGAGACAGGACCAGCACATTCTGTGGGACTCCTGAGTTTTTGGCCCCAGAGGTGCTCACAGACACATCGTACACCAGGGCAGTCGACTGGTGGGGCCTCGGGGTGCTCGTGTATGAGATGCTGGTGGGAGAGGTGAGAACTAGTCAGTCACCACATTCACACAGAGGCCATTTTCTCCTGACGTTGCTCTCACCCATGTGATTGTTGTTAGGGTAGAAAGGGTAAATGATCCTTGTAGCGCTGACCCAAGCTCAGACGCAGAGGATCAGATGATCCCCGATTCCCAGAGTTACATAACTTGCTACGTTCTGAGCTTCCCACTGAGCATGACAGGAGTGGGGAAAAGGTTGTGTAAATGTCATGAATACCCATCTTTCTTCGAGCTTCTTATCTCCTGCCTGGATGTCAAATAAAATGACAAAAAATGAAACACTAACACTGAAGATGCCATCTTTAGGTTTCATAAAAAGTCATGACAGGGGCATGTTTACTGTTTCTAACACTTTAAAATGTTTGATAGCAGATGAAGCTGTTAGCTTAAGGCTTGAAAGCAGAATATTTTCTCTTTCGTGCTTGATGTGGGACTTATACATCATATCTCCAAAAGTTGATTCTGTTCATCGGGAAGTAGCACTTTCAGTGGGAAAAACGTTTCGTCACTCATCCACGTGATTTCCTCAGTCTCAGTCTCGGTCTTCAGTCTCTTGAACAGAATCAACTTTTGGAGGTTTACTTACCTGGATGATTGGGCATCAAGACTTTTTATGTCATAGTGCAGCAGAGGTAGTCAGTGGGTGTTTAGGCATCCAAACTCTTTAGTGCTGTAACATGGTCTGGTTATTGTCTTACTTAAATAAGGATGGTGGCTAAGCTGCTTCAGGTGTATTGTTATGCATTAGAAAAATGTTCTTCGTCCTGGGCCTTCTGACCTCAGGTAATCACATGATAGGGTGGGGTTACAGTGAGTTCACCCCAAACCTTGGCTGATTGTGACCTACATCCATTTTCACACCTTGGCTCGTGGGGTTAGGTAGAGGATCATTAGGGGGTCCTTTCTCCCTCTCGGGGGGGATACTCCCACAGGGCTTAAATCTGTGACTCTCCACCATTTGACCCTAGAACTGAAGAAGCTTCTCGGATGAGAGGTGAAACGTCTTTAAGTTGCTTAGAGACGTTTCACCTCTCATCCGCTTTGAAAGAAAAGTCCAGATGCTTTTCTTTCTAAGCTCCTTAAAAGAGCAGCTGAAATATATAAACCCCATGTTTATTTATCTTAATAATGAATCATTAATTTAATTTACACCCGTCATGTAAATTTCATTTGACCAGGTTCCATTAAATGTAACATTTTTATTGTACTCGTGTACCAATATTCTATGAAAAATTTACATATAATCAAATTACTTAGTCAGCATTTTGTCATTAGTTACAGTGTAATACCACTGTAACTAATGATGAGTATGCTACAGAATGTAGTTGAATAAAACGTTATATTTTACAGATGTGTAATGTATAATGTTTGTTTCAGTCTCCTTTCCCAGGTGATGATGAAGAGGAGGTTTTTGACAGCATAGTGAACGATGAAGTCCGCTACCCGCGCTTCCTCACCACTGAGGCCATCGGCATCATGAGACGGGTCAGACGATGCTTTCTTAAAGTTATTTTGGGCTTTTGTGTATTTCTAATAATAATAATAATAATAATAATAATAATAATAATGGATTGCATTTATATAGCGCTTTCTTTTTGATTTTTAGGAAGGTTTTGATATGTCTTCACATTTTTTTGTGCTCATAAGTGGCATTTTTGTTTTTTTCTAGCTGTTGAGAAGAAATCCCGAAAGACGTCTCGGTTCTGGAGAAAAGGATGCCGAAGAGGTCAAAAAGCAGCCTTTTTTCAGGGTGAGCATTTTTTCTTTCATATTTTTTTTTCCTTGGCGAGAACGTTGATTGACAGCTACCTAAACCTAAATCCCATTCAGGTAATGGACTGGGAGGCACTCCTGCAGAGAAAAGTCCTGCCCCCGTTCGTTCCCAACATAGTGGGGAAAGAAGACGTCAGCAACTTCGACGAGGAGTTCACCAACGAGCCTCCCGCCCTCACGCCGCCCCGCGAGCGCCGAGCCCTCTCCCGTAGGGAGCAAGATTACTTTAAGGATTTTGACTACGTCTCTGACCTCTGCTAGGCTCCGCGGTCAGAGGTCAAAGGGTTATTAGCTCCCCACTGCCAGCCACAGACTCTGAAAGGAGACTGAGAAGTGAAAGGCTGCTGTAAAAGCAGAGAGGAACTTGATGTTGATGAGAAGCGAGGAGGACTCTCTTCTCCGCGTGCTCACGGTGAGACGAAGCACTGGCCGGGCCGAGCGTCAATGATTACGCGTTCCAAACACAGGCAGTAACAAACAGACTGTCTTGAGGGTGGGGGGGTGGGGAGGTCACGAGAAGAACTGAAGATAATCCAGGTTATCAGATCCTGCTGTTTGTTTGAAACGCTCACAGAGCCTCAAAATCACAAAGAGTGAAAAAAATGTGATGATTCTGACAGGAAGCGCTCTTTTTTTCCTGCATTTGCTACACTCTGTCGTCCCTTTATCTCTGCTGTCTGTTGCTGCTACAGTGTGTGTTTAGCCATGTGCACTGTCCTCTGCCTCAGTCATGAATGTATCCACGTGATCCGCAATCGTGCACCACCCGTACATTACCACCCGGGGGAGCCAGAGGAAAGAGGGGCTCTCTTCTTTTGATTAAGCCAAAGAAAGGCAGGAGCAAGTGGAGGGTCTTGCTCAGTCGTCTTTGTGTTGCGTTCCCACCGACTTTTGGTACAACACAGATTTTTGACTCCAATCGTTTTTCAGAGACAGGAAGCTTTTACAATTTTTGTGATTTTAAAGTTTTGTTTTTCCCTCATCTGTGTTTCTTCCTCTGTCATTTGCTGGTGAAATGTGTTGACTCAGTAAAAATGTGAACCCAAACTTTGGAAAATTTGGTGATTTAATGCCCCCCCCCCCAACAACACACACGTCTGCTGTATATTCTTACATCAGCAAATTGTTCGCACACTCATGTGAGCGATAAAGGAAACCTATCGGTCCGGATAGAAGAAATGATTTGAACTCCAGGTTCCTCAAAGAAAATGTTTCTTTACGATAGGTTTGTGGTTTTATATTAAACTAAACTCAAAAAGAGGTGTGAAGAATTTGTTTTGTTTACTTAAAGAAAAACGAAAAAATAGACAAAAACCTGAAAAAATGTTTTGAGCCTACAGAATTAAGATAAACTTGGAATAATCAGAAAGTGTGTTTGATTTTAATTCTATATCAGCTTAGTGATATTTGTCAACAAGCCTCAGGAAGCTTCAGTACAAACAGTTTGTTAGGCTAAAAGTGTTTGGTGTTTATCGTAATACCTGAAAACCCCCGTACTGTAATAAATAAAAGGACTAAAAGTGGCATTAAAATGAATAAAACCCAAATGGAAATGTTTTAAACAATAAGTAAAATGAAATAAAAATGAAAACTAACAATGTAGCTGAAAGACCAGTCCAAAGAGTTTTGACTGAGCGATGGCGCAGATGTATCCAGAGTTTCTGTGATTGCTTTAATTGAAAGGTGATTTGCAGGAGAGCAGCACACAGATGTGCGTGTAATTTCTTTCTTGTGTCGCACTGACCCCACAGCATTTTGGATTTGGGGAGTGGATCAATTATCCCTGCTCACTAAGGCCTAGATGGAAAAAAAAAAACAGGTAAAATGTAAAAGGATGACTAAACATGTCTGAGTTAGTCAGGGTCCCAGCTGGTATCGTTATTGGTGCTTTAAGGGAACTATTATGCAATTAAAGTACAGAGACACAGATCATGTTTAAAAATTGCACTTTATTTACTTGCAGCCTGTCACTAAACCACAGTTTGTTCCCATTTATTTAGTCGACTCTAAGATAAAACACTTTGACAGACATAAAATAGGATTTTTGCACCAACAAGGTGATTTACAAAGAGGTCGGCATGGTGTGCAGTCTGTTCTTAAAAAATCTGAGTCTTTTAATACTGTAAGTCTTGTTACTGTGACATCTACAATGATATGATGAGAATCTTTGTATTTTGATTGGGTACAGCCCCCTGATTCATTTCAGGTTTACTTAATGGGCTGTATATAAAAAGAAGGATGTAGACACTGTAAAAGTCAGAGAAATGCACGATCTGCAGTAATCTGTTTGGGTTTTTTGAAACTCTACATCATGAGGTGATATTTGATTTTCCTCCACGACTCATCAGGAAAGCTTTAAGAGAGAGGGAGCTGAGGTTTTGTGTTTTCATCAAGCAGCCAGCTGAGTCTCCCCTGCTGACCATTAGAAAGACATTAGGTTTCAGGCACATCCATGTCGGCTTCACATTTCAGAAGATATGCCCATTTGTTAAAGCACAGTTTAAGATTTTTGTCTCATGCAAAACTTTGGTATTTGGACTGTCTACACGTCCATAACAACATGAAATCACGCCTGATTTCTTTGGCTTTTCTGAAATTTATAACAGAATTATCTCCTTGTTTAGTTGTTGTGCTCACAACTCTACAGCTTTGGTGCAGACTCCCTTTCCCATAGTAACATTTTTGGCCGGAAGGCAAAAAGCCTTTATACTGCCTATTCAACACCACAGTGCAGGCTCAGCAGTGAGAGTGGGGAGACCAAAGATGGAGCTAAAAACTCTGTGCGCGCAGTTCTTATGGTCTTCAGGTGAGCAAAATCACAGCCTCGACAATGTATGCTCACTGTTATCACTTCTTTCCACTTTGAAAGCCAAGAAAAAACAAGATCTTACAAGCCCCTCCCATCCACACATAAAATAGATGATGAAGCTCTGACAGGCTGCTTATTGGGGAGAAGCTGCTGTGGGCTTTCACTGGTTTGCTATCATGTTTTCTTTAGAAAGGTGTTTCAGAGGTTCAGATAAGAAGACACACCAGTTAATGTGTGTGTTTGTGTGTGTCTGGGTTTTTGTTTTTTAAATACCCCACCACCCTCCACCCCGCCTCCCGGTATCACCCTCACATTTCCCCTGCCAGTCAAACTTCTGAGGTCCACCCTGGTCCTCCTCTTTCCCTCCTCTTCCCTCCTTCTCTCCCTCTACTCCTCCTTCCTGTTACCATCTACGTTTGGAGACGTCTCCAGAGCCTTTTATTCCTCTCCTCGCCGTCTCTCTCTCCACTCTGTCACACCATCCCGCAGTCCCTCCCATTGCCCCTTCTTTACAGCTGCCCACCCCCCGACACCCCCTCCCCTTCGGCATTACTCCATGTGTAAAATGAATTTCACCCGGAGAAATCTATTTCTTACAAGACGCACGTCAGCGGGCTAAAGATGCCCGATGGCCCGCACAGCTGAGAGTTGCGCTTTTTTTCCTTATTCTTATTCTGTATTTGGTCTGTTTGACATGTTGAGGGTGTGTGATAGTGTGTTTAGGAAATGAGAGGGGTGTGCGCAGAGTTGTGAATACAGTGAAGTCTGAAGCAAACAGCTGGACCAGCAGTCAGACTGTACCTTCGAGGAGCCGCAGGTGAGTGACTGTATTCACCCCAAGAGCGCAGACCGCTGGAGGGGAGAGAGTTTTTAGGAATCCTGCAATTTCCTGAAGACTCGACTAGCACGACTTATCTGTCCGGAACTTTCTTGGAATTTAACAGCAGCAACAAAAATACATTTATGAGAACACCAGTCTCCATGTTTCACTATCTTAAAGCATGAATCAAGTTAGCAGCTCTCACACAGACTGCAGAGCGCGTGTTTGTTCTGCTCAGGATGTTTTGCGTGATTTCCTGAGCAGTATGGACTGGTTCTCAGTAAATTCGTGGACCATGCATGGATCAGACTGATGCTCAAGCACGTTCTGCTCCATGTCAGCGCATTTCTGCGAGCAAAAAGAAAAAACAAGCTGAGAAGAGTAAATCAGAGGTCAGTGCACTTAAGTCAGGATGGTTTGATAAAAGCTTTGTTTTAATACATTTGACGAAAGTTTTTTTATATTATTTAAAAGACTTTTTTATTGTGACAGTTCATTTTGTAAAACTCTTTCCCAGAGGAACATGTTTGGTTGATTGGTTGTTAATTATTGCTATTAAATGTTTATTTTTTTAAACTGACACTTTATTAGGTGCACCTTTCTATTCAGCAGTTTTCTGCCAGCAGTTTTGGGTCCATATTAATTTGATAGCATCAAACAGCTGCTGCACATCCATGATGTTACCTGATGGTGTGTTATCCCCATCAGCTGATAGGTACATTAACTCTTTATCCTTGAAAGCCTACTAAGAGTGACGCTTGAATCTCTTTTCTGACCCGGGCAGTTTCTGTTATAGACTGTGCTTGCATCAGAAATTATTGAGGGTGGTCTCTGCTGATGCACCTAAACTTTGAAAAACACATTAACTATTCTAATGTTCATCAAACAACATCTTTGTTTATATTTACTAAGGTATCAAAACTCATCATTAAGGGTACAGATGAGGTCCTGTTTATGTGGGAGAGAGTTGTGCATTCAGAGATGCTATTACTCATGCCTTGATTGTAAAGCGTGGTCGTTGAGTTATTGTCGTCTTCAGCTCGAAACATTCTGGCTATTCTCCTCTGATCTCTGACATCAGTGAGGCATTTTCTCCCTGAGAGCTGCCGTTGTCTCTTTCTCGAACCATTCTACATAAATCCGAGAGATCATTGTTTGGGGAAATCCAAGCAAAATATCAGTTTTTGAAATACTCAAACCACACTGTCTGGCACCAACGACCATGTCAGTGTTACATCAGTCAGGTTTCTCCCCTGGTCTGAAGCTCAGACAATGTCTACATGCTTAAATGCGAGTTGTTGCCATGTGATTGGCTGATGAGATATTTACATTAATGGCCAGTTGAACAGATGTCTCTAATAATGTGTCCAGGGGGAGTATATCAAGGTTGCTTGCTTTTTTTCAACCAACAGTCCCTATTTTGATCATTACTAATCAAACTTATCTGAAGCTTTTCTGCTCTGGCGAAAAACAGGCATACTGAGATAACTCTTAGTTAAAAATCACACATAAACTTCATGTTTGATTGTGTTTTTAAGGTGTTACACTAAAAAAGCATTCGGTCAGTCTGGTGAAGCAGTTGTCATGATGCCTTCGCTGTCTGGACTTGGATGGACTTTATTCTTTCTCTCTTTCCTCTTGGAGCACCCAGAAGGTAAGTCCAACGACACCCAGCAGGAGACAGCAAGAGACGTATTTATCTTCTAGACCAGCAACAATGAGGATTGTGTCGTGAAGACATAGCGAATTGTAAATGTGGTATTTCCTGTGCCCAAGTCAAAAGTCTTTACTTGAAGTGTCAGAATGAAAGTGAAAGTTGCTACATAGTTTTCTCTTGGACAAGTTCCCACCCACCCCCAGGCGGGGATTTGAGCAAATGTAGAAACATCAGAGTACTGTATCACCCACACATTAGAGGGAGAGAAAGGAGGAGAAGAAACACAATGTTTCACAATGAAACTCAGCGAGGCCTGCAGGGAGAAGCACTCATGTCTCATGTTATTTGTTATTTTACACAGTGATCACGCTGCTGCAGCAGATATGAATGTACTTCCTGTGCATATATATTTCAGGTTTAACACATTTTGTAGTGATGCATGCACTGTTCCTCTCCAGCTCAGAGTGGAGAGCTGCACTGCTCAGTGGCTGGTCCAGTGGGCGCTCGACACCCTGTTCAGGGTCTGCTGGAAAGGTTCGAGGCAGGCCCCGGCTGTGCTGCTAGAGAACGCGGAAACAAGGAGACTCATGTCATTGCATTAAGAAGAGTGACCAACAGCCCAGAAAACAAGGTAGCCGACTAACGATTACTTAGCAAAAACCAAGGACCCCGGCTTCAGGAGCAGGGGGGCTTTTATTTGAGTCCGAGTTTTAGCTTTAAAGTTTTGACTCAAATAGGCCGTAAGAAAGCTGGAAAATGTGATTCCAGTCACTTGCTGATCAATCAGTCTCATTGATTGTAAACTAAGAGCAGAAACACGCATGAACAACAAGGTTTCTTTGCCAAATGCTTTCCTTTAAAATGTGATGATAATGTTTAGCTTTAAACATCTCAACTATCTCAAATAAGCTTTTTAAATCCATTTAATTCCCTTTATATCACAAAGACATTACCTACAGAATTTCACTGTAGCACCACTGAGCTGATTCTGTTATAAAAAGGCAGATTTTATGGGAAAACATCAAAATAAATAAATAATAGTAAATCTCAGCATGATCTTGTGGACATTTCTTTATAATAAAAGTCACAACAGTCTTGAGTGAATTTCTTTAAATATGGTGCAAACTCTCACTGATGATTGATGATGATAGTTTTATTTATATTGTGTGAAATTACATCTACAGTCGGCTCTTTGTATGGGAAGCTAATGACCCTACAAAAATACAGAGAAAACCAACAATCAGATGACCCCCTTTTGAGGAAATACTTAATGACAGTGGGAAGGAAAAACTCCCTTTTAACAGGAAGAAACCTCTGTGACTTGTTGGGGGAAGGAAGAGGGTCAAAGTTCCATGAAACCTCCTGTAAGTCTAGAATGACTAATTATGATAAAAATGTAACTGAAATGTCAAACACGATGGTGAACAGACGATTATTTGTGCAAAAGATCACAGGCTTAGTACACTGTGACACTGGAGATGTATACTCCCTCCCCCTTTTATTAGGTACATCTTGCTACAACTGTGTTGGAACCACCATTGCCTTTATAACTACCTTTCTTCCTTGAGGCATAGCTGTAGCTGTAACAGGGGGCTGCAGAGATGTTGATCCATATTGAGACGATAGCGTCACACAGTTGCATCACTGATTCCACCACATCCCAAGGGTGATCTTTTGGATCGAGATCTGTGACTGCAGAGTCCACGAGAGTGTAGTCAACTGACTGCTATGTTAAAAAAACACAGCTTGAGATGATCTGAGAGGAAAGAAATAACTATACTGTAAGTAGTTGTAAGACGTGTGACTTCTGGGTAATTTAGTGGATAAACAAGCTACACTTACGCTGTAAAGTGAGGAAACCTCGACTCTTACAATAGAATTATTTCTTCTTTCTTGTGAAAACTTGAATTTCTACCCCTTTATTCTACTGTATCTGCTGGGAAGCCTTTGTAGGTACATATAATTACACTGTTAGTTGTGGGTCATATTATAAAGTGCTACCAAACATTTTAAGTAGCGTTAGCTTCCCAACCAAAAATGCTGAAATGTATTTAATTGCTCTAGCTGCTTACACAGGCACACAAATACAAGACTAACAAATAAGTTTTATTTTATTCTATTTGTTACATTTTTATTTGTACAAGTGCTGTAAATGTGTTTGGTGTATTTTAAGTTAAGTTTGCTACATGTGGTTAGCTTTGGAGCTACCCTAACTTTCATAAGTACATTTATCCTTTAAAGTGCTGAACGTACAGCGGACTGCCTTTTCCTCTCCTCCCTATAGGTGACAGTGCTGATGAAGCCTCTGTCTCTGTCTCCTTCTCCTATGAGGGTTGTCCACCTAGTGCTCATCTCCAAAGTCCCAGTTACCTGGTGGTTGGAGGCCGAGAGACTGCCCTCCAACCTCCAGGTCCTGGTGCAGGTCAGTCATTGTGCAGAAGAGCAGTTTTGATTGAGTGCACTCTGCAGTTTCATTCATTATATATTTGCCTTCAACTGCTAGGTGTCCTCAAACGCCAGCGTACAGTCCAGCGCCCTGCGTTTGCACGTCCAGACGGTGCATTCATTGCCTTTTCGTCCCCGTGCGCTGCATCGCTGGGTTCTGAAGCATCATGGCAACCTGTCCTCTCTGACACACTCATCACATGGCAATCGAGTCTACCTTCAACTGGGAGAGGGTGAGCCACCAAATCCACATTCCTGTGCTCAAAAATCGAATTTAGTGGTGATTTTGTATTTAAGCTTTGCGGTTTTTATACACAAAAATATCCACAAATGAAAAATAGTTTACGGTAAAATAAACAAATGATGAATCCAAACATCTGATGGCTTATGAGTCAGATGAGTCATTTCCCCTCTTGCTTCTACCGGACTTTTGTATTAGGTCAGCTTCCATTTCTAAACTTTCTCTTACTTTGTCTCCATATTACAGATCCAAACCTGCCTGCTGTGTGTCAGCTGCAGTCCATGTTCATCTCTCGCAACTACATGACCTCTGACTTGCAGCCACAGGAAGTGCACGGTTGTGCCCACTTGAATGTAGGCGGAGCTAGCCCTGAGGTCCACGTAATAAAGCTCCATTCATCAGGCTCAGGCCTCTGTGGGTGAGAACAAGCAACCACTTGATGTCCTGGCAAAAGCAGAAATTAGAATCTATTTACAGCCACAAAGCCTGTATATAAATGATGGTAGCCAATGTTTTCTGTTTCACTGTTTGACATTTTTTATTTTAGCATTTTGGGTTTTTCCATCTTGCTTTTTCTAGGCAGAAATGATGATATTTGTCAGTAGGGGTGGGTATCGTCACTGATTTCTACAACTGATTCAAATCTCATTCACAAGGTCCCAATTTGATTCAATTTTGACTCATACATATTATAATATTATAATTCTGTATTATTCTGTAATATTATAATTATAATTCATATTATAATTCTGATCATTTATCAGTACATATCCATATTTTTATATCTATGTATAAAAAGAAAGCTGATACTTGTGAGACTTCATCAGAGATGTAAGCATCGTGTCAAAGTAACGGAGGATAAAATACAGAAAAACATGATGCAGATTTTCCTGGCCTGGCTTTTTATGGCAGATAACCGCCTTAAAAATATTCTGTAGAAAATTAAAAGATGAAGAAAACCGTGAATCAAGATATGAAAATTACCTGATGTAGGCTGAGCAAAGTTACAGAGGTTTTATTAGAGACACAGCTAAGCGTTTTGCAATTTGGCATATTTTGTAAAAGTTTAAGTTTCTCTGGTATGAACATCAGAAATTAGCCTTTCTTGTCGGAGGTTATTTTTAAGATAAAACAAAAAGTAATGTGCAACAGCGCTGAACACAACAGTAGACTGGTGCATAATAAGGAAGCGAATAATGCAGAAAACCAAGATTTGAGATGGGAAACGGTTCTTGAAGTACACTGAGGGAGAGAAAGCTGTGCAGGAAGTGGGATTTTATCGTAGTGGAAGCAAAACAGCAAAAGTAAGAGGGAATTAGTGACGATGTTTATCAAACGTGAAGCGTAGTTTTGATCTTTTGCTGCTGGTTCAGCGACAAAACCTGCAGCATCAGCACCGTCCGTGTACGTGACGTCGGTTGAACGATCCGCGCTTTGTGTTTACGTCTTTTTGCAGAATCCGTTTCTGCTCTCGTTTGCTGTTTTAGCTGTTTGGTGGTCGCTGAAATTGTTTTGTGGGCTTTAAGCTGAGATTCTGGTGTTTCTGGCAAAATACATTCATATTTAAAAATCGATCCAGGATTTCATGAAGCGATATTGCTTTACTCACGCTAAAATCAATTTGAATCGGGGAAATCAATTTCTAAACCCACCTCTATTTGTCAGGTATCTTTATCAAGCCTGGTTTTGAGGCTGCATTACACTGCTACACATACCTGCACATTGGTTAACAAAGAAGAAAACCACTTCAGAGTGTACAGTATATTAGTACAATGAACCACAAAGTAAGCCTTAATATTATTATCAGATAATTCACCAACAGCACAAACACAAATTCCGAGACGATTAAACATGCAACTATCTTGCTGGTAATACCTGAAATAAGTAAAGAAAATCAACAGCCTATTTATGCAAGATAATTCATAATTTTATTGGGGGGCTTATATTGGTTGGGTCTGATTATTGGGGGGG
>NW_024582406.1:1713283-1791318 GCF_018398535.1 Haplochromis burtoni | reverse complement strand
GGGTTGTCATAACCCCCCTAACCCCCCTGAAACGCCCCTAATAATATAAAGCTTCAGCCTTAATTCAATATAAAAAGCTCAGTTTAAAATGTATTCACCCATCATAGAGTAATTATGAAGGGTACTGAAACTAGTTTAAAGTTGGATAATTTGACATAGAGCAACTCTAGAGTCGCCCCCTGTGGTGATTCAAGGAACTGCAGGGTTTTTTTTTCTGTACTGCTTCAATTATTTGGCCCCAGATGATGCCGTTTGGGTTAAACATTGTTTTCTCTGTCCACTCTTCTTCAGCTCCATGCAGGTAGAGGTGACTGTATCGCTTGTGCCTCCAGTGGCCGACTCAAGAGCGCACAAGATTGTGTTGATTCTCAGCAGCTCTGTGCCCGTCAACTGGGCCATTACTGCTCATGGCGTCCAGGGTCGCATCTCTGTTCATGTAAGGGCATCAGCTGTCATTTACATCACCATCGTGGTGGAATTTGTTTTGTTTTTTTTAACACACAGCTAACAGGAATCTAAGGCCACAAATCATTCTCATTGTGACCAAATCCAAAAAGAACTGGTCCTAGCATTACTGGCCATAGTCTAAAATACTTTATTGTATTGCTCTGTGCCACAGTGTCCTTGACTCTACTTGATCTTTACTTGTATTATGCTTCATCTTGCTGTCTACACAGTCCTCCAACAGCGTGTCTCCACCCTACCCACCTGAGCCTGGCCTAACAGTGGCCAGCACACTCGACCCTGACCTGTCTAGCATCTCGGACCTTCTCCTTTGGGCCCGTGAGAGTGGCTTCACCACGGTGACCTCATACACTGAGGCCGACCTGGCCAATCACTTTGTGATCCGGCTGGCTGAGGGAGAAGCAGGTCGGGACTCTTCTGTGTCTGAACCAACACGTTCTCACTTCCAAAGCGTAATATTTTACGCTACGTGACAAATCGTCAACATGTTACGCTTCCGGGCACCCAACACATCCCTTAATGACAAGATCGGAAAAAATGAGGAAACATGAGAACCTTTTGGAATCAATCTACACATGTTCGTTCATTTTGCTTAAATCGCTTTGGCAAACACTATTTAACACCATTAAAGTGCTGGTTAAGGTTAGGGATGGCTGGAACGTGTAGTACCGCGGGACCGTAATTCTACTGGATTTCACCCATAACCCGGCTCGTAGCATAAGAACGCAGAAGGTCAACTTTCGCGTTCCTCAGGAACGCCGCAGGACGTGACAAATCGTCAGGATGTTACACCTCAGGAGTGAGAATGGGCTGTATAAACTGAACATTTGAATTTCGTTTTTTCACTCAAAAGAAAGTATATATCATTTGTTTGGTCTTTTTTCGTTTAAATTATTCCATAGTATTTGCTCATAGTATTTATTCCATATAGTATTTACAGCTGAATGAAGGATTTTGATGTTTGAGTGAATGGTTGTATCTCTTGATCTCCTCTCTGTATCACAGGTAAGTTTGCAGTGACGAATCCACTGGTTGCAAGGCCTCCTGAGGCAGAGGAGCGCAGGTTGAGGCAGTGGCTGAATGGTGGCAGCAGAGCAGGAGAAGGCCGGGAGGGTTTCACAGTGAACTGTGAGGGCGGACGCCTCAGCGTGACGGTGGACAGAAGCATTCTGCAGGTCTTAACTTTTTTAAAATCTAAATTAGAAGCAGCGACAAACCTAAAGCAGCTGTTCACACTGTGATATTCTGTAGTGCCTCACATCAGTGCTCTCTTTCAGAACTTGTCTGTCCCGGTGGCTGCCGTGACTCTGCGTGACCTGACTTGCCAGGCTGAGTCCAATGGGAGCCATTTCCTTTTAGTGTTCCCAGTCATTTCCTGTGGGACAGAAGGCCTGCTCCTGGGAGAGCCTAGAGGGGTGCAGTACAAAAACATGGTGAGATAAGACATTTCAACAACAACAAAACATTGAAACTTTGGAGAATTTTCTGTCTTTGTTTGTTACTTGAACCCTAACTTTCCTCTCTATATCTTCTGTCACACGAGGTAAAGAATGATACAGATCTTGTCTTTGAAAAAAATCTGCATCGCTGTGGATGTAATTCAAAACAAGCTGTCAGAAAATAAAGAAATAAATAAATCTGAAGGGAGGAAACAGGACAAACAGGAAAACGTTCAGAACACAGTTAGGAAAGCGTCTGCGTTCAAAACAAAAACAAATGTCCTTTACTCATGGTACAGGAAAAAAAGGCATGTGGTGCATAACAGCCACTTGAATTTGTGTTAAGTGGAAGTTGTCCTGGTAAGACTTGCGACCCAGGTCATTGTGACCAGAACATTGCTGAGGTCAAGCCTAAAATGGGTGTTTGCGCAGAGGCAAATTAAGTGAGAGTAAATGTCCCCTCAGAGGCGGGAGGCTGGATGGAAACATGATTGAAAAACAGAAAAACAACACAGGCTTAAGGCCACTGTGCTGAAGCAGTGAATTCAAATTATGTCCAAATGCTGAACCCACAAGCTGAACCACATTTATTACTGTAGAGGTAATGATGACGCTGGAGCTGGTGAGGCTGACTTGGCTGGAGATAGTCAGGCAGACTGCGGGTTAATGCAGGTGAAGAGGCAATCTGGGACAATTTGAATTCGGGCAGGGAGGCTGAAAAGCTGATGAAGCAGGTGAGCGAGCTTCAGCTCATCTGTCCTTGTGTCTCTTCCTTAGCATACCATACTTTAAAAACAACACATGGCCCTGCTGTACAGCAGAAATATAAAAAATACAATAAGAATAATAAATACAAAAAATAAATAACAATAAAATAGCGTGTCAGTTACCCACTAAGTCAAAGGCCAGCTAATAAAAATTAATTAAAAATGAGTAAAAACAAATTAAAACCAGTAAAAAGATTTTAAAATAGATCCTAAATTCAATTGGAAGCCAGTTTAAGGAGACCAGAAGCAAATTAATGTGCTCAAATGTTCTTTTACCAGTTAAAAACCATGCCACAGCATTCTGCACCAGTTGCAGGAGTGACAGAGGGCCCTGGCCAACCTCTATTAAAAGGTAGTTGCAGTAATCCAAGCGTGAGGTTATAAACCATAGATGACAGTTTCCAAGTCAGGCCTGGAAAAACAAGGCTTAACCTTTGACAGAAGTCTGAGGGGATAGGATGAAGATTTCACCACCTCATTTACGTGGCCATCAAAACTAAGTGCAGAGTCGATTTTTACCCCAAGATTAGTAACCGAGCTCTTCAGGTGAGGAGTCAGAGCAGCAATGTCAACATCTGGGGTACCAGAGGAACCCAATGTAATTCCTTCCATTTTAGGTTTATTAAAATTTAAAAAAAATTTTTAGAGCCATCTATGACTTAAGATCGCTAAGACAATCAAACAGGAGTCTAACCGAGGAGCTATCAGAGTGATTGAAAAGGTAGATAAAGCTGGCAATCGTCAGCATATAGATGAAATTCAATTTTTTGTTTTCGGAAGATCGCACCGAGTGGCAGGAAAACATGAAAACATTAGTGGCCCAAGAATAGATCCCTGCGCTACACCCCATGGCAGAGGGGCCACAGAGGATGAAGCCGAACTCAACTTAACGCAAAAGCTCCTGTTAGAGAGATATGATTTTATCCACAAAAGTGCCGGAAATTTCTACACAATGCTGTAGTCGAGAGATCAGCAGGTCATGTTGCACTGTGTCAAATCAGCAGTCATATCCAACAAAACAAGAAAGACATGTTTAACCTTTATGAGAGCTGTCTCTGTGCTGTGAAACAGCTTAAAGCCGAACTGAAGAGCTTCTGGAATTTGAAAATCATTTAGATAGTCTATCAGCTGAGTGTGAACAATCTTCTCCAGGATTCCTCTTCCTTGCATTTGTTCTAAGAACCTTGCTAGACAGAAAAGATGAGAACGTTTAGAACATAGACTGCAAATATTAGAGGGATGTACCTTAAACCTGTATTAATTTTAATGGACAGCAGGGGGCAGTTCTTCTGGTTTTCAGAAAAGTTTGGTTGTGTAGAAGTCTGTGGGAGAACATCCCTCAGCTTCCTCCATCTACTTTACGTTCTTGATCGTGACACATATAACCTTCTTGCTACGTTGATGAAAGTCACAGAAAAATAAATGGGCCTTAAAGAAGACTAAAGGTTGTAAACATGAAAATCTTGATGTCAGGTTTTCTCAAATGGGTTGGCCCAAGATCACTGAAGCAGGGGTGTAGCTGAAGAGAGGGGTCTGGGGTACCTGCACCCCCAACATTTTCAATGTACTCTTTAGCGCAACTATGTTTGAAAATTCAGTAGATCTGTCCTTAGTTATAGTCACTTTAATCTGCAAATTATTCAACAACTTTTGTTACAACTCTCTTTGAAAGACGTAGCAGGTTTCTATACTGACCAATCATTAGTGCCTCATCAGAGTAAAAATTTAGAACAGAAACAGAAAATAGCAGAGGGCATAAAACTAAACTTACACACCACAGGATGAATGTAATTTATACATTATGATGGTATTGATACTATTTGTATATTTTATCATTTTTGTGTGGAAAACACCACCTGAAAGACTCATTTTCATAGTGGAAAGATATGCCCCAGGAGAAGGAGGCTGAGAGTGACTCTGAGTTTGATTTCTCTGTTTGTCCTTTTTGACCAGCTGTTACTATGGAGGGACAAACCTCAGACCATCCTTTCACTCAATGAGACTGAGAAGTCCAAAGGTCCACTTGGCATACGTGTGAGACGTCTGTGTGTCTGTTTACATTCATCTTATATTTTACAGTTTTCATGCAAGATTTTTCATACATAACCTTGCGCTGTTTTCTTTCAGTTCAGCTGTTTTTCTGCTGTCCCTGGCCCTCCGAGCAGCGCTGCTGCTAATGAGAATGTAAACACTGTGCAGACAGAACTGGTCCCCTGGGTGCCAGAGGGCTTGTGGCCCACCCCAGACCTAAGCCACTTCCCAACACCCAGACACAGATCTGGGCCTGTTCTTCTTTTGGAGCTTTTTGTCACAGACAGCTACGAGCAGAGGCGGATTGGTCCGTGTGTCATCACCGCTGACCAGCGTGTCTATGTCCAGGTCTTTTTCATGTGTTTTCTCTGCTTCGATTTGATATTGTGGTGTAAACTGTCGCACTAACTTCTTCACAGCGTACTTTTTTAAATACATCTAATGAACATGAAAGCTACTTAATTATAACTATGATATATTCTGCATCATTTTTTCTGCTGCAGATTTCAGCTAAAGCACCCCTCGCAGATGTCGTGGAAGTGAAGTCATGTGTAGTCTCTTCTTTCTCAGACCCCAAAAAATCGCCTTTCTGGACTGTGATAAGTAACGGCTGTTCCTCTGACCCCTCACTGACCTTCAGTGCGAAGTCAAAACATGAGCAAGAGGAGACTGAAGATAACGTTGGAGCAGTAGAGGAAACGGAAGAGACAGAGGGCCTGGGAAATGGCAGAATTGATCAAACAGGTGAAAAAGCAGAAAGTGGAGGAGGGAGAGACAAGAGGACCATGAGTGTGAGAGAGGAGAAGGAGATACAGCCCTTAAGATTCAGCTTCATTCTACAACCAGTTTATAACGACTCAATGCAGTTCCTCCACTGCAGCCTGCGCCTCTGTGTCTCTGACACAACTAGAGGGGAACCCATGAAGGAAACTATAAAGAATGACTGTCAGGGCAGGCCACGCATGCCTCTGCTTCTATCTAGATCACCCGGGCATCAGGTAAAAAAAACCCAGAAGAAATAGCAAATAAATCATCTTGTCAAAAGCACTAAGATGGAGCAGGGAAACTGTAGCTTGGTCATTTGTATAAAGTGCCTGTTAGGCTCCTTGTGGAGCGTTTGATGAGAAGATTGATAACCATTATGTGTTTGAAAGCTCACTGAGAAACCTAAAGCCAGGAGCCAGTTAGCATACCTAGTCTTAGATTTTAAAAAATGTAGGTAAAGTGAACCGTGTTAGCCTTCACACCAAGCTGTGTAAGAAAGTAGGTCAGCTTTATTTAAAACAATAAAGAGCCAAATATTTGCTAAAAACACGTTTGAATGTGCAACCTTATATAATAGTTCTGTAGTAGAGTCATGGTAAACACCAGGACATCGTTTTTTATATCAGGGGAATTAATCTGGTCCTTATCAGGTCCTAAAGTTAGATAAACTGCAAAAGTCCCAGGATCTACATCTCGGACTCTGCAGGACTCAGTTAGCATGTTAAATATTACAGTTCACGGCAGTACAGTTAGAAAAAGACTGAATACGTGTGAGCTGTTTGGAACACAAACATGGCAGAATTACTTGGATTTGGAAATTTGTATCTGAACAAATTTTCTGGAAAATTGTCCTCTGGAAGGACAGGTGCAAAGTGGAGATGTTTGGCTATAATGCACAACACCGTGTTTGGTGAATACCAAATGCCTCATGATTTGGGTTTGTTTTCCAGCATTCTGTAGTTACTGAGTCAACCATGAACTCCTCTGTATCCCAAATTGTTCTACAGTAGGCCATCTGTTCAACAGCTAAAGCTTCACCCAGACTGGGTCATGCAACAAGACAATGATTGCAAGCACAGCTGCAAATCTACTACAGAGTGGCTGAAGAAGTAAAAAAAAAATCAAGGTTTTGCAACTGCCCGCTCAAAATCCAGACCTCACCCTGGCTGAAATGCTGTGATGGGGCCTTAAGAGAGCTGTGCATAAATCAATGCCTGCAAACCTCAATTAACTGAAGTAACTTTGTAAGAATACAAAAAACATATTATTATTATACCAGACTGCCTTGAGGCATCTGTTTTGATATGACACTATATAAAAATAATTGAATTGACTTCAAAAGGTGATTCCAGAAGCTAATGAATTATGGGATATACTCACACAGCTTCAACATTTAATTTTCTAATTTTTGTTGAATAAATAATGACACAGGTTCATGACTTGTTTTGTACTACTGAGGTTATATTTACCTAATTTTATACCTGCCAAGGACCAGAGTATGTTTAATATGCCCTGATATATAAAACCTTAGAACTGAAATGGTTTAGTTTCTTTTTAAAATTACTTTATTATGATTTATGCTTTTTAACACTTACGTTTTCCTCTGATATCATGGCACTGGAAGGTGAAGCCAGTATAACTAAAGCATAAACCTTTTCCTGTATTCCCACTTCAGTGTGAGATCAGAAACCTCTCCAGACCCATGGTGGTCACCCACCCGATTAGTTCACTGTCACCTAAAATGAGGAACCCTACTGGCCAAAGAATCAAGAGACTCAGCGTCACTCCGCTGGCCAGACCAGAGCCGGAGCACAGCAGTGAGTATCATTTACTGTATTTTGGTGATGTTACTGTCTTTGTCTTTAAAATATATCACCCTCTGACTCTAGACCGGGTGGTGGAGACTGGACCAGTGATGGGACTCGTCTTTGCAGCCTTTGTAATGGGTGTCGGTCTGATGGGGGGGTTGTGGTTCATCTATAATTATACAGGTAACAAAGGCAGCTTGTGCGTTCTCTGTATGTTGTCATCTTATCAATCCATCCATCCATCCATCTTCATCCGCTTTATCCGAGACCGGGTCGCGGGGGCAGCAGCCTAAGGCCCAGACCTCCCTCTCCCCAGCCACCTCCTCCAGCTTATCCGGGGGAATACCAAGGCGTTCCCAGGCCAGCCGAGAGATATAATCTCTCCAGCGTGTCCTGGGTCTGCCCCGGGGCCTCCTTCCGGTGGGACATACCTGGAACACCTCACCCAGGAGGCGCCCAGGGGGCATCCTTGTCAGATGCCCGAACCACCTCAGCTGGCTCCTTTCGATGTGGAGCACCAGCTGCTCTACTCTGAGCCCCTCCCGGATGGCCGAACTTCTCACCCTATCTCTAAGGGAGAGGCCAGCCACCCTTCGGAGGAAGCTCATTTCTGCCACGATCTCGTTCTTTCGGTCACTACCCACAGCTCGTGGCCATAGGTGAGGGTAGGGACGTAGATCGACCGGTAAATTGAGAGCTTCGCTTTTACACTCAGCTCTCTCTTCACCACGACGGACCGGTGCAGCGTCCGCATCACTGCAGCTGCAGCCCCAATCCGTCTGTCGATCTCCGGCTCCCTTCTCCCATCACTCGCGAACAAGACCCCGAGATACTTGAACTCCTCCACTTGGGGCAGGAACTCATCCCCGACCCGGAGTGGGCACTCCACCCTTTTCTGGCTGAGAACCATGGCCTCAGATTTGGAGGTGCTGATCCTCATTCCCGCTGCTTCACACTCGGCTGCAAACCGTTCCAGTGCGAGCTGGAGGCCATCACCCGATGAAGCCAACAGAACCACATCATCCGCAAAAATCAGAGATCCCTACGTCATCTTATCAAGTTTCATTTAAATACAGGTTTATACACCAACTGATCCCAGACTATTCTATGAAAGTCTATGAAAGAAACAGCAGCACAGGAAATCATATCTTTAGTTATTTTCACTTATTTATATCAGATATCAGCAGTAACAGAATTATCATTGTATTTCCTGATGATCAGAATCTAAAACATATTTAATGTGCGTGCATTGTTCATTTGTGTACCTCACGTATTTCACATTTTCAGTTTGAAGGCACAGAAATTAAAGCATATCAATCTGTGGATGTATTCACGCTGCTAGAAACTCTTCCAAATTATCATAACTTAAATTTGCATCGTGTGCTTTGAACAGAGAGCAGTTTTAGCAGTAAACCCAAATTCATTTCAAAGATGGAAAAGAGGATACACCTTATTATCTGCATATTTTCTGTATTATTCCACAGCGGAGCGGCCAGCATCTTATAGAGATCATCTAACAGACCAGACTCGTGGAGAACACAACATCTGGAACCCGCCTTCAGTGTCTGATCAGTCCTCGAGCTCAGTGTGAGGTAAGAGCTGATGGTGAAGGTAACTCAAAGGGGAATTAAATGTGTTACACTGTGTCAAGCACACATTTTATTACTGTTACATTTTGTGAACATATTCTGATTTCACTGAACAGGTTGCCAGATCATGGGAGGGTTAACACAGAGAGACACTGATCCATATTTACAGCCAATCTAGAATCAACAGTTAACCTACATTGCTGTGCTGAGGATTTGGGTCAGCCTTAATTTCTGTTATTGTGCAGCAATTTAATGAAACGCTTGCATGCATGGAGATGCTGTATTTAAGGAAAATTCCATAATTCCATCAATTTTGACAATATCCTCCACACATCTGGCTTAAATGCACCTCCAACCACGACAGATCCTCCGCCGTGTTTTACAGATGGCTGTGGCTGCGTTCGACTTGTCCAGTTGCCTCAATTTTTTTGAGGACACACTGCACACCATACTGAGAAATCCCAAGTATTTGTCTGATACCTTTTTGGGAATGAGCTTGTTAGTGCAAAAATACAATTTCATGGATGTACTTCACCACTTTAATAAGACCACTTGTTATTTTGGGGTGGTGACTGAACCACCAAGTGAAAGCAGTGGCATTTGGTAGCTTATAAACTCTAACTATGTTTCACTTAAAGAAGTGTTGATCTACCGCCGTGCCGTTGAACTGTACGTCTTACTCCAGCTGGGCTGCAAAGACCTAATGTCAAAGCTGTGCATTTAAAATAAACTGTTGTGGTTAGAAGCGCCGTCGTTTCCAGAAAATATATCAGCATTATGTCGAGCACCTGCAGATTTCAACTTTGATATGCCCGATAGGTCTGAACAGTGTTATTCTTTTATCTCTTTCTCAGGATTTCCTCCTGCAAATCTGAGAACGGAGAACTGGGACAGAGGTTTCAACAACTTCTGTGTGTGCAGCTGCCTTGTCTCTCTCTTTGTGTGTGTGTGTGTGCGTGCATGTGTGGGCATTTCTCCTCACGAGTACGGCTCGTTGCCGTGCATCCGAAATGTAAGAGACTGATACTGTATATGCTAAAGTGAATACAGCGCCGCTTATTCATCGCAGCGAAGAGTCAAGAGTTTTGACTCAAAGTGAAAAGGAGCTTCTTTGTCTTGTGTGGTGTTGTCAACCATTCGATGCAGAGTCATTTCAAAAGCAGCAGCGAATCATCACATGTGGAGGCACATATATGAATCTGACAGAACCTAAACATGGTCGAGCGAGTCACTCTGAAACCACGTTATTTTTTTTGCCCGTACAGAGCGAACGCGAGGTCAAAGATGAGGTCACAGTGTGCCTGTCTGAACAGTCAGCTTTTTACACTTGTTTTCACTATTTATGTTGTGAATCAGCTGGATGTTAAAACTGCGTTTATCTGTGTGCGAAATCTTTTGTGTATGTGGGAAACATAAAACGTATTAAAGCTAAAATCTGTCTCAATCTTTCTCTCTCGTGTCTCAAAAAAATGTAACCATCTCAACAGCATAACCATAATGTCAAAGTCATAGACAAAACATGCTTAGTAAAGCTTAAGGGAAACATGCCGTGGCTGATTGTTATCTTTGGGTTTGAAGTAACAAAAGTAACAACTTTCACACAATCGTGCTGATTTATTTTGAAAGGTGCAGTAACCTTAATTTTGTCTTTGAAAACTGAGAAGTGCTGCTGGGCTGTTTCGCAGCTCAACCGGAGACGGAGCCATTGATGTTTACATCCTGCAGTCATCAAAGAGATGTAGATAGCATCTGGGTGTGAAATGTATCTCTGTGCCTTGCTCAGGGGTTCAGACTGTGGCAGTTACCATGCAAAAAAGACCAGACTTTTTTCTCCATTTTTGATGTTTCAGTTCAAGAAATGATCGATTTGTTGTGTTCTGTGTTTTGGACCTTTTGAATCTTGTTAAATGTATTTTTTGATTTTATTAAGTTGGTTTTCTTGTTTAGTTCTTGTGACTAGAAATGGTAGAGTTTGGTCATTTCCCTGCTATATTATTCGAGGTCTTTAGGGTTACTTTAGGGTTATGGGTTTATGTTCCCGCTCCCATGATCTGGTGTCTGTGGTTTGTTGCTTGGTGTCCCCTCCCGTCTGTCATGTCTCTCGCCCTGTCTCTCACGGCCTGACTCTGTGCTCTCCACGTTCTTCTCCCTGTGTTTCATCCTTTGTCTCCCCCAGTCTGTCGTGTGTTTCCATGTTTTTTATCCCCTTGGTGGGCGTGCTACTTCCTGTTTTGGCAGTCCCTCATCTCATGTTTGTGTTCAGTTTGGTTTCCTCTGTCTTGTTATTCCTAATTTGTCCCTCCTGTGTTCCCACGTGCCGCCGCTTTCCCTAATCACCCTCACTGTGTCAGTTCCTCTTTGTCCCTCGCCGGGACGTCAGTTCACCTCCCTCCATGTTTCAGGTTCCATGTTCTGTGTTCCTAGTGTTTACCTTTGCCCAGTTTAGTTAGTCTGAGTCTCCTTTTGCCTTTTGTTTTGTATTCTTGTTTGGTTTTTCACCCATCCTAAATAAACATCTCACTGTTAAGTCCCATCCGTCCTGTCCTCTCTCCAACACCATCTCCACACGCAGAGGATGACACTATCAAGCAGCAGGGAAAAATGGAACGCAGTAACTTAACAGTATTGCACTTATTGGAAAAAGTCTAATTGGTAACACTTTATAATACAGTCAGTAAATTAAGGGTGGATTTTCCCTTTCATTAAATGGAATCTTGATGTATTTTATTTGAAATTATAATAATTCAGTCTATTAACCTACTGATTCTTAAAGGTAGGGACACTAGAATAAGGGGGTAACAAGTCAGGTTTTTACTGGAAACAAAGCAATAATGATACTGTAACTCATTTAAAGTGGACCAAATTCTTGGAACTTTACAGCGAAGGCGACAGAAATGACATCGAAGTAGTTTTAAGCACTGTGTAATATCTTGATCATTTTCTTGAAAAGTATCTTCCATTGTACGCTTTCCTTTTTGGGACACGGGCTGAATTAGGGGGCGGTTTAACTTTGCCTAATTTTCCAGTGTTTTACAGGAAAGCAAACACTCATTTTCAAAGTTATGTTTAAACAGTCATAGTGAAAAAAGTTAGACTTGGCTCTTGGTTTTATCGTTACAGGATCATACAAGCCTGCAAATTTCAACTGTATTTTTGGTAAGTTGGAAAGGCAGATCAGTCCTTGTCACATTTATAGTGGTAAAATAAAAGGACAGTTGAATAATTAATAATTAATAATAATTAATCCATCATCCACATCAACATAATGAATATGAAATAAAGATGTAAAGAACATAATAACTCCATAATATGGCCCAAGCCTTGAAAAGGACAGCATATTTTAAGATTGGAAAATATTGCTTATTTTTCCCAAAATTACCATGAAATTGCTCGCTATCCAGAATTCATTCACAATATTTACATCTGCTTAAAATTACTTAAATTTACTTACAGTATAATAAACTTTTTACCGCCTTATACCAGTGTCACTGCCTTTAAGCTTTTGTAGCTAAATATAATTAGATTGTAGTTTTAAATAAAATACCCTGAAATTACATTTAATTACAGGGGACTTAAGCTCTCAGTCTACTTTGATATTTATTATTGTCCGATTTGATACATTTAAAAAAATAATACGTGATTAACGGAAGACTGACATGGACAGGAGCTGTGTAGGGACAGACTCCGAGCTTAAAGACTCAGCAGCTCTCGTTTCATGTGATAAAGAAAATGGTTTTAATGATGGAAGCCTCCTTTCATGTCTTATGGTCATAGTTTAAAGCACGACATCACAGGAAAGCAGCTGCATAGAAACATTGACATTTTGATATGAAAACGCACATTTGCAATTCAGCCCAGCAGCCTGTGTTATAAATATGTGTCTCATATTTGTAACTAAACTGCTGAACCTGCTGACATTTGGGTGGGATGTGATCATTCTTAAACTTGAACTCTGGGTAGATCTTCAGTACACTTTAATACACATGTGCTCACATAAGCACGGCCTGTCTTGAAGCTACCTGCTAAGATAGATGGCTGGTTGGTGTAGAAAGAAAACAGTTCCTGTGTGATTTTTGTTGGTTTTTCTTCTCAATTAGCCATTACTGCTGCTTTAAACTGCAAGACACCAATTACTTCAATTAGCTTAAAGATAAGGCACACAACTCTGATATACCAAAACAGGAAGGATGTCTTTTGTTCTTTTTTAAGCGACTGACCACTTTAATGTAACAATATTGCAACTTTAAACACTTTTACCAAATGTGCTGTTGAAATGGTAACAAAGTGTTTTTATTTTATTTTTATAAAGCAAATTCAAACTAGACTTCATGTGCATGCAGTAGTCAAGGGGAATCCTGTGAGTGATCACTGTGAGTCATCTGTGTCATGACCCAGCAGCAGGACATTAAGCATGCTCTTCAGTCAGTAATGGGACAATCACGCACAGGCGCACGTATATTGCAATGGAGATAACATCTCATTACCTTCGGAACACGTTTGCTTTGCAAAAAATCTTTAGAAAATAACCTTATCATCATTTGTGAATGACTTTTGGGAGTTTTAATCAAAGATGTCCCTGTAGAGTTCTTCAAGCAAACCAGTCTGCCTTTATTCCCTTCTAAGCATGTTATTACTAAAAGCATATTTTTCAGACTTTTACATTTACAACAGATGTCACCCTGCCCACTTTTACTTTCTTTGCTTCATGGGCTCAGGTTTGAGTGTACATGTCCCCGTAACCACACTGCGTCTCTTGGTGGCGCTGTAGATCAACCCTGCGCTGGAAGCTGAGCTGACAACGGGGGCAGCTGAACGGCCGATAGCTGCTGTGCTTTCGGCTGTGGGTGATGAGGTTGGAGCTTTGGCTGAATCCTTTACCGCACACCTTACACACATGCGGTTTCTCACCTGAGCAGATGAGGGAAAAAAAGGGGGCAGGAGAACATTTTTTTTTCAGAGCTGGAGCATTTAAGAGCAAGGTTTAAATCAAACTGTTGCGTTCACCCACCTGTGTGTATGAAGGTGTGTTTCTTCATGTCTGACTTCTGGTGGAACCTTTTGCCACAGTACTGGCAGGGGTAGGGTCGAGTGTCTGAGTGGATGAGGAGGTGGGTTGACAAGGTGGACGAACGCTTGAACACCTTTCCGCACACCTTGCAGCCAAAGCTACGCTCCTGCACATTTATACACACAAACACACAGCTATTAAGAACCATGTTGATTAGCTTGGTTCAGCTTATTATGAGTCTGAGTATTATCAGGCTACTGTACCTTAGCTCTACCATAGCTGCTGATTGTTCTGAAGCCAAAGGGCATGTGGGAGATGTCTGTGGCCGTGGGGGATGTTGCCAGTGGAGAAGAGAAAACATTACAAACCTGTAGACCACCTCCTGGTATTAAGACTTCTGAAAGGGACTGTGGGAGGCAGACAATGAAGAAGAATACTAGTGAGAAGCTATTTAAATAAGGGGAATTTAAACAGCTCATCAGTATGGAAAATTGCTTTGTATCAAAACGCCATTGCCTTGGAAATACGATTGCAACAAGTAATCAGTGTCTAATGTTAGTGTACTGTTGCATTTCATTTGTTCGATCCATAATAAAACAACGAGAGGCACTTGTAAGCAGATTTTGGCACCGAGGGCAGAGCTGGGCTGGCTGCTTCCTTCTCGTCTCCAGTCGTTGGGTTATAACTTATCTCATCTATCTCATTTCCCAAAATGTCAAAGCATTCACAAAACATGATGAGCTACAGCTGTGCCAATTCTCCAGTGGTGCTCAAACAGTGTGCACAATCATTTAAAAGTGCAATTGTTTTTGTGAGTAACCAAAGTAAATGGCAATATTCCTTGCAGGCTGCATCTGACTGGCGCATGTAGGTTGATGCAATATTGCATGAACTGTTACTTTCAGCTTTCTAAGCATGCTCTGCAAACACTGCACTCACTCTTCGTTTGTTTCCAGACGGCGCCTGTTAAAGCACCTCGATTGTTTAAATTGAATTTCATCTTCAGCAAAACATTTGAATAAAGGTAATAAAAGGTCTTTTCTTAATATTTGGAGAACACGCGGCTTAGGCGTCAGCCAGCTTTGCATTAATTATCTATTATAATAAACCTTTTGTATTGGCGATGCTGCTAGAAATCACAATAAATAGTTAAAACTTGTGAACACATACCGCTGTTATAAGCAAATGTGTCATCTGTTCAATAATATGATGTGCCAAAAATACATTTGTCATATTTAGAAATTATTATAAAGATCCTCAAATATTCCGTATCATTCTGTCCAGGAGGGCACTAGCAAATATTTCCAGCTCACACAAACAGGGTCAACAACAAAATCCTGTTTTGTTTTGTTTTTTAATCTTTTATGTCTTTTTATAGACTATTGAAATCAGTGTGAGCTCAAAAATCCAACATCAGCTCCAGTTAGGAAACAGGACAGCTGATTACAAATGACGTTCAATTTAAACAGCATAAACGTTTTTTAGACTGTCACCGATGCTGATTCAAAAAGCAGAGAGATTTTTCTGGATATGAGCTTCCAACTTAGCATACAGCTTATGATCGTATATGAACGCGTGCATTCTAAATGCAAACAAAACCTTCTTATCAATAAAGTTTTAGAGAGATCAGGACTCATTTCAAATTCCTCCACATGAGAACGCACAGACAGATGAAGCGGTTCAGAGTATTCTCTCCACTTGTGATTTCTTTTTCTCTGTGACACTGATAAGAACATCAACAGCAAAGACTAATAATTCTCACAACCCACAGGCCTCCTACCTTCTCGCACAGCGGGCAATCACTGACGGGGGATTTGAGGTCAGTGTGCGATGTGTGGTTGACTAACATGAAGACCAGTCTCTCCAGCTCTCGCTCTCTCTCAGATGCTTGGTGTCTGTCTGCCAACCACGGCGAGACCAGCAGAGGAGCGTTTATTTTCTCCAAGGGGGCTTTTTTTTAAGAATGAGAATACAAATGTCATTAGTTCATTGATGTGTGAATCATTCTGAACCATTTTTGCATTTCTTTTTGTGGCTTTGAGTACAAGAAAAACAAAGAACTTTGGTGTAACCGGAATCCGTTTGGTATTGTTTTAAATAACAAGCCACATTGACACACATTGCGTATTTACTGTGGTAGTATTTCAAGCTCAGGTATACACAGACATACACAAACAATGCTAGAAATATTCATACCTGAAGGCCAACGGTCCTGCGTGGGGTCACTGTGAGATCGGACCGCCACCCGACTCCACGGCAAGTAGGCTTCGGCCGCAAAATCTTTGACCCCATAGATGGGGGACGAAGGCTGTGCAGCATCTTCAGGACGTCTGCCGTCCCTTCCAGCCACTGGCACCTCAGCATCTCTCTGGGATAGGCACTGCTGTCTAAAGGCATCCTTAGACGGGCTGAGGAGGTGAGTCCTTTTACTCTTGACGAGGAACGATCTTGGCATGGCAGAGTGTCGACTGAACTGATGGGAGGCAAAAAAAAATCATGTATCAGAAAGCTGCAGGAGTCTGATAAGCCAACTCTTTCATGTCACTTTTAGAGCCTCGTGCACTTAGATGTCGTGCACCTGTACGTGTTCAGTTACAATGCCAAAGCTTGAGGTTTCCTTAAGAAATACAACCTGCCACCTGCACAAAGCCCTCAGTGAGGATAACCCTGTTGTGGTGTCATACATCTTCTAAACTGACACTTCTGCTACTTTTTATACTTTTATTTGAAGTGCAAACAATATATTTAGATGTTCTCTCTCTTTTTTTAAGAACAATAACAGCAGCGGCGCCATTAAGGATTTTGACCTCGCATGTTGACTCGCACATTTTCAAAATGAAACAAGTGCGTGCACAAAACAACTGATTCATATTGTGACCGACCTTTTTTGTTTTAGTCACCACATAAGGGGCGAATATTTGTAGCTCTGAAATTTAGCATTATAAAATTTCATTTATTTAACAAGGAAGAGAAGATCCTGAAAATGAAAACAGAAAAGACAACTAGGCGAGGCAACAGCATGGATGTAAAACTAGTTTATTTAAACTTGCTAAAAAATGTTGCCTCTAAATCTTCCGCTAGCTTTAGCCTGAGTGACAGTAGGTAACAATATTTTAACCTCGCTATGTACTGAAATAATATCCTGCACAAATGTCACAGTGCACCAGATGATTACATTTGTCATGTTTTAGGTGCAAATAGAAATGTGTAAAAATATAGCTGAGATTAACTATGACACAGTAACAAGTGGATACCAGATAAATTGCTCTTCTTACCTCTGTATTGCGCAGCTGGATGTTGAGAGTGTTTCTTGTGTCCTTGTAGCTGACAACGTCCTCTTTTCACTTTCTCACACCCATCGACTGATGACATGACACAAAGAGATTTGATTTGATTTTGAAAGGCTGCTGAACATTGTTTGACTGGAGGCACGAGGTGGCAAAATGCCCTGACCCGTTCGCATCTATTAGTAAAAAATGAGTCATTTTCACTGTAAGCATCTTTTTAACAGCCAGTTTTATAGGAGTTTTTTGTTTTTGTTGTGTTTTTTTTTTTACCCCAATAAAATACAAACCTAAACAAAAATAAATAAATAAATAAAAATGTAAAATTATAAAAGAAAGGGTTGATCAGCTGGTGTCTTGGGGCTATCAGTTAAGTTGTGATGATGCCAAAGTCACGATGAAACCTTATTTAATGTGGGAGAAATTTGCTTGTGTCACTGCTGGATTTAATGACTATATATGTGGGCGTACTTGTAAATACACCAAGCATTCTCTGGAAAGTTTGAATATCTCATTGTTCTCATGTGAACATCTGAACCTTTACTTCTGAGACACTGAGGTAGCAGTTACACAGTATACCTACCTGTCGTGTGTATGAGCGTGTGGGAGTGTTTTATGTGGTGTCCCCCTATCCCACACAGTTTTAGTTTATATTTTTATTTTTTATTCTTCCCTAAATTATACCTGAACCCATACAGCTAACATTTTCAGCCTTAAAAAACCTTCCATTACATGGTATAATCGTACACTTTATGTGTAATCATACATTTTTTTAAGTAAGCTACACTTTGTAAATGTTTAGAAGGAATTAATCATGTAAATAATTAATAAATTATGTTGTAAATAAAATAAAGGCAAAATAGCTGAGTCACTGTGTCGCTTATTCAACTTCCTTCTTCTTCTTCCAAAGACAAGACGCACCCCCGCCCCTCTATACAGTTACCAGAATTAACTAAAATAACCAAAGTAACAAGTTTGAAAGAGGTACTAGAGGCAGTTTATTTTTAAAGCATTGCAAAGGTTAGTCGAAGTACAAGTGAAAAAAGGGTTTTCACATTGTTATCATGCACCAAATCTCTATCTATGTGTTTCGGTGCTTCTTCATGAGACGATTCCTCCTTGTACGTCTTTAGACTCCTGAGGGTTCTCATCTACATCAGCTATGTCATCATGTTGCTTGGCAATCATCTGATCCATTTTTTACCATTTAGACACTCCTACTGTTTTAGTTTCATATCCACAAAAGCTGAATTATGCAGGATATATTATGACACGATCTCGTTGCCTAGCATTCACCTAGCAACTGGCTAAAATGACTTGTTTTTATCATATAAATTGCATCTGCTGCCCCTGTTTTTTGTGTTTTTCTTTGTTACTTGTCTCAGTTTGCCAAACGCCTGAACAGGCCAAACTAAACTCCAGCATGGAAATGTACAAGTTCTTATAGTTTACAAATACCCCAACATTTGAACACACTTTACAAACATGTGACATTTTCGGTGTAAAAATGATCCCAAATTATATTAATTTTGTTTCCCAGAACCAAATCTACAATCTACAAGAAAAGTAATAAATAAATATGCATATATATGGCAAAGGAAAAAACTAGTGCTTTTCACTGTACATCAAACACAGCCTACCTTCCTTGAACTGAAGGGGAAGTACTTTACCCTTTATGTACCCAGCACAGCATAATCTATGTCTGCTTTTCTCTAAAACACTTAAAGAAGACTGGAAAAAAAATAATCTACTTTATCTGTACTGATATCACAGAAATCAGTATCATAAACTAATCAGTTCTTCATTTATCTTGATCATAATAAAAATACCACGTCTGATAAAAACACCCTCCCAGGGAAGATCGGGCTTATTTCGAGTGACAGAAGAGAGAAAAACATTAACCAATCAAACTGAAGGCACAGACAGAAATAGATCAGAATTTCACAGCTCATTCTACAGCTTGCATGTGCGAATGCTGAGCAAAAGCGGAATCTCTTGAATCTTTGCCCAAATTTTAGCCCCAAAAATGTTCAAACCCCTTGACTGACAGCAGAAAAATTCTTAAATTGTACTACTTACAGGCTTCAAGATGTTACTATTCATAAAAAACACTTAGAATCAGCATATCTGCAGATGGCATGTAAGTTTAGTAGAAGCCACAGCACTTGATCAAATGCAGATTATAATTAGCCCAGATGTTAGCTTGCCCTGTTTGTACAGCTTTTAACAGCGTGCCCCCTGTGGGCATGACGAACTCTCGGCTGTTTCTCTGAAACTTACTTGGGAAAAGTACCACGCTTTTCATATCTCATAAACTCCACACGACCTCTCAATTTTACACTATTGCTTATCATTTTACAAGATGAATACCCTTGTTTGTCTGGAAATGTCAGCCACAAAGAGTAATTAAATGTACAGGATGAAAACATCTTCTATCATCTATCCTATCTACCTTTGTATCTAAGGTATGTTAGTCAGTGCTTAAGAGTTCGACTGTCATTAACAACAAAGAAGACTTTGAAATTTCTTTGACTTTTTTGACTTTTTTGCCAAATTGTCAGCAAAATTGTCAGAATTCCCCAATGCAAGTTCTCACTGACACAACTGGAAAAAATGGCATTTCTGAACAGATATCTTCTGGAGCCCGAATCTGACCTCAGACTGAAATCAAATCAAAGGCACATGAACTGAAACCAACGCTTTTCTCCGTGTGGCTGTATTTTTTGCAAGCAACTCATCTGACTCCTGGTGTGAGCAGCACAAACTGAAGCTGAGTTCCCCTTGATGTGCACAAAGACAGGCATGTCAGAGCACTGTGGTTGATGTGGTGGGGGGCTGGCAACCTTTTCCCAGGGGCTTTCAGGGAGAGCAGACGAGAGGAGTGCAGGGAGCCGAGACGGGCTGGTGGGTTCGGTGGGTTTTCAACTTCATTTGTTTTGGGGGGTTCAGGGGCTGCTTGTTCCCCCGATGGTGGCAGAAAACTGCCTTTCTAGGAACCTGAAACCTGAAACAGAGCGAGGCAAGAAAAAACAATTGTAGGCAAAAGTTCATTTTCCTTTTGTTTTGATCCAGATGTTTACTCGCTGTGATAGTCTGGAGTATAGTACTTTATATTTTACTTGTCCTTTATTATAAGGTAAACATGACATAAGTACTACAGTACCTCAAGTGACTACACACACACACACACACACATACACATATAGTCTCATTACATGTGGTATAAAACTAGCATTATAGCATTTCACACAAAGAACATTATACCAACAGTCACACCTGGTGCTGGTGATGGCAGACTGGGGTTTCAGTATCTGGATGACTTTCTGTATTGATGGTACCATGAATTCTGTTCTTTACCCAGAATTTATATTTCTATGTGATTTTTTTTTTATTTTCCCGTGTTAGTCTTTTAGTTAATCTATTCAGCGGTGTGTCCATTTTATACTTCCCTTGTGAGAAACTTCAAATTACCTCTTACTTACATTTCCTTGCTCCAGTTTCTATCCTTGCACTATCATACTCTCCCCTCTATCATCTGTATGGCACAAGTCGGGATACCAACTTTCACGTTTTGACAGGATACCTCAGGAGGTTCATTGTTGTCAACAATGGCGAAAAGCCTGGTGTCAGTAGATGCAAGCAGAAAGGCTGGTCCAGGATGCTTTGGTTGCAGAGGCTGGGGCTGCAGAGGGCAACAGGCAGCTCTGGAGGCTGGGGTTGAGGCTGTGGCCTGGTTGCCCTCACCCTCGCAGCTGGGACAGGTGTAGTGTGCTCAGTCTCTGGGTTTGCCAGCCCACATTCAGTCTCTCACTGGGACCTAGCAGCAAAACACTCTGTGGGCCCAGTGCTGACTGACACAGGTACAGAAACAATGTGCACCTAGCAGCTCTTGTCTTTAGTGTCTTCAGTCTTTGTGTTAATCAATCCAGGACGGAACCTCAGAGTGGACCTAGCATTGATTGCACTCAGAGCTAGCCGCAGCCTGGTTGACTGACCCAGGTGGGAAGACCTTCGGTGCTTGGCTTCTGCTGCAGTGTTCAGGCTTACCGAGGTGTTACCAGCGACCACATTTGCTCTTTGAGGATGGCAAAACAGATAAAGCAGGCTCAGAAAGGTGGCTAGCTATCACTGCAGCTGGTGGGTGGTTAGCTGGAAACATTAGACAGGGGAAGAAATGATGGCAGGAAAACTGAAACTCAAGGGATTTAATTAATTACGGAAGATATTTAATAATGAACAGAATCTGAAAGTCAAAAAAGATAAAGACAGGGTCAAAAACCCAGGACCATCACACATTCATGCTCAAAAACTTTCTATTGTGCCTGAATTAAAGCACTTGTGCAAAGAAGAGTGGGCCAAATGTCAGTATGTGTTGCTGGAGGATGCAAGGTACAGACGCAGAGGCAGATGGAGGCTAACAAAAGGCGAGCCCGTTATTGAACTGATGAAAAACCAACATGAGACAAAACAGAAATCAAAACAGAACCCAAGTTTGAACCAATAAACTGACACAGGGCAAAGAGACACATCGGTACAAAGACCATGGGACAAAATGATGCTGGTGAACTGAACAGTACGCTCTGGCAAAGACGATACACAGGGGAGAGCGGGGCAGAGAGGAAACAGGTGGGAAACACAGCGAGAGCAAATCTGGAATAATGAGACGAGGGAAGCTAAACTCAACAAAACACACAAGGAAAAAGAGACCTTCACAGTAAAACTGGAAACTTGATAGTGGACAGAAAATAAACGTGGAGACAGAATCAAAGACCAGACAGTCATGGGGATCTGACTGAGGGAACAAAGAGATCACAAAGGGTAATAACTAAATATTACATAACCAAGAAGGTGAACCAGAACATAAACAGAGCCCACAGAGGATATAATAAATTCTTAAGGAAACTATCAGTCATATTAATATACACAGAAGACCCAAATAAAAACATAAGAGATTCTCAAAAAGTCAAGGAATCACAAAATTCATTAAGGAATTACAAACACAAAAGCCTGGGTCCATGACCCGGGAATGCTAACATAAAATTCCTCTGCAGACCGTTGGAAAGACCCATCGCCAGATTCACTGTAGTTCTTACTGCAAAGGGTGGCACAACCAGTTATTACGCTTACAGGGCAAATACTTTTTTACACAGGCCCAGGGTAGGTGTAGCACACAGACCCCAAACACACACACATTTGGATTCTGTGCTTATTTATATTTCCATGCATGTTGGAGGTGTTTGCTCCGTTCTGTCACACTCCGACTGTCACTCTCTCAGTCTTAGTCCAACTACCCTCCTCCACACCCCAGCAGCTAGGAAAACAAGGGAAAGAGGTCATTACGTCTGCACATACAGTGTGTGTGTGTGTGTGTGTGTGTGTGTGTGTGTGTGTGTGTGTGTGTGTCTCTGTGTTAGCCAGAACCATGAACTTGGATTGGATAAGCAGAAGAGAATGAATGGAGCAGCATAGTTCTCAGAACTCTTTCAAAGCAGATACTACTTTATGAAATGTTTTACACCAGCTATTTATTTTATGGGTCAGTTTTGTATAATTAGAGACACCACTGAAAACACTTGGATAGTGTCCTCTGTGACCTTAAAAGCCATTTAAGCGATATTTTTCTAAGATTTGTATTTCTGCTACATAGGGGAATAAATATTGTAATTAATTGGTCACATGGGTAAAAACAGTACCACAAAAGGGAGAACGCTGAACAGAAAGTTGCGTTTTGGGCGCTGATGTCATCCATTTGGTTTTATCACATGGTGGTTGCAAAGTCTCTGATAGTGATGATTTAAGTAAACACTTAGCAGTGAGATAAAATGCAAGAACAACAAGTGACAGATTATTCTTCAGCTTAATCTAGCATGCAGTTGAGCTCCATCATTAATTATTATACATCAGGTTGACAGTGCACCAATAGTAAATCCATTATATCCTTCAAAGTTGCACCAGACCATGTGAGAAAAGTCAGCTGTGTGAGCAAACACACCTACATCAGGTTAGTCGAGCTTAAAAACTACAGCTTAAGATGGATCACTTTCCATAATATGTGATGTTCAGAGCCACTGAGCCAGACAGCACATCTCAGCGATGTTTCTGGATATTCTGCATATGCAGCAACTTAATTACGAAACAGTCTTTGTACTTTTTTATAACTGGCAAGAACAGAGTGGGTGTATCTAGCATATTTAATGACATCATTACTTCAAATGAATCGTTATCGACGATCAAAGGAAGAGAAGGTTCACGTTATCAGGCAGCCTCGAGGTCAGCCTATAGTCTCGCTGCTGTTTATCTGTGTAGCTGCTGTGGCTGGTGGCTTGCAGTGGTTTCAGTCAGGGGACTTGACGAATGAAGCGCTATGCCACTTTCTCACGGCCAACAGCTTCTCTTGTGTCTACAGTTTACCCCCACCCACCCGTTTTACACTCATTTCCTCGCAACTTTTTCAACTTTCTCTCACTCTGGTTGGCAAAAAAGCAAAGGTTATGGACAGTTCAGGAGTTTCTTTTTTAGCTGAGGGGAGGAAATCGTAAAAGTTTAACAGCTTTGTGAGAATTTGATGCCGATGTTGGTAATGTCCTGAGTGTGTGTCAAGTAAGCGCTTCGTCAAAGTACAAAGCGCTCTATACAGTAACATAAAAGGGCCGCAGCAGTGGCAGGAAAAACACCAGATGTGCTTTATGATATGATGCACTTATGTTGTGTAACACTGTATCTATAGCCATGGGAACTGGTTGCTGTAGCTCTCAATATTATACTATATTACAGGGCCATGTACAAAAGCAAAGCCACAATACTTCCAACCAGGCCTGTGCCACCCACTGAACAGGAAGGAGGTATTTTGCTGAGGTATTTTCTTTCTGTGTTACCGCTTATCACATCCTCCTACTCTTTTCAATCAATTGCTGTCAGATTGAAAATGCCACAGATTCAATTTAAAACCAAATTTTCACATTTTTTCATTTAACAAATTACTGAACCAGAAGAGTTTGTAGTCTTACCACCCAACTCAGCGCCACTAAACTAACTATAGCTGCCACTACTCTGTGTAAGGAGGACAAACAAATTATGGTAACTATGACAATATTGGAGACAGAAATTTTCTCAAATTTAGCAAGCAAATGGGCATCCCCACTCCTACACATTCATCCAACTGAGATTTGCGTGACTATGACAGAGCAGGGTTACAGAAAGGTAAGGGGGTGTGAGAACTCATCAATGACAAGGTACCCAAGACAGCTGCTGCCTACATCCCCAGAGAGACTCTAAATATATAACCACAAGCTCTAAAAGGAAATAGACCTGTGATTACAGGCATACCAAAAAATTTATTATCTGGGTTTTTCCAAGTCTTAAAGCTATCTATGTACAATCTTAGAGTATATTACACCGTCTCTATTTCTTTAACAAAAAAACAAATGCAAAAGCACTGCAAACCATGATTCAGCAGCTTATAGAACCATCTTTAGCAGTAATACATTTTCTGTGTATCTTTATGAGTCCCATGAATCATTGTGGAGGAGTTTTGGCCTGCTGTTCTTTACAGGTTTGCAGGTATTTGTTTATGCACAGCTATCTTAATGTCCCTGACTTTGAATTGGCTGTTGCAACACACTGATGCTTTTCTTTTTCAGCCATTCTGTGGTAAATTTGCTCCTCTGCTTATTCTTGTTACATGACCCAGTTTTAGCCAAGCTTTACCGAGCCAAGCATTTGACTCGAGAATACTTTGGTACACAGAGGAGTTCATGGTTTTCTCACTTACAGCAATGTGCCCAGGTTCATGTGGGCACCTTCTCCACTTTGGTTTCATCTGTCCAAAGAAGTCTTGTGGTTTGTTCAGATGCAGCTTTGCACAGCTAAGCTGTACTGCTGTGTTCTTTTTAGAGAGAAGAGGCTTTCTCTCATACTTGCTCAGTCTTTTTCTAATCGTGGTGTCATGAACTTTAACATTTAAAATGCTGACTGAGGCCTGTAGACTCTGAGATGTAGCTCTTTTTTTCTTCTTCTTTTTTGAGCCTTACATGCAGGGCTGGATTGGTAAAATGACATACTGGTAATCTGGTTTAGACGTAGTTCAAACTAACTTTTTTTCTTTGTCGATATAATCATACAGGCTATGGGGCAGCTTTAATCGCAACTCCTCATGGTCCATTAAACTGGATTGATCCATGGATCCTGGAATGCCTGGAACTGTCCACAGTACCCTAAAAGCCTTCATCCGGAATTTAATGGGGATGTGGCGGACAACACTAGAGGCCAACTTCAAGCCAAAAGCACAAGTGACCATCGAGTGCTGGATTACCAAGGAGATGCTGTCCCTGCTGATGTTCTGCACAGGCCTGGACCCCACCAATGGATACCTGCTACAGAATGGAGCAAACATCAGTCACCTCCTCTACATGGATGACAACAAGCCGTATGCCAGGAGTGAATGAGACATCGATTCCCTGATCCATACCACTAGGATCTATAGCAATAACATTGGAATGTCATTCAAGGTGGGAAAGTGTAGTCGGATGGCAACAAAGAGAGGGAAGGTAGTCAGAACTGAGGAGATTGTACTAACAGAAGGCAGCACTGCAAACACTGAGGACAACAACACGTACCTAGGAAAGCTGCAACACCACATAAGCAAGTCCTGAGGAGTCAGCTGAATGGGAAGAACAAGACCTGGGCAATCACCACCTACACCCTGCCAGTAATCAGATAGCCCACTGGGATAATACGCTGACCAAAGGAGGAGACAGAAGCCACTGCTGAGTGAAAGGAAGGGCTAGTGAGTGTCAGAACCACTTTCCAGGACGAAACAGCAAACATCCATGAGTACATCAGGAAAATGGCCAAAACTGATCATGCCCTTAGTGAATACCTCAGGCAGCAGAAATTTGAGAAAGAAGAGGAGCTAGAGGAGGAATTGTCATGAAATGACAGGCCCCTGCTCGACATGCATCGGCAGATAGAGGAAGTGGCTGATACTGAGAAATCCTGGACTGAAAAACCGCACAGAGGCACTAATCCTGGCAGCACAGGAACAAGCTCAAAGCAGAAGCTCCAGCAAGGTTGGGGTCTACCACACCAGACAAGACCTCAGCCACACCCTGTGCAAAGATGCTCCGGAGACAGTCCAGCACATAACACCAGGGTGCAAGATGCTAGCAGGCAGAGCATACACCGAACTCTAAAACCAAGTTGCTAGTACAGTATACAGGAACTAGCATTGTTTTCATTACTGACACTGGATTGCCCAATGAATTCTCTCCTACCTTCCTTCTGCGAGAAAAAGAAACTAGAATTCCCCTTCAGCTACACCATCAGTGGTACCACGAACAAAAAGTAGTAAAATGAGTTCAATTATTCTTTGCAATGCATTTTTAAAGAGAAAATAATGTGATTAAATACTGTATTTCTCTCTTTTTTTGCATATACATCATTAGCTTTGCTGTTTTGACCGATCATGGTGGGCAGCCTGGCTCAAAACGCCAGGGTTGGGGTGATTTTGCTGGGATCTGGCATCTGTCCTGAACATAGAATGATGGACTTCAAATTGTTTACACCTCATATACCACCTTTCCTAGATTGATGGACAGCAACAGTTGCTTATTTAGGGTTACTGCTGATGTCTTTCCTCCTCGCTTTTGTGTTAACAAACACCTGAAAGCTCCAGACCAGCAAACAACCAAAGCGTCAGCTTTTATAGAGGTGCTCACACTTGGCGATGATCAGTTAATCAAGTGATTTGTAGCACCTGCCTGTTTCTTGCCCTCCTAATTCCTATTAAAGAATTAAGGGTGTGCTTATTTATTCACACGTGCGCCTACATTTTTTCTTAGTGTTTGTTAGATAAATAAACAAAGACACGGTATAATATGTCATGCTTTGTGGTTCATCAAAAGTTGTATTTATGTGATTTTAAGACTTGCTAAAGAGCTAAATTATTTTTATTACATCCTGATACATAAAGTTCAGATTGAACAGTGGGTGTACTTTCTTTGTGTCTTTTTAAAAAGTCTTGAACATTTACAGAAAGGGCCTTGCTTCTGATCATAAGTCAGCTACTAATTCTAATAATTCCATCGGAGTTACAGAATATTTACCATAAACTCACCATCATTGTGAAGGGTGTCTGAGCTGTTTGCTTGTGATTAAAGATGTTAGCCATTTGATGTGTGAGGTTTGTTGCAAACTTGTGATGTTTTTTCATGACATGGTCGTGTGAATCCTGTCACCTAACTCAACCCCACCCAAAACATCCCTGCCTATGGGCAAGGGTGTGTGAGTGCGTCACAGTGTGTGTGTATATTGCAGTTGAAAAGGTGTGAAGCCGCAGGGTTTAGAGCACAACTTTGAAACCGAGGGTGTTTATAGGATAGCAGCCCCTTGTAATGTTCATCGCACCACAGCCCTGCTTTCTAATTTTGTAGCCACGTTCCCCGAAAGAGATAGAAAAACCTCAGTTTATTTTGCAGTGAGATCATGGAAACCATAATGTGCTCTCTTTTGAAAACAAGAGAAAAATACAAAGACTTGAGTTGATTAGCTCTCTGTGTAATGACTTTTGTTCAAATATTATTTTGTTTATCACATTTAGCTGTGCTGAGGCTGGCCACTACACATACACAAGCATTTACCCTAAATGTGTAGACTGACGTTTATGGAAGCGCATTAATTTCTTCCTGTGAGTTAGCACATACTGATAGCCCTCCCATTTAAATAAGTATGGACAGACTCTTGGGGGTGGGTACCTCAGCTAAAAAGTGTAGCTTTCATCTGTCAAATACTTTTAGCATATACCCCTTAATATACAGCTTTACATGCTGCAGAAATGTAAGGTCAATAGTACATTTAGTGCTTATTGAGCTGACTTTAAATAGCCAGGAAATCAGATATTTCAGCTTTAACATGTTAGCAAGCAAAGGAGCTTTTGGAGAAAATAATGAGCTTTGTTGTTCGCTAAATCAAAAGTTCCATTGCAACGCCATAATTTGATGTGTTGCATCTGTCACATGGAAACATTTTCACACAACTGTGTGTATGATGAAAAGCGAAACCCCTCTGAAACACTACAGCGTAATCTGACGTATGCCAACCAAACTGCAAAGCTGCCCACAACTGCTGTGATTGGCCAGGAAGGAAGAAGTCACAGCATTTCTTTCTGTTGGCACGGCATATAAAACAATCATAATTAGCACATAAAGCTAAAATACCAGAGACATCAACTACTTGCGTAGATTACATTGTAGGCTATACAAAGATTAATAGCAGAAGTCTAAATCAGCCGAAAGTAGCAGCAGATGTTTGTGGACTTTGCTGGTTTTAAACATTCACGTCTATGTCAAACAACCTTCCCAGCAAACTCAACCTAAGGTCAGATGGTGCCAATGCTCAGAAAAACTGAAATAAATCAAAACTACATCTTGGCCTCTACAGGCCTCAATTAGCATGCTAAATGTTAAAGTCCATGACAGCACAATTAGAAAAGACTGAACAAGTAAGGCTTGAGTTGAAACAACTGCCAGGAGAAAGCATCTTCTATCTAAAAGAACATGGCAGCACGGCTTAGGTTGGCAGTTACATTTGAACAAACCATAAGAATTCTTGCATTTCTTGGATTTGGACAAACCAGACCAGAGTAGAGATGTTTGGCCGTGATACACACCACCACAAGCAAACAGCATACCAGCACAAACACCTCCTACCAACTCTTAAAGCACAGTGGTAGAGCCTTGATGATTTGAGCTCGGTTTGTAGACTTCAGCCTAACTGAAATGCTGCGCAAGAGAGCTGTGCATAACACAGTAAAGAAGAGTACAATGTTAGAGACAGCCCAAATCTCAGCGAGATTAATTATTTTAAGTTAAACTTGCTAAATGTGGTTCTACAACCTATTGAATGGTGGGGAGTACAGCAGTACTTAATTTTTCATAGGATTCCATATATTCATTTGCAAACTGTGTGCTATGAAGGCAAAAAGAGCAAAGCTAAAAGGTAGAACAATCTAGCACTGTTAACTAGTGGAGACCATAGTTATAACACCAATGATAATTTATTCTTCTACTGGTCTAAAACTTGTAGAAAGAGGAAAGATTAGAGGTCTAAGGAGCTTAGAAAGAAAAGCAACTGGACTTCTTTAAGTTTCTTGAAGATGTTTTAACTCTGCTTCATCCCAGAAGTTTCTTCGATTAGCAGTCTTTGCCATTCATCTATGTAACCAAGATGGCAACGGTTGAAGGCGAGAAGTATACAGACTTCCAAATTCAGCTTTTTTGATTGTTATGAGTAAACAGTAGGGGTACTAATACAGCACTTCATGTAACCATTGTCAGCTAAGCGTACACAAACACCCACATATGCATACAAGCAAAGAGAGAAAGAGAGCTTTAGAAGAAAATCTAATGCAGTCGGTGTAAAACTGCACTGCAATTCTTAAAGCTATGTAAAGCTTTTAGATTTAATAAACGCTCAGCAATCTGGGGCGGTATTGTGGGTTTGAATGTTTACGTAGAGAAGCTGAGCATGTTATCTGAAGAACTGTCCTCGTCAGTCACAGTTGCAGAATTTATCTTGAGATTTTTCTCTGTGGCATGAGTGAATGCATTTCTCGCTCACACATAATGTTTGCCACCACTGCTGCATCTTCCACACCACTTTTCGTTTCTGCTCTGTAAAACCAGGCCCCACACTCAAAAGCATGCACATATGCAGACACACACGCGCGCGCACACACACAGTTTTCACACTTACACACATACACCAGCTGTGTGGAGTAGCTCATCTTGTGGTTCATTTTCAGTTTGAGTGTTTGCTCCAGATTGTTTAGTGGCCTAAATATCAAGGAAATGACACACCAGAAATTTACATTATGACCCTCTCTTGCACACACACACACAAAAATACTCACAAGTCAGTTTCAAAACTTTGGTCATCAAAGTTCTTTGACCTTTAAGGTCTCACTACAGAAGCTCGGGTTTTGTAATTAAGTGGTGAGAGCGGCACAAGAGGAGCATTCACAGATAATGTGTGCGACTACAGTTGAGTGCAGTCAGAGCGGTACCGTAACTTCAGCGACCTCTGCTGGACAATGCTCTCACTTAACTGTTTTACTGTAGTTTATGTTTTTATGCAACCTTATACCTCTTTTATCTGACGCACTAGACATTATTTGCTTTAATCCATATAAGGATTTTAAGTATGAAGCTGCAAACACAATAACTGACATATATTACAGCTGACACCTAAAATAATGTGTAGTTACAATGTAAAAAGTAAGGCTTAGGGTAGTTTATCATACAGCCCGCATACCTACTAGTACTGCAAAATTAGAATGAAGAAAGTGGAGCTATAAGTACTCTGTCCGCTTTTCTTGGTTATCACCTTGTTCTACTGAGCCTACTGGGAACTACTGTTGGTGACTTATGGAGGCAGATTTCACCAGGCTGTATTGTGAAGTGTTGTCAATTGAACTTTCCAACAGTGTATAAAGCTGGTAAAGTGTCCCCGTCATTATGCATATGAAGTATTTTCACTTCGTCCAGTGGAAACATTTTTCCACTGTTTTTTTTGTGTGTGTCACATTTTTGTCTACTTCAGTTCTGAAGGAGTTAAAGGGAGCAAGCAAACCCCCAGTGGGTCTTGAGCAGGCTTCTAGCATTGAATTAAATTTCTCAGCCAGACATCCTCTGCTGCCATGGCAACTTTTGAATAGCCTTGTGCCAGTCAGCTCAGGAGGAGTTTGTTTTGTAAGTTTCAGAAGTTTTTCACTGCTAAACCAGACAGCGCCGGCTTGGAGTTTCTGTAATGCGGCTGTGGGTTGATCACAAGTAGAGAGAGAACAGCAAGAGAAGAAGTTATTTGCACAGGTAGGTGAAGAGCTGTGGATAAAACAACAAGGACTGTTATGATCCAATTTGCATTTTTGCCAAGTAGAACTTAAGTGAACGTTTATATATATATAATTCGTTTACTCTTAGTTAGCAACAGCATTTCAAAGTTTTCTGGAATACATCTATTTGAAATTTCAAAAGATTTTCTATGTATTATATCAAATTGACTGTTAAATATTCACAAAATTCACTGTAGTTCAGTTCTGCAGTTTAGCTCATGATGTGATCCTATAATACAACTTTCCACATTTGGTCAGTGCTGTAGTTCTCTCTTAGTTTTCTCATTTTTAAAGCAAATCTTGCAGGACCCAGAGGACGCCATGTTTTCCCTGTCAGAGCTAGTGCCTCTGAATCAGCATCAGAACAGGTCTAAACTGCTGAAGCCCTGGTGGGAGGTCTTTATGGACTACCTGGTGGTCCTGATGTTGATGACATCTGTCCTGGCTTGTACGGAGCAGCTGTCCAGGGACCGAGTAGTGTGCATTCCTTTGGATTCAACTACAAACACTAGTGATCACAGTCACTCAAAAAGTGCCAGTGTGGGACTGTCTCCATCGTCACAGCCTCAAATACACCACGCACACAAAATCGGCCCAAATCTTCACTCTGCACCTCGGGGTCGGCGCACGCACTTGGTGTACCAGCAGTACATTTATATTAGCCAGGTAAAGTAGTGCTGGCTTTGTTGTTTTTGTTATTCACTCTGTGAAAGCATAGAGTGAGCTATATTTAACATTCTGAACCTTTATGTAAAAGGACCTGCTCATACCCACAGGTTATTAAACCGCTTATCTCAGCTCCACAGTGGAACTTTAATCTCCCAATTTCTTCTGATTCACACTTTGACTGTTTCAGTGCTCACTCACAGCTCTCATGGTGTTGCTTATTTAAGCCTTACTAACCCTCGGAGATAGAACCATGGTTTACCCCTATAGCCAACCTATAGAAGTAAACCAGCAAACCGTATATCTAGTATGTCTACTAGACATACTAGTAGTTCTGTCTACTAGTATGTCTAGTAGACAGAACTAGATATACTGTCACAGAACCAGTATGTCTAGTTCTGTGAGTAGACATACTCACAGAACTGGGCTTACAGTGTATCCTGTATTTTAAGCTTTTACCCATTCAAATCAATTCAATTAAAAAGAATAACTTTAGCACCCATTTCAGTTTTTATACTAATCCTCTTCCTTTGTTAACAGGTAACCCTTTGTTATTAATGTTTCACAGTGTATGTCTGCTGCCCCCATGTGGTCAAACAATCAATTGCTGTTTGCCTGTTTCTATAGGTGTGCTACCATGAAGCTTTGCCTTTGTCCTCCCGCTTCTTCCCTTACATGGCCTTGCTTCAGTCCCTCGTCCTGGTAGCCAGTGGCTCCTTCTGGCTCCACTTTCCCCACACCTCATCCCGCATAGAGCAGTTCCTATCCATCTTGGCAAAGTGCTGTGAGTCACCCTGGACATCTCAGGCCCTGTCTCATGCCGCCCGCCAAGAGAGCATCCAGGAGATGGTGGAGGAGGGAAGACGAGCACAACAACCACACCACCGAACTTCCACTTCCCCGACAGTGACCCACACAAGACACTCGAGCATAGACTCGGGCACAGACAGCCCACTTTTAAAGAGGATAGACAGCGCATTTGCCACCCCTCCATCCCCTTGTCCCTCCACACTGTCCTGTAACTCCACTGTGTCTTGTGTATCTCTTGACTCACGGGAGCAACTTCCTTCTTCCAGTCCATCAGTAATGACTGACAGCCACAGCCAGGTAATCAGTCTGGATAAAAGTGATGGGGAACAGGCGAGGGCGCTGTTTGAAAGGGTCAGGAAGTTTAGGTCCCACTGTGAAAGCTCAGCTGTCATTTGTAAGGTAAGAGATCCTCTAGTCTGCTAGATTTACAGATCAACTTCTTTGCTACCTTAATTTTTTTTTAATTCCATGAATCGTTTAGTCTTGATGCCCATTTTTCCCTCTTCAGGTCTACTTGGCTCAGACAGTTTTCAAACTCCTGATTGTAACACTGATTATGAGTTACACAGTCCCTCTTCTCGGCTCCCTGTCCTTCAACCACACCTGTCACCCTGAGGAGTGGGCCCTGGTGGGCTACGCCACCTTCGAGTGTATCCACGTGCTCTCCTCACTTCTCCGCAAACTGCTGGCGGCCTACCTGACCTTACTGGGCCTGTATGGTCTGCTTAATTTTTACACTCTCACCTGGATTTTAAGCAGGTTAGAATAAAAAAATGTTAAAGGTGCACTTTTCAGTGTTTTTATCGCAGAAAAGGTAGGAATATATATTTTTAAAGTGGATAGTTTTGCCCAAAGAAAGTTAGAGTATGTATGAGTGCTACTTCAGGCTTTAACAGGCTTTGAGGAGAGAAACTAGTCTAAATGTAAAAAGCATAAATAAATAAATTGTGCTCCTGATGATGAGCATATCAGAAAACTAGTTACAGGAGTAAAAAATGTAGTGCTGTGTTTTTGGCTACAAAATATCCTGTTTGATGTTTCTCTTTGTTTTTTCTTTCTTCTTCTTCTTCTGCCTTGGTGTGTTTGATTCAATTCAGCTCTCTGCAGCAATATTCCTTCCATTCACTGAAGGAGCTGAGCTCCCTGAGAGATTTTCCTGACCTGAAGAACGACCTGGCCTTTCTTATACACATGTTAGACCAGTACGACCCTCTGCTGGTCCAGCGTCTCTTTGTGTTTTTGTCGCCTGTCAGTGAGAGCAGGCTGCTGGAGGAAAGCTTAGAGAGGCGCTGGGGGGAGGAGAAGCTGCACGCCATGATCAGCGTGGATGCAGACGGCCGCTCCAGGCTGCAGCTGGTGGCCCTGCCTCGCCTTCCTCCAGCCCTCTTCACTCTCAGCCAGCTTCAGGTCCTCAAACTGGAGCTCATCGCAGACACCAGGTTTACTGCACACATGACCAGCATGACCTCACTCAGGCGAGTTGTACAGTGCAGGGGCGTAGTCTTTGAAAGTTTTTTTTTTTAAGTATTCACTTCTTTTTAGACTCTAACTTGGACTTTTATGTGGCATTCCAACTACAGGGAGCTGCACCTCTACCACTGCACAGCAACTGTGGATCCCAGCGCGCTTGCTTTTCTCCAGGAACGTCTAGAAGTCCTTCAGCTTACCTTCACTCAGGCATCAGAGATCCCCAGCTGGGTCCTCTCCTTGCGAGGCCTTCATGAGCTTCACCTCTCTGGTCGCTTAGGCAGTGACGGTGGGGTGGGCCGTAGCTGGGCACTGGGGAGCCTACGCCAGTTGCGACACCTACGTGTGCTGGTGATTCGAGGCATGTTGCAGCGGATCCCCGGTGAGCTCTGCGAGGTGGCAAGCAGCTTGGTGAGACTGGAGATCCAGAATGAGGGCACGAGGCTGCTTGTGCTGATGGGCCTGAAGCGGATGGTTTACCTGACAGAACTGCATCTGCAGGATTGCCAGCTGGAGCGTTTACCCTCTGCTCTGTTAGCACTGACCAACCTCCGGGTGCTTGACCTGCAGCACAATAACCTGAGGACTCTGGAGGAGCTGCTTAGTCTGGCTCACCTTCGTCGTCTCTCTTGTCTTAGACTTGCTTACAACCGTGTTTTGGTACTGCCGGCCAGCGTGGGTGTGCTTAGAGGCCTCGAGCTCTTGGATCTGTCAAACAACCAGCTCCAGAGCATTCCTCCAGCGCTCTTCACTCTTCGACGCCTTCGGAGGCTCCTGCTTGCCGGTAACCTGCTGGAGGAGCTGCCTGCTGAGGTGAAGGCACTGCAGCTGCTCACAGAGTTGGACCTCAGTGGGAACAGGTTGGAGAGGCTACCCACTGAGCTTTTCAATTGCTGTTTGGAGTTGCGCACCCTGAATATGTCTCACAACTCTCTTAGCTTCTTACCCAGAGAGATTGCAGCTCTAAGTCAACTGTGCAGGCTGGACTTGCGCAGCAACAATCTGGAAGAACTGCCTGCTGAACTGGGCTGCTGCTCAGGGCTGCATGGGGGTGGTCTCCTGGTGGAAAACTGGCTCTTTCTTTCTTTGCCACCGCATGTCAGAGACTTCCTGAGCCGCTCTTACACCCCAGGTGGTGCGCACACAGAGGAGCATTCCAGGCCCGAGTCTGACAGTTTTCCCTACTTCTCTCCTACACAGTGGAGCTTCTCTTCTGCTCTGGAATCACAGATATAAGGACAACAGCTATCAGACTGGTGACATAATAAAATAAAAGCACTGATGGAGTTTCTTACAATTTAGAAGGTTTTTCTTCAACTACTGCATCAGGCAAATTCTTCACCAATCTGCCCTTATTGTCCATTTTGTTTTTAGAAAATGCAAAACTAACAGATGGACTGCTTTGTATTGCATTGAAAAATATTTCTGGAATTTTTTTTGAATAAGAACATCTGTGATGAACGCATAAATTGTGAGTTAAAATCAAATGAGTGTGGACATCTCCATTAATATATTTAAATAACACTACTTGTCATTCTGTATTTGTAGTTTTCCTGTTAAAGAATGTGAGATTTTATAGATGACAGAGCAATAAAATTTATTATTTTGTAAAGATTTCTGCAGATCTGCAGATACTTCCTGATTGCTTCCTGTATAAAAGTATTCTTCAAAGTATTATGAAAGCTGAGACCTGATGCCAGTGTATCCATGTTGGATAGTTGGAAATACTGATACTTCTCGTTATTAATACAGTTATTATCGGCCTTTGGCGCCCCGTTTGTTATTCATAATTCTGATTTTAATAAAAGGTTGTAAACGTTAATAATGCTTCAACGACATTTATGCTGTACAACACTAATGCGTTCATTGACCACTAGAAGGCACTAAAGACTTTTAATTCTCAGTGCTTAATGTTTCCAGAATTAAAGCTTGATTTAGACTTGTGCAAGGAAACATAGAAATTACAGTTACATATACTTTTATTGATGGAGTCCGAATTTCTTCACACTGTTAACATCACATCCTGGAGAGGAGTTTTGCCTCGCGCGACTTAAACGTCTAGATTTCATACAATTTTAACGATTTCTGTGAAACAAAAACAAACTAACAAAATTGATCCAGCCTGAATCAATTCCAGGAAGCTGTTTTATATTTAAGGTCACGGGCCTGCATTATCATACGCAAACACATCCCGGTTAATTTTATACTTATATTGCAGCAAAACGTGACTGTATTAATTTATTTCGAGTGTCCCTCCCGAGCTCCCCTACGGAGAGCAGCTACAACTGTGTCCCGCTTTTTTCAACTGCGACGGACTGCGGCACACTTTTTGTCCAATCACAGGCTGCTTTTCACAGAGGTCGCATAAACGGGCGAATGATATCGACCCGCTTTAGTCGAGGCGGAACTTCCGGTTGGTGGTATAAACCAACTGAGGCCTCTCCATGCGGTTGTGATCTATCGGGGCAGTCGAAGCTAACACCGAAACGGTAGGAATCCTTGAACTACTTCATTGTCCCGCTTGGGCGGCTTTCCGCGTCTCGTTTCACCTAAAGAAGCTTGTGAATTATATTTGTTTAATTTGGGCTGCAGTAGTGTTTGCTATCGCTAAAAATAACCTTTCGTTGTTTGTTTCAGGGGGCGGTGTTACTTAGCGTTTTGTAGCCTAGCATTTGGTAGCCTAGCAAAGCAATCGCCACTTAGATTTCCTTATTTACACGAAATATGCCGCCTTTTTGTCATCCATATAACACTCCCGTTATAATTACGAAAAGATCGCCTTCTTATGCCGTTGGGAATATTTAGTTGGTCGTAGCGGATTAGTAGTTGTCGTGTAGAAGAGTAGCTTGCCACGTTAGCAATGGTTATGCAACACAATGGCTTTCTAGTGTTGTATGCGCTTAGAAGCTAACCGGTTTGGTCAATTTGACATCGTCGGTTACGGTTTTGACCTTGTTTGTTATATTGAGTGTACGTGGTCATACAGAATAGTTTCTGCCTACAAAACACTAGACTATTCATATTTAGGCCTGCTCTGTTGCGTGTTTTCTTGCCTAGCATTTCTTAACCACAGGCTTACTCTTTAAAATTCAGTTCGAGTTATACACAATAGAGCTAATGTTTGGAGTCACGTTTATAACCAACCACGATTTTCATAGTTGCACAAAGTCAAACCCGCCTTGTAATGGTAGAATAAAATAAGACTTTTTAAATGTATTAAAATATGTGCAACAAGTGGGCTCGAATAAGAACCTCGCTTCATATAATCTAAGTAAAGGGAGCCCTCTCTTACAGACACAGATGAAAGACAGTGATCATTAATACTCAGCTGTATTTTCTTTGTTCCAGACAAATACAATGGCTGAGAATGACGTTGACAACGAGCTCCTTGATTATGAAGAGGATGAGGAGCCTCAAGGAGCCCCCGAGAGTGCAACCCCAGCAGGCAAGAAGGAGGTGAAAGGTTCCTATGTTTCCATCCACAGCTCTGGTTTCAGGGATTTTCTTCTGAAGCCGGAGCTTCTCCGCGCCATCATTGACTGTGGTTTTGAGCATCCATCTGAAGGTGAGACGCATTCAACTGTTCTGGTACCTTTTGTTAAATGGGACTAGTGGGGAACTGGCAATTGAGTTTGTTTATGGCATACCCTTGCACTACACTGGTAGAACCAGTCAAAAGCTGTAAGTCTGCATGTTCTTCAACAGCGCTTACCTTATCTTGCTTGCATACATTAAGAATTTTTAAATAGCTTGACTTGCTTTGTGCGTCTAAAAAAATGCACCACTCCCAGCAGGACTGCCACTCCTCTTGTACTCTTTATAGCAGTTCAAAGAAATTGATTTGCAGGTAATAATAAGACTGCACTTAACATTAATATTTGTGTTGTGTTGTTTAAAAACACAGTGCAGCATGAATGCATCCCACAAGCTATCCTGGGCATGGACATTCTGTGCCAAGCCAAATCTGGTATGGGCAAGACGGCTGTGTTTGTGTTGGCCACCCTGCAACAGATCGAACCCGTTGACGGACAGGTTAGTATGTGTGTTTAACATGCTTTGACTGTGCCTTCAATGTTGAGCTTTTCATTTATCGGCAATGAATGTTATTAGTCTGGTAATTAATGAACAAGCCAATAAAAGCTGATAGAGGTCCAAATGTTTTTGTTGTCCTGTTTTTGTTTTTAACTTAGCTGAAGTCAGAGCCACCTGTGAGAGAGCACAAACAAGACTGATCAAAATCAGTCTTAGTCAGAGCTAGGGAATGCCAACAGAATCAATACCCATGGTACCATTTTGATAGCAGGATTTATGAGATGCAGCAGTGCTCGTCGTCAGCTTATGCAGGGAGGCAGAAATCCTTCCAAAACTAAAGGAGGCAGGATGTGGTTTAAAGTATTCTATTGTCAAAGCAAAAGAACAGGTGGAAGATGGAAAGTCGTGCAACTGCAACAAACTTCTGCTCTGTCTCTTTTTTTAAGGAAGGCAGTCGGCTGTGCAGCTACTTTGCATTCAGGTGGCTGCAAAATCTGAGATAATTGATTAGCAAGAGGCGATATGCAAACAATAATTGGACTTCCAATTTAGCAAGGCACATGAAAGACTGGTATCCAGAGCTATTTATGTAGTTCACGTTGAGGACGAATAAGTTAAGAGTGACATCCAAAGTTTTGTCCTACAAATCTTATCCAGAATCACAGATTACTGCTTATTTTGTTTGAGACTCCCCATTGTAAAATAACCTTGAAATGTTTGTGCTCACTTAATGTAACTAACACGAGTTAGTCACTTGCTAGTAACACTAATGGGCTACTCGGCAGCCATCCTAACATCTCAGTCTGGGTCTTGTCAGTAAAATGATGTCAACATTTAAATAAATGATCAGAATTCTAAAACGTTTTAGTAACAGTTTAAGTACCTGGCACCAGCCAGTCATTTTGTTTCACTATCCAGCTGTGTGATTCTACTGGTATTGGTACCAACTGATGAATTTCTGGGATCATGACATTCCTTATTAATATACAAATAACAGATTTCATAGGTGACTTATAACCAGCAGGTTTCTTTGTTGGGATATGCAGTTTTGAGGACAACAATAAAATATGTTTTAGCGGGAAATCTACGGCGTAATCAGAAACCCGTCTTAACGCTGCACCAAAACCTTCCACATAACTTGACAAGAGAAATGTTACTACATGTTGGGTTGTCTATGTTACGCTTGCGGTTAAGAGGGGTTTCCGTTTAATATGTAGATTTCCTGCTAAAGCATAAATCAGGCATAAGGGTCGATTGGCTTAAGTGTTCGTGTCAGTGCTGAAATGCAGCGCAGCCGATCCTGGTGGAATTTGGGGATTTGAGAGGATGGATGACATTCGTTGTGTATTATAGCATCAGTCTATTTGATTGTAAGTGGCATTTTCATGTTGTGCTTGTTATGTGGAAATTATACACCAAAGAGTTGATAGATGGCTCAGTTCTGGCTTATAGAGTTGCAGACCTTCAAGTCTAAGGTGTTATAGCTACAGTGGGATGTAATTTTCTTTCAAGGACAGATGCTTAGATGATCATAAAACACTAAAAATGTAACATTAACATTAAATGCATCTTGTCGTAAAACTGTTCATTTTAAACAAATTATTCTGCCTACCTTTGACTTTTTGATAGATTTTTGGATTTAATCTGTTTCCTTGTCTCCAGGTGTCTGTATTAGTCATGTGTCACACACGAGAGCTGGCCTTCCAGATCAGCAAAGAGTACGAGCGTTTCTCCAAGTACATGCCCACCATAAAAGCAGCCGTATTCTTTGGTGGCCTGCCTATCAAGAAAGACGAGGACGTCCTGAAGAAGAACTGCCCTCACATCGTTGTCGGAACTCCCGGCCGTATCCTCGCCCTGATCCGGAACAAGACGCTCAGTCTGAAGAACGTCAAGCATTTTGTCCTGGACGAGTGTGACAAAATGCTGGAGCAGCTAGGTGACTTTTCTTTGCTTTTGTCTTCCCAGTTTTCACCAAGTCGGCAGCAAAACTGCAGTAGTCAGTCAGAATCTTACCTTAGTCACTTTTTTCACTCTTTTTCTTTCTTCACATGGCAGACATGAGGCGTGATGTTCAGGACATCTTCCGGATCACACCGCATGAGAAGCAGGTCATGATGTTCAGTGCAACACTGAGTAAGGAAATCCGTCCAGTGTGCCGCAAGTTCATGCAAGATGTAAGTAAGCAGCGGAGGGCTGCTTCACCTCTGAATGTCTGTTGTTTTATGTGAGACCACTCATCTCCACCACTTTCGGTCTGTACTGAAAACTGCTGCACTGAAGTTTTACTTACCTGCTATCTCTTGTACAGCCCATGGAGGTGTTTGTGGATGACGAGACCAAACTTACACTCCACGGCCTGCAACAGTACTACTGCAAGCTGAAGGACAGCGAGAAAAACCGCAAGCTATTTGACCTGCTTGATGTGTTGGAGTTCAATCAGGTGAGGGAACATACATCTTTATATTGTTGCAAGCTAATGTTTGTATTCAAAAGGTCCCAAATACTCATTGAAAGCTGTAATAAAAATTGCATCAGAGGTCTAACTCGGTGCTTCCTTAATGCCCGTGCGTTGCCTCTAGGTGGTGATCTTCGTCAAGTCAGTTCAGCGCTGCGTCGCTCTGTCCCAGCTACTGGTGGAGCAAAATTTCCCTGCCATTGCCATCCACAGGGGAATGGTTCAGGAGGAAAGGTGACTTATAAACTCTCAACTCGTAAACATGCTCTGCTGAGCTTCAAATGTGTTGTGTATTTTTGAGAGCAGGAGGCCTCATCCTTCAACTCAACGCATTAGTCTTCAGAGAGTGCTTGTTGATAATCCTCCTGATGGTTCTGTCCTCCTTCCCCTTCTTACCCTCTCTCAGGCTGTCTCGCTATCAGCAATTCAAAGACTTCCAGCGGCGGATCCTGGTGGCCACAAACCTTTTTGGCCGAGGGATGGACATTGAGCGAGTGAATATCGTCTTCAACTACGACATGCCAGAAGATTCTGACACCTATTTGCACAGGGTGAGAAATGAATTTCTGAGCCCCTCTCCTTTTTCATATGCAGGAAAGTTGGCTGTCTTATTTGCTCATCGAGCACCGTGTGAATGCTAGTGGTAGTCCATGTTGCAGTTTGGACTTACTCTTACCTTCTCTGCGCCCCTCAGGTTGCCCGTGCTGGTAGGTTTGGGACCAAAGGCCTGGCTATAACCTTTGTGTCAGACGAGACTGATGCCAAGACTCTAAACGATGTGCAGGACCGCTTTGAAGTCAATGTGGCCGAGCTGCCAGATGAGATTGACATCTCATCTTACAGTAAGTGTTTTTGGTTTTTCTTATTTCTGAATGCCTCCTTAAAAGCATACTGATGTCTTTAATAACATTAGAACCACTGTGATCTGTGGATTAAAGAGTTTTGCAGCACTTTATTATTAAATCATTGCGTTAATGCTGAAGCGTTCCCCACAGAAAATTGCAGTAAACCTTTACTCGGCAACAAGACGCAACAGTTGGTGCTGTCACGTTAACTGAAGCGCTCCTCAAATCCTTCACATATTTAACCTGTTGCTGAAACGTCGGTATGCTCAGCTGTTGCTCATCGTTCTGATGTTTTGCGTGCTCAACTAGTCTCTCCTTCTCTCCCCCTCTGTAGTCGAGCAGTCCAGATGAGTCCCCGGCCAAACGGCAGTCTGCTCTTCGTGGATCTCGTCTTGTATTTGGAAGTAGACGTACTTCACCATTGATTTGAAAGCTCTGCCTTTCCTCTGTTCACCAAACGTTTATTTTTATTGTCAGTTTTTAGGGGGGTTTGGTTTTAATTTGTCTTTGTTTTGCTTAATGGAATTAAAACTTTTTATAAAATGTCATTTTACTGTTGTGGTCACTTATGAGGATGCTGTCTCTGCTCAGTTTTCATTGGTTTCAGTCTCAGCAGCGACAGAGCTTCAGGGAAACTTTCAGAGGAACATGTGATAGGAGTCTGTGCTTTTTCTTTATGTCCAAGCAAGATTTGTATAGGAGATGTTTTGTTTTCCTTCCCAGTACAAAAAAAGTGGCTGTTTGGCTGGTAATCAAAGTTGTAAAGACACAAATTTGGCTCATATGGCAGCTCTTTCTATGGATTTTTAACTGAATATCCTCCAATAAATGAAGTCACCACATGAACTGGTAGTGATGAATTTGCAGATTTTGACGGGGCAAAACATGTCACTGTTTAACTGTATTTTTTTTTTTCTTGGTATTTTGTTTTAAGTATTAAAAATTCAAAGTGTTAAACAAGTGGAAATCTGCTTAGATGATTTAGCAACAATTCAATACTGGATAAACGTCACTGTGCAGAGTCATAGTGATGGTTCTCTGCAATTTTTATTGCTGCACAGTAACTCGATATTGGATGTTGATATCTTAAGTGCAGTTGGGCAGACACCAATTTATCTTGCCACTAAGGTAACTTTTCTTTAGTACCAATTAGTGACTGTAGTGTACATGTGTAAATACATGAAATGCCTGCTCAATGTTAACATAGTGTGGCTCGTTGCAGGGCTGCTAGCATAGCTGTGAAATTGCAGATCTTCGGCTGCTCCGCCACAGCAGCTGGATCTGCATGTTTGATCTGACTCAATTTAAACCAGATGCATTTATCTGCATGTTAGGGGGATGTGTTAAGCGCTACACCATAGAGTTGCTGTATAATTTAACCTACGTGACAAAAAAAAAAATCCTCTTTTGATAAATGTTCAACAGTGATTGTCAGAGAGAATTTTATTTTTTAAAAAGCGAAACGATGATGAACTCATTCCAGCTCTTAAAGTAAACTGTAAACTAACCAGATTCCAAGAAGAGTTAATCACAAGGAACACTTTTTTTTTTTAAGCATAAGATCTTAAGCATGACTCATTACAGAAAATTACAGACTTATTAATGTACACTAGTTCTACAGTCATCAAGCTTTCAAAATTGGCACTTACTGCTCATAAAAGATCTGAACCCTGCCTCGTCCAGTGCTAAACTATACATGGACTACTTCAGTATAATGATTGGCCCTTATACAGCAGATAGAACTACAAAGGTAACAATGTGTCTGTACATAGCTGCACTATAGTTTCCCTCAATAAAACTAAAGATACAATATCAAAACCACAGCATCTTCATGGGCAAAATAGCAATGGAAAACAAAAGACATTTCTTAGCAAATTAAAGTTTAAAAAGAACCCCTGATAAGGATTTGGGGCAGCAAATGTTTTGTAGTTGAGATGGTAGGGGGGGGGGGAACAAAAAAACATTCACCTCAGGGCAAAAATGTGTAATCTATGGCACAAACGGATAAAGTACATTGGTGCTTCCACTGAGACGAAGTTACCACTGTATACAGTAATTTAAAAAAAGGCAGTTTGTGATTTCAACTCATCTGTATGAGGATACCAGATTAGGCTGTGAATCAAGGTTGCTGTAAGGTGCTCAAACGTCAACCCAAACACCAAGTCGGGTGGATAATCATAATAAAGGGCTAAGCCATCCGTAACGTACAACCTGAAGATAGACTTGACAGTGTTAGTGTCCTTAGAGGTAGGCTCCTGCTGACATTTGGCAGCTGTAGACCTCAACCCCCTGAAAAAAAAAAATGACAAAGTTCTTCTCACAGCCGTGTGAAACGACTGAACAGCTTTTCAACAGTATTTCTCAGAAACAGGACGCACTTTAACACGAAGAGGCTGCTCAGTTACGAGCCAGATTAGACGACAGAGCAGTTCCACCTTCAAATCACAAATAACACATTTACCGTGGCACACGCAGCTTTCCAAAATTCATTTATAAAACAAACCAGAGTGGACGATTGTCTCCTTCTGGCATCACGAGTCAGGATTGTACCTGGCCAAATTAGGTGGTCGACTTGTTGGCGACAGAATCCCGAGCGTGTTCTTCGGATGCTCGCGAAATGTCTCAGTTTCTTGTGAAGGTAAGGCGAGGGGATGAGTCCAGCTGCGTAAACAACCTTTGACATGTTTTCCCACTAATGCCTCCAACCACCAAGTTCAACTCCAACTTTATCCATTGTATATACCTCATCTTCTCCTTTATCATTTGTTGTTCATCATTAGATATGGCTTTCTGACCAAATCTGAGCCCGGGGTCAAGTCCTGGTTTGATGGCAGTTCCTCACCCTCTCTCGGGGCTCAGCAGTATTGTCCGTCTGATATTGTTGTTCTGCCACATCGATTCTCCGAGAATAGCAGCGCCACCTTCCCCAGTGGCAGGCTGCTGTGTCATCATGTCTGTCTCGACAATAAATACCAGAGAATAAATACCATAAAATGACCCAAACCACATTCCCGTCAAAACATCTGAGACAAACTTCCATCTTCTACCAACGCCATCCTATTCTTCTTTGTCACTTAGTCTATCAGTTGTCATATACTGGAGTGCGCAGACGTGATTCCAGCAGGTTTGTCAAATCCACACCGTGAATCCTTCAGCACACGAAAGACTTATGCATGTCTGTGTTTCTCAGCTGTTCCCAAAAACAGTTCTAGGGAACTTTTGAAGCTGGGCACTAACATGGGGTCTGCTTACACCCAAAGATTTATTCACAGTTTAAAGTCTGGCAAGGCCAGAAACAGCTTTTTATCTACACTAAAGCAGGGCCTGGTCACTTTTGCGGTTTCCACATTGTGAGGTACGCCCAGTCCGAGACACATTCCTCTTTTCCGCATTCATCCTCAAATGTTTCGGTGTGTGTTCCGCTCATGGATCCACTAAGGACAGCTACTCTATAATGGGTACTGCTGGGGCGGGGGTGAGATGGGGGAGTTAATGTCTGTTTTTATGAAGGAATGTAGGTTTGGCAGGGTAACACCGCTAGTCATTGAATTTGTGCGTGTCCCCATAGAGCCACAGCTGTGGGGGCATTACGGCCTCGTTGAGATGGTTGCACTCGTCGCTGCACTTGCACGACTGGATGAACATCACGGACCTGCTGAAGCGTTCGCCGTCAGGGCAGGCAAAGGTCACGTTAGCTGTGCGGGTGCGACGTGGCGAGCAGCAGCGGCCGTCCCGGCATACTCCACAGTAGTTGGGCCGATAGAGGCGAGTGCTCCTACAGCCAGCATATGACAGACGATGTGGCTCTGGGGCCTTATGGGTGCGAGAGCACTTCCTTCCTTTCTGTGGACGGAGAAAGAAGAAAGAAGCAATTCAGTTTTTCCAGTGAAAAGGCTTCACCAGGTGTCTACAGCCATGCACGCAGGGCTGTGAGGCTGTACTGTTCACCATCCTGGTTTAGCCTGTCACAAGGGGAATGTTTTCCAGTGAAAAGTAAATGAACTGATGTTGATGGCACTGACATAAAGTAGTGCCCAAATTTAAAACTTGATGTTTATCCTGCTATAATGTCACCAAAAATCACAGACTGTATATAAAAGGTGGACATGTATATAAACAATATCAGTTAGCAAACAGAGCAAGAGGGTTCCTGGTTCAAACCCCAGTCTGTCTCTGTGCATCTTAACCATCCAGGTGCAATTGGTTTCAAAATTGGCCACAAGTGTGAGGAAGACAAAGTAGATAGAACATAAGCTTTTTTTTTTAAGCACGTCCCAGTGCAATCCTAACATCTACCACAGTTGTTCCATCACATCTCCCCCAAAAACACTTCCTTTGTTTTGTGTACTTTTGCAGCATTTTTCTATTTTCTTGGTGTTTTCTTAAGTTGCACTGCATTTGACCTCTCAGGGCAACTGTACACTTGATCTCTGAGCTCTTTAAACACTTTCTTGCAGAATTTTTAGTCTTAATTTAGCAATTTGAGGTCTTATCGTTTTATAAATTATGATCAAAATAGCTAATAAAACATAGTATGCTTAATTGTGGGCTTACCTTGTGATTATCAAGTGGCTATTGTGTGAGCATGCAGAGTTTTTGGTCAGACCCTCCAATCACTAACTAATGGCTAATAGAGCTAAGTTCATCTTTTATATACACTCTATGATTCCAGTTTACCCTGAATGTGGACCAAACCTTACAGTGATCCAGTGATCCTGACATCCAGTGATGTCAGGAATAGTCAGGGGAACATGAATAACCGCATAAATTCACCTTACATACTTAACTCTACCAGGTCTAAAGGTTGTCGAGATATTTAGAGAATTTGACTCTCTGGGTGATCCATAAAATCTGCTAACAAAGTCTTTCTTTGGCACAGGAGGCATGGGTGTGGTGTGTAGCCGGTTTAAAACTGTGCTCCAGTGAAAGCTTTATGGCTTCACGTTTGCTTGAAATTAGAGCTGCCACCGTACCATAGAGCAGCATCAAGCAACTTGTTATTCATCGCTCATGACGTGAAAAACAAAGTTAATGGGCTGAAAGAAATAAAAGGTCAGAACAGCAGATGAGCGCCGGAGAGAATAGCGTGCCAGCGATAGTTAAGGATTGACACTTGTTCCCATTAACACCCACAGCAGCTCTGCAAACACTGGGAGAGCTCAGAGAAACAGGTGCACAGCAAGCCAATCAGCTTCATGAGTGGCTCGAGGCAGGGGGCAAAATGTTTCTGAGAGTGTTTTGTTTGAAATGTGAGAGAGCAACAGAGTGGGCGAAGTGCTCTTTAAATCACACAGCATAGTGCCACCGAGTGCAGCTGTCGGCCGCGGTGTCACGTCAGTGAAGGAGACAGAGTTATTCCTCTGTCGCAGCAGCAAAAAGTTCTCCGATTCACACTTATGTAGTCAAAGTTCAAACGTGAACATGAAGCCAGTAAAAAAGTGCAGCTTCGTGAATAAAGGAGCAACTGAAAGTCGCATTAGCAGGTATCAATCTATTAATTATAGACTGTATATAAAAAAAAAAAACCAGACACAGTAAGATGCATTTTGAAGCCTCTGTATTAGCATTTTGGTCACCACCATGATGTTTTTTTGGTTTCTTTTACTGTGTATTTGTACGAACAAACTGCATGATCTATGGTGGGGTTTTTTGTTTGTTTGTTTTACACAGTTTGCCTTTGCAGTTATTTCCATCTTAAATTCTGTGTTTAAAATTAAAAGCCCCTGTTATTCATATTAATGCAAAAGTTAAAGTGTCTGACCTGTAGCAAAATGTTTAAAGTTGCGCCTTTTACTTTTTTAGTAGTCATCATATTTAGTAGTAATTAAGCAAATTAGGTTTATTATATTTGGGTAGATCAAAGTGATGATGACATGAGCTGTACCATGTACAGGATGGGGCCGTTGCCAGTTACTTTTTTATTATAAGTTATATGTTCCTAATGTCTTCTAATGACTCCAAAGTGTTGGTAATTAAGTATGTCTGTTGACGCTCTGCATCTTCAGAGGTTGTGATGAAGCTACAGGATGTGTTGTGGTCTACTTCTTGGCGTTGAGCACTTGCCGTTTAACCAGGCAAGGCTTGCTGATCTTAGCCCTGTTGAAATTTTACTTTTATAATTCAGTTCCAGTAAAGCAGGATTTCATTAGAGCGTTTTATGATCTTTGAACTGAGCCAGGCTGTTCTCTCTAGTTTCATTCTAGTTTTCATATTTACTGTATGAAGACATTTACTGTATTGAGAGTGTTGTCAATCATCACAACCAACCCTCTGGCAGGAAATGTGAAATGGTATTTTCAAAACTTTCAAACTAATTAGCCACACTTTGATATACTCTGATCTACAACGAGCTGAAGCCACAGGTCTCGTTCCCCTCTGTTTTCCTCTCACACAGCAACAGGACTTTGAATAGACAGAATGGATCAAAAAGGGGTCCAGCAACAGAGGGATTCGAGGGGAGGGGGCTTTATACATGCCATGATATTAATACAAACTGCCCCTCGAGAGACGCTTCTTTCCTGAATCTTATTTAGTCTGGTTGCTGGAACTCCGTGGCTAGGGTCATGAGAAGAAGGTCTGCCTTTATAAGGATCTTTAAAGCATCCAAACACACTCATGCATTCCTCACCTTGACCGGGATGGACATGGAGCTGCAGGGCCGAATGTTGCACAGGCGCGTCTCCTTGATCATTTTACACTGAGCATTGTCATTTGTAACACGAGAAGAAACGCCCATCCCACAGCTCCGGGAACACTCGGACCAGGAAGTGGTCTGAACCACGCACTCATCACTTGTTTGCTTCCAGGCTACGAGAGATGAAAGAAAGGACACGTGAGGGAGAGCGATGATGGGAAATATTGAGAGAGAGCCAGAGAGAAGCCAGGTCAGCAGGAGTTAAGCAGGGGGAGTGAAGTGGCTACTGGGAAGTTTGAGGGAAAAGCAGAGGTACACAGATGCACAGCACACTGGCCTTATTCACTGAACAGGCAACACTGACGCACAGAGAGGATGATTACAGAGCAGGGAAAGCTGGGTGACGGAGGCATGTGCTGTGAAAGAGCAGTGTGTGTGAGTGCGACCAAGAGCACCTCTGGTGTGCAAGGAGCCAGTGGAAAACAAGCTTCACATAAATGCCAAAACACATGCATGGACGCTGGGGAGACGGCTCACAGCGAGGCCGTTTGTGCATCAGCGGGCTGAAGTGAATAAAGCGTAAACAGGACACTTTACTGTGTAGCGGAAACAGGCGCACTCCACAGCAGGTCACCAACTCCTCACCTGCCAGGTGCTTGTTTCCACGTGGCTTGCCCCACTTGCGTACCGCTTCCACCAGTTCGTTGCCAAGGGTATCCTTCTCCTTTTTGTGTTTGTAAGTGTAAAACTTCCGGTAAGGCTTCGGGAAAGGCTTTGGGTAGGGATACACTGGGTAGGGAATGAATGGAGGGTACGGAGGGAAAGCGGGAGGCTGGGGTCGGCGATACACCGGGGGCATGACCGTGGTTCCCTTGTGGCAGTCGATGCTGAGGCAGCACTGCCCGGGCACCTTGACCAGCTGCGGGGCAGGGCAGGAAGGCGACGCCAAGGGCACGTGGCTGGGGCAAAGAGGCACGCACCCTACTGCTCCATCGATGCAAGTGCATTGGTGTTTGCAACCAGCTCTGAAGTTCTCGCCGTTTTGATAAATCCGACCACTGTATTCGCAGGAGCGGCCCTCGGCCTTCGCTGGGAGGAAGAGAGAAGACAGGCGAGCTGGTCAGAACGCTTTTAATAGCACACACTTAGTCTTTAGACATCAAATAGCAAGACTTTTATGTGACTGTGTATTTAATGTGTGTAGTGGACAGATGAAAGGAGAGAGAGGACAGTCGCAACATCGCCACATTTAAGAAGCAAACACTATTCTTAGACCAGAAAGGGAACGTTGACTTGTTTACAAAGTTCTTTCCCTTAACACCCTGAGTGGGACTCCCCACACAACACCCCGGATACCCCCATCCCCCTTTATATAGCAACACCCCCAAATAAACATACATATAAAAATACCACTGTCTGTGCATGTGTGTTTCACGGGCCTGTTTGTGTACACACTGCAGCACTTATATAAGTACTGGGGCTGGCCGGGTTTCAGTCACAGGCTCATGAAGGTGCTCTGTTTTTTGAAACGTGGCACAGGCTTCAAACCTCAAGCCCCTATCAAAGAGAAACCCCAGCCGCCCTGGCTCAGAAGCCAGATTCCCCACCCTGAAGTTACACATTGCCTTACTTCAACCCCCAAAGCTGTGCCTGATCTAAAGCAGGGGTTAAAAAAAAAAAAAAAAAAAAAAAAAAAAAAAAAAAAGTTTTCACCACTTCTCAACCCTTCCCACCCCCACCATCCTGCTCTGCCACCTCTGTGGTACATACCCCTGCAGATGCCATGGGTTCGGCCCACATCATTGCCATAATTGCACTCCAGTCCTTTATGGTGGTCACAAGGGCGCCCCTCATGGCAGTCTTGGTTTAGCTGGGCAGCGCACACCTTGCAGCAGCCGCATCCGTCTGGGACTGAACTTACCCCTGGAGGGCAAGATGGGGGCACTGCTGGGCACTCGCACACTACTGGACACTCAGCAGTCACCTGCAGGAAGGGACAGAGTAATTTAACCTGCACCAAAAGGAATAAAGAGAAAAACCACACTGGAACCAGGCAGGACAACAGATTGACTCAAGTTACCCAGATCACAGAAAGTCCTCAACGTGTATGTATGAATGCGTGTGTGTGTGTGGCTTAAAACATTGCCTGAATACTCGGCACTGTCCTGAACCCCACAAGGGTATCTGTAGCCCTCTGTCGCCTTCCGCTTGGCATTCGCCTGGCAAGAGGGGATGAAAGGTACGTTCACTGACCCCCACCTCCCGGCTTCTAAATCTTTTGTTTCTGACCCCCTTCTGTGTCGACACACACACAAGCCACTCTCACCACTCCCAGCATTTATTGGGATCACACAGCCTGTGGATCACAGGGAGCTGTCAGTCTGACTGTCCGCAGTCAGATCACCTACAGTGATCCCTTCCTGACTCTGCCGCCACTCTCTTAACCCGGGCCAAGTTCTGGTGTGCCAGAACCAGCACTGGCACTGCTTTCACTCACTGCTGAGGTTCCTGGGAGGGTTTAAAATTACATTACACAAAGACTGAACAAGAACTCGTGAATCACCGTGCATAACATGGTAAGTTAAAGCATCTCCCAGCCAAAAGTCACATAATATTCCTTGAGATATTTATGGAGCGGAACGACTTCATATCGAAGTGTATTTTTATACCCATTGGATAAAATTACTGTGGTATAATTTTAGACCTACAGTTGGATGGAAGCCGGTGTACACATAGGTTTATTACTTTTACTTGTCAGATAATTTAATTAGACTGCGAAGAGAGTGTAACCAATTACATTTATATATAGTTTGCATATATTTCCCCTTTACTTGAATATGCTTCGGACACATTTGTAGTGTAACATTACAAAATGTAATGGAAATAAACCGCCAAACAAATCGTAAAATGACTCAACTGACTTTACATGGGACCTCTTGAAACACCGCCCAAAACCTCTTATTGCTCCTCAAGCCTCAATTTGGAAACCAGCCAACCAGAAAGCACAGTAGCCGCCGTATTAATAAGCGATGACAATCTTAACAGTGCTGGGAGCCACTGGGCCATTATTATTTTGGCACGCAGCGCTAACACCAGCATGGAGGGCAGACCCTGGCAGCACGAGAGCAGTACGGGCGCGTGAGACCTTAGAGCTCGTGCGTTTGCATGAAGGGAGAACACTTCACGTACTCACCGAAGCGACTGTCACCACTTGTAAGGCAGCAAATAATAGCAGCGTCCCCATGCTGTCAGCGTGCTCACATGGAAGACGGGAGAGCGTTTAAAAACAGCGCTCTGTGACAGGAAAAGCCCAAATCCTTCAAGTGAGCAATAGCGTTGGTCCACAACAGTAAAATCCGACTCGCAAAAAATATATATATATATTTATATATCCTCACACGTCTTCCATCAATCTCTGAAGTTCTCACAGACCAAAAGTTTGAGCCTTGTTTTTATATCGTTCCCTTTCTTTTTATGGCAACCACGCCCACCCCAGCACTCCTTTAACCAATTAGGACACAGGCGCGCGGCCAAAGTTGAAAAAAAAAGAAAAACAGGGCGGGAGGGCGTTGGAAGGAGGCGGGGCTTGGACCTCCAACACAGAATTGGGGTTTGGTTGCGGGAGGGGGCGTGGCCAGCCATGAATGCACTCATTCATAAAAATTCAGAATTACTACATTCCAAAGAGGAGCTGGCTCTGGGATGTTTATTTATTTATGTTCGAGCGAAAATAATATTTTCGATGCTTTAAAGTCCTTTTCACACGCAAGCCTCTGTCCGGCTGCCGCTTTGTGAGGAGTAAAATAAATATACGCAGCTGCTCGTCTGCGCTACATTAATACTGGGAGCAGCCATGGAAAACAGCTAGGAATTTCCTTCTGCCACTTTATAAAAATACTATTAGACAAGAGTTGGGCAGATCAAATGCAAACACATGGAGAACAGAGTGTTCCTAGGAGCTGGGTTTAACTGCATAACAGAGTGAGAGGGATATCTGAAAATCATTGAAATAATCAGTGTAATTCATCAGTTCCTATTTAGACCTCATGTCTCCCACACACAACCTGTTTTTAAGGGTACTTGCACCAGCAAGTACCCTTAAAAAACAGTTCTGTATCTGTACACTGTAAGAGTGTTAGAGAGGCCAGGGATGTGTGCCTGGACAGTCTCTGTGTCATTTTGACAGACATACACACAGGAAAACCAGCCATTCTCAGTACCTGAACTTGTAGGTAACAAGTCCCTTTTAGGGACTCACATTGCTGTTCTCTTTAGAAGCACTGTAGACATTTTCCACATTAGTACATTCTCAGACATGAAACTGTTCACTGGAGACACAAATGCATGGCGTAGGTTGCTAGTTGAAAGGTGTGAGAAGGGTTTGTTGTTCTCTACAATGATTGTTAAGCAAACCTGCGGTCATTTGTGCCAGCGGGAGAAGAAATTGTCCCGTTACCTCTTTGTGCTAATAGTATAAATATGATAATCAATTATCGATTGATATGTGAAACACCTTTCCAAGGAGTCAAAGCCAAATAGATGAAAGCCAAACGTTATCATTATGAACTGTAAATAAACGATGGACGACATCACCGTGGTTATCAAAGTCCAATTGTGAAACCTCAAGGTTTCGATGTTGCCATTTTGCTGTTTTGAAACATCACAAGCAATAGGTGGAGCAATAGTAGAACCACTGCATGCCTTTCCTCTGGAGATGCTTGTGTGTGGTCAGATGAATGAGGCTTGTAGTAAAAATCACTCTGAGTCCTCAGGTTGAGTAGAAACGTACTGTTTAAGTACCAGCCCATTTACTTATACTGCAGAGTCTCGCCGTAAAGTATACCGTACTTTATTGTCTATTTTAGTGTAAATAGGACCATAATTCAAAAAGTTAACATCATGATGTATTCAAAAATATTTGAAAGTACTGAGTTAGAACACTTACTCCTCAGGAAAGTGTTTACTGCACTTTTAGATCAAGTGAGAAGTAAGGTCATGTTTTCTATAGACTCCCACAATTTTGGACTTTTTTTGCAGCCAGAGGGGTTGACCCCTGCTGGCCAGTAGAAATAATGCAGCTTCAAAGCACCTGCTTGCTCTTAGCTTATCCTTTTAGACACTGTTTTACACACTCTATATGATCATAAACACAGAAAACTCTCATCTAAAAAACACAATTTCAGTCTTCAAGCATCAATTAAGGTAGATTATACATATTGCATGCACCCCCTTGTGCAAGTGTGCTTACATTTGTATGTCAGCAGCTCGTTCCACAAAGCAGGAGCGTGCACTGTCATACATTATACATATGCACAGTGTGTCCTCACTCGCACAAAGGCCTACACAGAAAACTAAAATTATGTATTCACCAAACCTCCATCCTCTTCCCACACAATCCATCTCTCTCTGTCAGGGCACGGAGGTGATGTAACAGGCCCGTGTAAACAAGCCCAGCGTGGTGAGAGAAAATGAAGAGAGGGAAAAAAACACGGGATTTTGCTGAAGCTTCTGTGTGTGCACCGACCCTCAAAAACGCACACACACATATGCGCTGCAGTCTGAGAAATACAGTTGTTGTTCTGAATTTTTAGGTTCCATTGACTCATCAGAGAATCTGTACTTTCCACTTTGGTCTCGGTCTCATCTGCAGCAGATGTAATAAACAAACTTGTTGGGTCTCTTGGAGATGGAAGGCATAGTCACCAAAGCAAGTGGTGACCTTTGTATTCTGAGCTCAACGGTGAACGTCAGCCCATAAACCCACCCAAACTGCTACAAGAGTTGGCTGGAAAAGCTCCCTGTCGCTGCTATTAAAAAAGGGAAGGTGCAAAAGGACAGGAGGGTAATAAGGAAAAGAGAAAAAAAAAGGCAAGCCATGGCAGGTGAGAAACACATCAAACCTTCAAAAACAACTCAGTGGAAATAAATGACAGACAGGGTGTGTGTGCGAGACAGAGAGAGAGGTGTAAGGCACATGGAAGGGGCCAAGGAAATATTAAACAGTGAGAAATAAAAGATAGAACAGGATGATAGTGTGAGGTCAGTGGAACAAAAGCAGCTCGCTTTTCACACGTGATTCTTTGCTGCAGAGAACGAAACGCCATGAGCCGGGAAGAAAAGTGGTGGTTTTAGTGGCGGGGGGAGAGGGGGGGACTTTCTGTGTCTGTGAGAAAGCGTGTGTTTATACACAGAGGGGAATGGAAGTGGAGGAGGAGGACGAGGAGGGAGGAAGACAGGTGTGGAGTGTTTGTTTAGGAGAGCTCCTGCCACACCTGCCACGACACTCCTCTTACTCTTTCAGTGGCGCGGCCAACTCACAGAATTGTGGACATACACACTCCGAGAAATTCGAGATACAGCTGGTGCTCAGGGTGTAGCCAAAGGTGTCTGATCTCAATAACACGGTAAACTGAGTATTACAGGGACTCCTTTATGCTCTTTTCCAGGAGAATGTTTTTTTTAAAATTTTCATATATATCTCAAAGTGGGCCTTGATGCCGTCTTTTTATCCTCAGTCTGAAACAAGCCTTTTTAAAATTCCTTTACCTTTTAGGCCACTCTCCCTTTGCCAGCTTCCTTCTGATTGGCTGTCTGTTTCAAACAGAAGGTTTAAACCGCAGGCAGGTGGGGCTCCTTGCAGGCATGCTAATTTGATACCCCGACTCTTTTACTGCAGAACTATGTTATTATTAAACATGCAGAATATGGATTTCGCATAGTCTTGCTGAAATAAGCAAGGCCTTCTCTGAAAAGAGACCCGCTGAATGGCAAATGGACTGATTTTTTCACCTTATCCACAAGGAGTCGCCACAGCGCACAGCTCCACATATTTTATTTGGCATATTTTAACATGAGGTACCCTTTCAGAAGTTTGAGTAGAGCTTTCCTACTTATTTGGGATCACTTGGAGCTGATAAGTTTAACTCATAAGAGCCCAGACCCATTTTTACTGCCAGGAAAACTATGGGAGAGTCAATTTTGAAACTTTAACAGAAACTTTCCTCAATGTGTAAAGGGGCGATGACACCTGTGTCACCATGGCTTCTTATCATATGGGGGCAATCGGTTTATTTTTCAGCATAATGCAATAAAGTTGTGATTTTTTTTAGCAAAGTATCAAAAACTTTATTGAGCATGAGTGATGTATAAGGTGCACTCAAAACACTTGCACACACTTGTGAGGACATACTGCCAGGGGATCAAACTACCAATCAGCTAGCAGACGACCTACCTCCTGAGGCTGGATAGCAGCTCCAAAACCTTCTATATACTCTTCAGTGTTCACGTTGTCTTCACAGAACAGCAAGTTACCCTTGCCAACCGAACGCTCCCTCTCCTCTTTAGCCTGTGGCTGATGGACCGCTCTCAGAATTAAGCCAGTCCATTTGGCTGAACTGGGTCCAGAGTAGGCAGCAGTGTTTCTAGATCTTGCTTATATAATGTATATTAACTTTATTAATCTTGAGAACCCTGTTTCTTTTTTAAAAACTGTAACAGAAATAGGGCTGTCTTTGGGAAAAGTCAAAGAATTTTTTATTAGCGGTCCCTTGGTAATTTGAGGCATTTCTCTGTTGCCACAGACGGATTTAGGATAACTGACAAAAAAAAGAAAAGAAAAAAAAGAGACCAAGGGTACAGACTGTTCCAAAACAGGAGAAAAGGGAAAGAAAAACAAGCATAGAGCGAGGTTAGGAGAGTACCAGTTAGCAAGGATGAGAAGGGGGCAAGGAATTTAAGTCCCAAAGTTATTTTTAAACTAAGGACAGGAACTCTACTGTTGACTCCCCAAACACAGAATCATAGATCGGTATAGGAGCAGAGCTGGGAAAAGAAGACAGGGAGCTTATATACACAAACACATAGACACACACACACACATACACACGCTTCATGCATCTGTCAAGTGCGTCATCCCGTATGTGCGTGTACATCCAGGCACATGCATCCTCTAAGCACACGCCTGCCACCATTTGGCATGCTTTATGGTCTCACAGCCACACTCACACCAGGATGTGTACGCGTCGTCCTGTAAACACGGTGCACTGCTCAGTTTAAAGACATTCGCGCGCTCAAACCTTCGGTGAAAAATGAGAAAGCGTTCGTTTGAACTTCCTTTGGTGCCATATCATTGCTGCATATGTGTATACAGCACATGTACCATGCATCTGATCTAACTGACCATAATTAAGAAGTGGTGGATAGGCAGAGAATCCTAATTACAGGCTGGCGGCGAGAGTGTTTAAAATGTGATGGCTCACCAGCTGTAGAATATGTGACTGTCCACAGAGGATACTCTCTCACACTAACTGAGATAAACAGAAGGTCATCAAGTGGAATAATCTTTGTGGTGCAATCTGCTCAATAACAGGCTTTATACTGTGTGCTTTTCCAGGCTGTTATTATCAAGTAAAGACATTGGGATTTATGGGAAGCGAGCTGGGACAAAACTCACACACAAAGGCGGGAGGGGAGCGTTCTGTGTACGCAAAGGGCACACACCCTGCCATTCATGTGTGCTTTGTCAGGGGGCTGTTATGAAAGCCCGGCTCCATCGGCGGCTGTTGTGTTCCCTCGACTGCTGGCTTGTGCAGATAGGAGAGGGAATAAACAGCCACGAGAAGAGGAGAATGGTCAGGTGCACCGTCACTGGATCCACGGCAGAGTCCACTGAAGGTCACAAGAATATCACTTCCCTCGTGACCTTTAGCTCACCGAGGTCTAACTTAGCACACCCTCCTGGTCTTCCTGAAGTCGAGGAGGGTGTCACAGGAAACTGGGTCACTTTTACCTGTTTGTATCGTAATGATAACACCCATCAACCACCTAAAGCAGGGGTCACGCCCTCCACTCTGGATCCCCCATCCTCACACGTGCATCCTACCACTCACCTCCAAGGTGTCACAGAGAGGAGCCTTGTTCTGGTCGTCTCCTCCTTTCTGCCAGGACCCCCTGAAAAATCCCAGCAATCCCTGCAATTTCCGGTGCAATGTTTATTTGGCAGGAAGAGAGGGCTTGTGGGGTGGGGGGTGAAAAAAGGGCCTCACTCACAAACAGTCTGGGTTGGTTGAGAGTAAACATGTGCAGGCGGGGTGTGTGTGAAACGAGCGGTAAGCGGGACTGAGGCTCATGTGTTCTGGTCCTGACACACAGAGCGTTGCTCTGTTTCATGCCCCAACCGCCTCAGCCTGATCAACATCCCACCCCGGCTACTATGAACAGCACCCTCTGCTGGAGAAATAGATACATGATGTTAAAAGAAAACTTGAGATCAAACAAACTAAGAACCTAAAATGTCTTTTTCTGAATAAGATATATAGGGGGGAAAAAATCCAGATCCATATATGAGCAGAGGCTCTAGCCCAGGGGTGTCAAACATAAGGCCCTGGGGCCCAGCAAAGATTCCAATTGACATCTTTGAGAAATGAATAGGAAGGCATCAATTTTGGACTTTTTTACTGTATATTCCTTACTTTTACAGCTTTTCCTACTGATAAAGAACTCCCCCGTGCCCATTTATTAGAAACCAAAGTAATGAAGTAAATGATAAAGAGTTAAATCACAGAAAAGTTCCTGTTTTTTCCATTGCACTATAAATTTCTACTTTTTACAATAAGTCCACAGAGGAAATAAAAAACACACCATAACTTCCTCTGCAGTTTTATACATTTATTTATCTATGATGATAGATTTCTTTTGTTTACTACAGCACTATTTCGTTATCATATAGAAAAACTGAGATAGTACTTTTGAAACTGCACTTTATGTTTTTCTAAATGTGTACTTCAACATCTTTACAGTGACAGAAAGGGCAGTTTCACATGTTCGGCCCACTTAAGATCAAAGTTGCTTCTTGTTGGGGAGTGCTACGCAGTGATGACGTCATCCATACACACTCCACAGAGGCCTACAGCTACTATACGTATATTAAATTTGACCCTTTGAGGTTTTAACATAAGACTGAGGATGATCTCAACAAATTGAAAATTTATACACATTTACATTCGGTTATACACTCAGAAAGCTCTGCAGGCTGGTAACAGGAACATTTTATTATCAACAGATACATTCACCCTGGGGAAAAATGTGTGTGGGAGACCATCAGGGCCAAGATAGGTATAGATTCCTGGGTGCAGTGGTTTGTAGAAACTTCCTCCCTTTCATCACATCTGTCCTGTTCCAGATGTTCTGTTGACTCACTGAGACATCGTGTCAGAAACATCTGACATGGCATGATATATTTCTGCTTCTCTCTTCTCCTCTTTCTCCTCTTTTGCTGCGTCTTTCCTTTAACCGCAGGCTCCTCTGATGTCTGAAGTGGGGTCACCAGTCTGGCCCGCCAACCTCTGGTTCTCCCACTGGTTGTTGTTGTTGGAGATGGACTGTCCTGATGTGCAGTTTGTCTTTCAGGGCATTCTAAAACTAGAGAAAACATTTATGTTTAAACCCCTGATCTGTGGAGATCTGAGTGCACTTCAGGCTCAATGGCATCCAGTTGTGTGGTGCTGGACTGAACCTCTGAGCACATCGCTGTTTGCACATGGTTTCCTGGCGTATGTTTGACACCTGCAACTGGCTACCTGAAGCTTCAGGGGTGTGTGTGTTTGCAGGCAACACGGCTCCAGAGCTGCAGAATAAAGAGTGGAGCAGTTTGTGCAGGGCTAGGCTGGCTAAGAGCCCAGGCGGTTGATGTTGCAAAACAGCGCTGGAGATCCGAGAGCTGAAGACAGTCCTGCTTTCCTGTCAGTGCTTTTGTTCAAACAGGCCCGTAGACAGATCAGTCTACATCCTTGATCTGTCTACATCCTTGATCTGTCTACATCCTTGATCAGATCAGGAAAACCCTCCACTGAAAGAAAAAAAGGTGTCCACCTGGAGGAAGTGTGGCTTTTGATGTGATAAAATGTGAAAAATAAAGGAAGGTGAAGCATGGACGTGTGTGCTATATAAAACTACAGGAATGATGATGCTTCTTAGCAGACATGGCTCACAGGAGCAAAGCTTCTCCACAGCGGTTTTAATCTACAACTATATTTTTCTGCTCATTGTCTCATTGTGTGGATATTTTGGGAAGCCTTGGAGAGACTTAGAGTCAGGTCTGTGTAAATAAGCCACTGGAAGCTGACTGTGTACTTAGCTTAGGAGAGTGATTAGAAACAAGGGAACCCATTTGCCCATGTCTGACAGACTTCATCCAACAACACCACCGTGGTGCAATGGTTTGTACTGATGTCTCACAGCAAGGTGCTCTTTTTTATATGGAGTCTGCATATTCACCCCTGGCTTGCATGGGTTCCCACAGTCCAAAGACATGCATGGATGAGGTTGGTTGGCAACTCTTGAATGGTGGTAGGGGGTGAATGGTTATCTGCCTCTCTGTGTTAGCTCTGCAATAGTGCAATAGTGAAAGAAGATGGCTGGACAACACACAGTAGGGTTAGATGGGGGTTATGCACTATACCTGCGGTGTCAGACCAGTGTAGAGTCAAATCTTGCACAATGTGCAAAATCCATTGTGCTGCAAGTCATTAGAAATGGACTGCTCAATTTGAGCTCCGCCAGAAATATGAATCAATCTGTGCTTCTTACAGCATTCTTACTGACAAGTACATAAAGTTTAAAGTAAGGTGTTTTTAAAGTAGTCATGTCTGTCTTTGAGTTCCAGCAGCAGCATTTATTTTTAAGCTCAGTAATAGAATAGCATTTTATTTTCATTGTACCTTTACGTAAATACATACAATACATAAAAAAATAAATAGCAAATTTATTTTATTTTTAGTGTATTTTATTTTTTCATAGACAGGCTGTTTCTCTGTTTAGTAAATGGATGGTTAATTAAACATCTTACACAAACATCATACAAACTTTGTTACTGGAAGTTACAAGTTACACTTGCTAATCTTTACTAATGAATTTTCTTCATATTATTATTAATATTAATATTAATATTAATGATGCTTCTAATTATATTTTAACATAGACCTACTATAAACTACAACTAAAACTAGCTGTCAGGTTAATATATAGTAGATAAAAGTATGCTACGCTGATAATCCGACCCTGTGCTTCCCAACCTGGCCAGCCGGTGGCGCCACTCACTGATCTGTGTCGTCTGAAAAGCCGCACGTTCCCTTTTTTTCTGCGGCACCAAAACGGAAGCACTTCATTGGTCCGCGAGGACAAGATCAAGACTTGCGCCGACAGAAGAAGCGAGGTAAGCTGTGAAAATGCGGGCGCGTGTTTTAATGTGTGTGACATTTGAGAACGTGTTATTCTCAAAGTGTCCGGTTTCGGTGTTCGCGTGCTGCTTTACGCGAGGAGGCAGCGGCGGGGGAAGGTTTAGGAGGAAGAGGAGGAGGAGAAGGAGGAGGAGGACGAAGAGGGCAAACTCATGCGTAACGTAGCTTAATGGAGCACGCGAGCTGCCGGTAGATAAGCGTCAAACACAAGATGTCAGGCCGAGAAAACCCCTCAGAGAGCTGGAGGGGAGTGGGCCGTTCTCAGTGGGGAAATGCTGAATACTTAAAGCTCTTTAGCCATCGTGGGATTAAGAAAGTGTTTCTCAACAAGGCAACGTGGCTGAGTGTGTTCTGCCAATAAACTCGTTTGTTCACGTCACTCGTTATATGACGCTCACGAGCCCTAATCACGTTAATTAGCGCTGATTCTTCATTAAACAGCTCGTGCTCGAGAGCTTAAACCGTGTGAGACTAGAAGTTTTTCACTAAGTGATTCAAAACAATGTCAGCTGTGAGTGTATTGTAGAGGATACTCGAAGTGATTATTTCTCCCGCACACAGCACGTTGCAGGTTTTTTCTGCAAAAAAGGAGAAAAGATATTATAATCATCTAAACCAGGGGTAGGGAACCCCCAGGCTTCAAGGGCCGGTGTCCTGCAGGTTTTAGATGTGTCCTTGATCCATCACAGCTGATTTAAATGGCTAAATTACCTCCTCAACATGTCTTGAAGTTCTCCAGAGGCCTGGTAATGAACTAATCATTTGATTCATTTGTGTTGACCCAAGGTGAGATCTAAAACCTACAGGACATCGGCTCTCGAGGTTTGGAGTTCCCTACCCCTGATCTAAACCCAAGTGGACCTCAGCGCTTGTTCTTGGGCCAGCAGCTGAGATCCTGATATTTAATTAAATAATACTGAATCTAAAATCCTCCACAAAGTAGCATCACAGAAGTTCTAACTACTGATTTTTTTTAAAAAGATATAATTTTCCTTAAAAGCAGTCCAAATGATTATTCCTTGAACTTTTTTTCTCCAACTTGCCTGACAGATGTGTCAGGTGTGTACGAATACAAATCAGTCCAGTATTTGTTGCCTCCTATCCCATCTATCCAGACAGCTCCTTTGCTTAAACCACACGGACCATTTCCAGTAGTTCCAGTTTTTGAAATGGGCAATTTGCTGACATAAGAAAATATCCATTACCTGGTTTAGCCAATTTTTTTTTTTTTTACTTATGTGTTAAAAGCAAACCTATTGTGCTTTTTCTGAATTTGTTGGCGAATGCTTATATTTAACATGGCCAAAGTTATAAATAAAAAGGTCCGTGCATATACAGGTAATCCCCCTGGGAGCCAAAACCTCAGTTCAAACAGCATTGATGACAATATGATGTCAAAGAAAGCAGGTCATATCACCATTCTCATGTAGAGGTGTGTGTGGCGGTGGGGTTAATACAACATTGTATTGTGATATTTTGTGTGGCATTATTGCACTGATACAGGAACAGCAAGTATTGATAATTGAATTAATAAATTAAAATACTATGAACAAGAAGGCTCACGTCATGAGATGATGAGCCGAGCAAACTTGCATTAAATCAGCCCAACTGATAAACCATCAAACGCTGGTTGCACTTAGCTTTACAAAGATGCCTCCTAATTCAGAACAAGCTAATGGCTCAGTCACACGAACAAAAATAGGACAGCAACCTCCTTAAATCTACACGGGTGGCTTTCTGGTGATTGTATTGAATTTTTTCATGTTCTGCAACTTGGTGGTGATTAAATGGTTACCACACAACCACTTTTGATCAGAAGTTGATGGGACGTAACCTTTCTGCAAACAGTTGCAGTCTGAATTGGACTGAGTGCAGTCACTTTGAGAGAGATTGTTGAAGTTTAGAGGATAACTGTTGTCTAACATATAAATACAGACAGACTGCAAACATGTTGCAATCAGTGTGAATGAGTCTTTGTCAGCTAGCAGGGTACACCCTGGACATGTCGCCAGTCTGTCGCAGGCCTAACAAATAGACACAGACAACCATTCACACTCACATTCACACATAAATATGATTTGTTTTTATTACACTTTATCCATGCCCCACCTGCACCATGTGCACTGATTAGGTGCCCCAGCAGGAACACCACAGCATAGTATGAGAACCACTGGCTTAAAGGAAGAGGAGGAGCTTAAATACCTTGTTTCAGGTACTGGATAAACTGGGAGTATCACTATTTCGACAGTTTATACCAAGTGCAGCATAAGGGGGGGGGAAAAGGATCTTAAGCCTATTTATAAAAAAAAAAGGTTATTTAGAATAGTAAATTATGCAAAACTACTTTTGTACAAGTCAAGAATGAAATTATGGAGCTGGAAATAAACATTGTGGGTGTCACCATGTAATTCATATATCTCTAACTTTAATCCTGACAAGTAACTGGTGCCAGTTTGTAAAGCTCAGGCAGGGTTTGAGAGTGGATTCATTATATGTTTACTTTTAAACATATGGGACCTATAGCGGTTTTGGATACATTTCTTCTTCTTATTTTTCTAATCTTATAATCAGAAGTATCTGAAATGCAATATTAATATTAGAATAAGTAACACTTATCTTCTGTATCTTTGCCTGTTGTGCAAAGATGGCTCACAGGCTCGTGCTACGAAGACTCTGGACACTGTCTGTGAACGATATCCGCTGCCTCCCCACATCCACTGCCTCCGTTGCTTCCTCTTGTTATTCCACATCCCTTCAGTCCAGTACAACCCGGGTCTCCTTCCTCTCCCCGTCACGAAGTCTGCCTCGCGCCCTGCCTCACACCTCCCGCCGAGAAGTCTCCTTCAATGTGCAGGACAGCGAGGACTTTACAGAGAGGGTCATCAACAGCGAACTGCCTGTGCTAGTGGACTTTCATGCACAGTGAGTACCTCAGGGAGCCCAAGGAGAGTGACTGTATGGACGTATTAAATAAAACTAGGGATAATATAAATGGATGAAAAACAGTCCCACCCTGGTCACCTTGGTGCTAAAGCTCTTTGCAGTTATGCAGATACAGATTTGCTTTGCAAATGTAGATAATATTCAGTTCAGTCAAAATATCTGCTGACGCGTGGCTGCGTTTGTACACGCTTTCCTTGGAAAAGACCTTGCTCCACAGCTGCCCCGCCTCTTTAAAACACTGCAAGTGTTACATACAGCATGTGCTGTTAAAAATATATACATGTACAGTGGTGACTTAAACTCTCAAGTCCTGTAAGCTTACACGACAGCTGCTCAAAAGTCCACAGTAGACAGAGCATGTCTCACAGATAGGAGTGCATCTTCACAGCTGTTAGGTTGTTTGTCATTAATACAGCCCACAGGCCTTGTTCACACAAGACATTTTTACTAAATACTAGCTCTGTTTCACAGCAGTTACTGAAATAACACTGGGGACTTTTTTTCTGCCCTACTTTTCCTTTCCCTTGTAATACGATGCTGTGCAAAGGTTTTGAGTCTCCCTTCATTTCTTTGCATGTTGTTAGGAAAGTGTAAAATGGATGCAGTGCTTTATTGAAACATGCAAATATATATGAAAATACACTATGTGAAACAAAAATGGAGTCAGTATTTGGTATGGCCACCTTTTATTCTTCAACACAGTCATCTCAAAGCTTTTCTTTGGGGGGGCCTTGTGCTGCTGTAACAAGAAGGATTAATACAGTCTAGTGCTGTCTATCAAATCAACAATCCTTCAGTAGAAAGGTCTGTTAAAACAAACTGCAGACCTCATTTAGTTTCTAGGTCATCAGATGGTGGATGTGAGGATGGCACAGTTTTGTTTTCTACCTCAGAATTTCAGAGTTTTTATTTATTAATGCTGGGAAAGTGTAACTGTGTGTAAGCATTGGCCCATTTTCATCAGGTTTCCCAGCATGCCATTACAGTGAGCCAGCATGCAATATACCAAGTCCTTAAACCGGCTCCTTTTACAAGCTTTTATGTGCATTTCTTGCCCTGTGCTTCTCCTAGTATTCAAAGTCTAACTACGCCCTTGCACTGAAAGATGTTTATTGGTGTTAACGACATCTGTGCTTTTAATTCTCTGACTAGTTTAATGTGTGCTGTGGGAGAGAGCTCTATTGTTTTGTTTAAAATAAGTTAATACTGTTTGTCTCCTTTTGTTTTGTGTTTTTTAGGTGGTGTGGTCCCTGTAAGATCCTCGGACCAAGGTTGGAGAAAGCTGTTGCAAAACAGAAAGGTCGCGTTGCCATGGCAAAAGTTGATATAGATGACCACACAGATTTGGCCATTGAATATGGGGTGAGACCTAGTTTAAGTATATCTTTATGGCACTCCTGTCCTCCTGTTTGGTTAATTTCTGCTGTGCTTGGATGTAGAATTCTATCATCATATTTATATGATGTTTTATTAAGTCAAAGTGTCACTAGTTCTGTCTTACAGCGCGTCGCCTTGTCTGCCCTCAGGTCTCTGCTGTTCCCACAGTCATCGCCATGCGGGGAGGTGACGTCGTCGATCACTTTGTGGGGATCAAAGATGATGATGAGCTGGACTCATTTGTCAGCAAAGTCATTGGACAATGAAATCCACCTGTCCTCACCCAGCCATACCCCCACCATCATCGTTCTCATGCTGTTCTCTCTGATTCTGGCACGGCCGGCGAGCCCTGGGCTGCCATTTTGAGCCTGTTTAGCAATCACTATTAAGTAAACAAAACCTAACCACAATTACAGCTGGCAGACTCTCAAATGCTCACACCTATCCCTTGACAGGTTGCTTTAGCTGTGCATTGTCTCTTCGGGCTCTCTCTCTGTCTCCCTCTTGTGTTTTTTGTTACTAGTCAAGCGATGGGTGTGTGCTCCATTTTGCAGCAGTTCCACGTTCTTTCATAATGTGACTACTCTCGCTAAGCTGGTGTGTAACAGTTTTCTGTAAAAACTCTTAAGTTTGGACGGAAAATAAATGTGCTCTACTGCACTCATTGTGTACAATGTTGGATGAACATTTATAGTTTTCGCGGTGCAGGGAATTTAACTTGCAACCTGACAATACTGAATGAGGTTGGTGACAGTGTTACGTGTAGATCCTGCTCGTGTCCACACGAGGGCAACGTTTCTCTAACATCACAGAGTCGCACACAGTCATTTTACACCGTTATTCCTAATACTGTGAGAAAGGAAGGCGCACGTGTTTCTCTCCTGTTCCTGACTGTAAAACTGAAGTCGAGCGGGAATTGCGATGAAGATTTTTAGTTTATTACTAAAATGAACTCTGTGTACCAGAAACATGACCAAGTGAAGTAATAAAGGAGTAAAAAGATGTTGTGTATACGGATTGTTTGTGGTTGTGTGTGGGGTTGAGATAGAGACAAAGGCTTGGAGCTGTGCTGTCCCTAATGACACTGATGCAATACCATAGTTTCCCTTCCTCAGCTGGTTTTACAGCACCCGGGGAATGCAGTTATAAGCTCCAGATGGATATTTGTGGTGTTTTTACTTAAAGGGGATTAAGCTTTCCTTACCTAATGGATGAAGTTAAAGTAGCTCTGGATCTCCTTACTTCGCCTATCTGGGAACCTTGGGGTCAGTTTTCAAAAAGACACATCCTTTAAACTCTGAAGTCCGAGTCATCATCAGTGTCTGTGTCAGAATCTTCTCCCCCACAAGTCTCCAAAGACTTGGCACTTAAGGGACCAGAAATTAATAATTATGACATGAATCAAAAACATGAAACATCCGGGATTTATCTCCAAGCGGTGACACAACCTGAGCCACGGGGAGTCGCAGGCTACAGTTAACCTAGCAACACTCTCAACCCCAGATAAATAGGAAGATTTCTTCAGGAGGGGTATCGCTATAAAAATCTGTGCCAAATCAGAAACGTGGACATGTCCGTCTGCTGTGGAAATAAGGAACCAGTCAAATGTACCTTCTTCTCTAAAGATGGTGATGCTAAAGTGACGAAGGGCCGGAGTGCTGGAAACATCAGTTTCCATGTTGTAGACAGAAGTGGAGCCTCGCTGTGTGGGAGCTGATTTTTAACATTTGTGTTGTTTTTGACCCAGTGCCTGTTTTCAATTTATGTTTCTTGTTTTAAAATAATTACACCGTGCTGGAATATATTCCCAACTGGAACATTATATTTCCTCATTGCCAGGTTGCTCCAAAGGCTTCCCGAAAAACCTACAGTTGATCCAAAACAATGCAGCAAGAGGTGCTAATGAGTATTAACACGAGAGACCACATATCTATACTCGACTCGCAGTCTTTACACTTCATCATGTACCAATAGGATGTAGCTTTGTTAGTGCCATAGTTCTAGAATAGAATGGGAGGGATGGCTTAGCTTAAAGGTTGGGATCAAGAGATGGACCCCCTCTCTGATTTCAGGATTAGTCTTAAAAGTTAGTTGGTTTTTTTTGGATAAACACATGTTTTGGGCTGGATCAGGAGATTCTGCTGGGGGACCTGGTATCACGTACTGAGCACCTCTCCTCTCTTTCATTCCCTTTGCATTTATATGACATCATTAAAAGCCATTATCCTTTTATTTTCTGTCCTCTCTTTCTCTCCCTTCCTTTCTGTATCCCCAGACATCCATGTTCCTGATCTGTGGATACAGATCCCACTAACCTATGCCCTCAGGAAGTTAGGAGGATGTTGGATTGTTGGGAATTCTCTAATGTTACAGGGTCTTAAATTACTATATAAAGGACTGTTGTTGTGAACTGAAGGATTTTCAGTTGTATTATGCCAGCGTCATCCCCCCCAAATCTCCCTGTGCCTTCTGTCTGAACATGCAGGTGTTACTCATGTTGTTACAATCCAGTCTTTACCGAAATGCCTACCTACACACCGCCCTCTACTTAAATTACCCCCTTTCTGTCACCCCCTCAAATCAACAGTGTCTGCCTCCTCGTCTGTGTCTCTAATTTTCACCTTTGCATGTTTTCATTCTTGCACCTGGGCCAGAGTACCGTACCGTGCCCAGCCACCTTTCCCTCCTCTGTCGCGCTTGAGATGTTCTCGACATGTGCTGCGACCTGGCAGACGGACTCTGACCCTCGAGCCTGTCACATTCGTGCTGTTCATAAACTATCTACCTCTCTCCAGTCCGAATGAGTGTGAGTTCAGCCTTTGCTTGCTTGTAAGTTGCTACGGTGACAGCAAAGAAAGTAATAAATAGCTGTTTTATCACTGGATGTGGTTAATGATTAACAGCAGAGTAGTAAGATTGGGCTTGCTTTTATTTATTTCTTTATTTACGTAGCACTGCACCTCACAGTGACGAGGGATAGAAAGTAAAATGTTACTTTCTGTACTCATATAAACACTTTTAATGTGAGGGGCCTGCCCAATAAAGACTGGAGTGCAAGAGTGAGGCAAGTCTGTATCACTAATGAACCATTCAAAGAATCGAGTGCTTCGTGGTAAAGCAGACAGGAGATGACCTGCCCTGCCTAGAAAGACCCTTCTCTCATCATCGTCTCTATCTCTCGTAATTTTCTCAGCAGAAAACATGCCCAGCCCTGGCCGCTTGCTTTCCCATCCTGGCGTGTCATTACAGAGAGCCCACAGCTGACAGAATCATAGTGACGGCCTTCAGAACTGCTCATTAAAGTCACATCATTTGTCATCTGCACTTTCAGCGGGTCTTGGTTTGGATTAGGTCATTGCAAATGAAGCCCAAGGATGTGCTCACCGATAGTTACTCAGTAGCAGCCAGATCAGAGATCAAGTGATTTTTTTTTTGTATTATTTAAAAAGGAGGGGGAGGAGGAGGGGGAGGAATTCCACTGGCATTATGTAAGCAGGTGTGCGTAAAGCTAAAGGCCCAGATGTACAAACACAATTGTTGTAAGCTGGATGAAAGACATTCCTGCATAGTTTTTGAGATGTCTGTGAATGTTCTACCATTTCAGCCGCTTTTGTCCCCTTCTGCCTCAGATAATCAGCAACCGCGCCACATGACTTCCTATGCAGTTCCTATACTTTCAGACTGAGGAAAAGAGGTGACTGAAGAGATGACGACAGCCACCAGAGGTTAAAGACCAACATGTAACCCTACACGTCTTCCGCGAAAAACAATAGACCACACCTCCACCCTCTCTCTCTTTCGCTCTCTCTCACACTCACTCAACCACCTCTTGTGACCATATAAGGCAAAAAAAAGTCAGGGGAAGCCAGCGGCGGCTGCTGCTGAGTAAACGGCAAGAGGCAGCGTTGCCAGAATTCTTGCAGTGAGTCTGTCCCACTTTAGAGCCCCAAACTGCTAATGTTCACTCTCTGTTTGTTCGAAATGGCATCGCTTGTCTCTGAGCCAAACGCTTTTGCCCTGTGTGTGCATTTGGGTGAGGTGCTTATGGGAGAAAGAGCCGATCTGGCACAGCCCTGAGAATTCTGTGTTTATAGTAAATACATATCTGTATTTATATTTTAAACACACACCCTCTCCACCTTGTTAGATCTGCGCTCTGTTCCAGACAAAGCAGCCACTGTTGCTGTTTCTCTCACTCCCATCAGTGCAATACCTTATGGACTTAGCATGTATTAGGGATGCTGTCTTATCAGCAACGCAAAAAGGGGGGAGAGAGACAGACAAAGGAAGACGAGCTGTGCCTGTTTTCCCTTTTACTCCACATTCCCTAGTTTTGTGAGTCAACATGTGTCTTATCACTCCTTCCTGTGTACTGATTGCTAAGGAAAAAGGAGGATGGCGGAGCTGGAACCCAGGGTGAGACTAAAGACAGAATAAATAGCCACTGGACACACCGGTGCTTATTATTGCATTATCATAAAAGCTGAGGAAGCTCTTAATTATTCTTTGCGGTTCGTGCTATTCAAATACACACAAACAAACACTTTGTTTAACTATGTCAAGAGGTTGTGTTAACTGAAGCATGCTGGGTACATAGTCTCGGCAGACAGGGAGATGGTGATGAACAAACCGCATGCGCTGTAATAAGTGTTGTTGACCGGTTAGAGCTAGAGGATGTGGCTCAGACAGTAGCAATAAAGTGGCTCTATTAGAGGTTTCCCAATTTTCTGTCATATATGTGCTGTTAAAATGGCAGATGCTCCTCATAAAAATAGCCAATGAGTTCAATGTACGTGCAAGTAATCCCAGTGATTGCATGAGCGCTGAAGCCCCTCCCACCTGTTGTTCAGACCTTTTGTCTGCAAGCTGCAGCAAATAGGGAGAAAGTCGGCCTTAAAAGGAGGGTGAAGGAGACGCAAACAGCTTGTTTCAAGCCATACGGAAAAAGACATCCTTTACCTCGCTGCACCCCCAACCAGTGGCTGCCATTCCCTGAGCCTGGCTGTTGCCGGAGGCTTCTTCCTGCTAAAAGGGAGTTTTGTCACCAAATACTTGCTCGCTGATTGTTGGGGTTTTCTCTGTTTTATTTTAGGATCTTTACATTACAATAATACAGAAGCAGGAGTTATTGCAATTTGGTGCTATATAAATAAAACTGAGGGCCTGTGTCAACAGCCAGGATAAGTTGATAAGGATTATTTCGAACTGTGATTCTAGTACACTTCAGGAGTGAAAGAGTGGAGTAGGAAACGAGTACAAGAGGTAAATTTGTTTGCTCTATTATTTGACCTACATCTGAGCTTTTGCATGTACAGACATGTAGGCCCGTGTGTTGCTTGAGGGCACAGACACACACACAAATTCACGCAAGCGGTTACACACCAAGAGTGGTCAGTGAGTTAACATAGCACCCTTTTTAACGTGCCGTCACTGAATGAGTTCCTTTCTTTCTGACTGGATGATATAATGGCCTTACACACCCTGAATTACAGACACACCCTGCTGCTGCTATTACAACCAACTGAAGGGGGGGAGAAAGAGAGAATGAGCGAGAGAAAGGGAAGAGGGAGGGAGGGAGATGGTGAGGTCAGAGTTGTCCATATTTGGTAATTCTGCTATGTTTTAATCCCACATTTATTTTGCTTCCCACTTCTGTTTGCTTCTCTTTTTCTCCTTTAGATCCAAGATTCTTATCATATGAGAAGCTGTTGTCATATTACAAAATGTGCTTTGAGCTCAGATCTGTTTGTATGTCAGAAGCCTGATTCTCTTGCTTATTCCCCTGTTGTCTTCGCCTCTGCCCCTCTCCTCTTTTGGCATCTGGTCCCTCTCAAGTAACACGTGACCTTTGACCTCTTAGCTGAAAATTCAGATATTTCCCGTCCATCCTAGTAAAGTAGGGATGTGGGGGCTTATTGATTTTTCCATGCAGACACGCTGAATCGTCAGCATTTTGCTCTCCATACATGCGATACCCAGCTGCTAAAACATATAGGAAAACAAACAGACACATTCCACTCATAGTGACACGCAGCGAACATAAATCACACATTGTACTGAAAATGGCATTTTCCTGTGTTTGTCAGCAGATTCCTGTCATGCCTTAGGCCCTGCTGCAATATAAGACAACTTCTAGGGATAAATGAGCATAATAGTTTGCCTTGTGCAGCAAATGTGTAGTTCAAGTATACCTGTGCTGAAATATATATATAGATATGTGTTATTTCTCTTCAGAATGCCATCATCTGTTTTGTGTTGCCATCTCTTATCAGGGATTACTTCCAAACAGGAAAAACAGAAAGACTTGTCTTAGTAGAAAAACTTGCTTTAAATCAAAAGTGTGCAGTTCGGGTTATAATCCACAGCTCTGACACTTTAACCTCAAGCACTTCGTCATAAATAAGGATCTGTTGTGCTGATTTAGTGGCTTTGGATGAATCACGGTTCAAAATAATCCTTATCTACTTTATACTGGGCAAGGGAGAACCATGGAAAAAACTAAAAACTCTTCAAGGATCAAAAGTAAAGCTTGAAAAGACAGACGGTGGCTGCAGTGACACTTTTCAGTGTTTTTGAAACTCGGTTTCACTTCAGCTATTTGTATGTAATAACTTCGCTCTTCTCCGCGGTTAGTTGACAGAGCAACAACAGCACATAGAGTGGCCCACAGACCGGTTGTACCACATACTTTGTACACTGCCTCCATCTGACAACGGAGCTCGCTGCAGGTAGACGGGCAGTGCCCGGTCACTACCGCTGAAATGACCATATCAGAGTTATCCGCTCTTATCAAGCTTATTATAATTAAGTGAAACTAAACTAAAAAAAATAATCTTCTGAAAAAGATTAAAACTATCCATGCATCTATATTCTACTTATTCAGGGTCACGAGGAGCTGGAGCCTATCCCAGCTGTAATTAGAGTGAGAGGCAGGGTCCATCTTGGGCAGATCGCCAGTCTGTTGCAAGATTAACACAGAGACACGGGTAACCATTCACACTAATTAACCTAACCTCACCAACTGCATGTCTTTGGACTGTGGGAGGAAGCCAGAGTACTGACGCAGAGGTGGGAAGAATATGGCATACAGAAAGTCCTCGGCCTGTGAGGCAACAGTGCTAACCACTGCACCACTGTGTTGCTCATTAAACCTAAATTAAATAATTTTATGAAATTTTGGAATATCTATCTATCTATCTATCTATCTATCTATCTATCTATCTATCTATCTATCGATGGATCGAACATTTTCAAACAATAAAAACTAAACTGAAAGAAGAAACTAAACTGAAACTAAACTAAATTAAATAAAAGTCTTTCGAAAACGGGAAACTATAATTCAAATTCAAATTTTATTTGTCACGTACACAGTCATACACAGTACGATATGCAGTGAAATGCTTGGACAACTGCTCGTGACCTAAAGAAAACAAAAAAGGAAAGGCTATGAATAAGATAGGAAATAAATATGAAAAATTAAAAAGGGTAAATTTAACTAGGAAGGAATAAAATATAAATTAAGGTTAAAAATGAAATAACTGTACAACACAAATTAGAATGAAGGGTAAATTTAAGTGGGAGAATAAGATAAAATATATAAATTAAAGTTGAAAATAAAATAACTGTACAACAAAATACACAATATAGAACTATATAAGAATGTATGAAGAAATCTAAATATAAATAAATATATACACAATAACAGCAGCTGTACAAGTATAATAACTATAATAACTCTGGCTCTCACTGACATCATACAGAGTAAATAGTAGAAAAAAAGGGCCTGAAACCTGCATTACTGGAAGCTTTGGTCATTTTGAGCATCCATCAATGCAGCAGCATATACTGACAGCCAAAGCATAATAGTCAGGGTCCACAAACCGATGGGTGATAAATTCAAGTGAAAACACAAACCCTTAAAGCAGACAGTGAAGACATCCAATGGCATTTTTATGGGGACACAGAGAAAGTGAAAAAACATTTATTTTCCACTGCTAACGTCTCCCTGCTGGTTGTGGCATGTGCGTTGTCCCTGTTCCTTCAGGGCCCGTTCAGCAAACCGGACCCAAATCACCCGATTTGAAACCCAGAGGGCTGCTTGAAGTAAACAGGTTCATATTGTACTTTCCATTCTCCGGCGTAGACTTTGGCATCGGTAACACAGGACTTTCATCTCGACATCATTCACCCTTTCCTACCACATTCCTGCTTTCCTGTTCTCCATTCCCTCATTCTCTCTTTATCCTTCATTTCTTTCCACAAGGCAACGTTGACGTTAGTTTTAACAGCCAAGTGAAAACTAATGTCAACATGTATTTCTCTCCTTTCACACTAATTAGATCATCACCTGCGGCGGTTCCCATGCAGTGTTAACACGTCTGATCATGAAGCTCGGCTCACTTGTTGGGCGAGTGAAAAGTCACATAACTGTTTTGAATTTTATCTTACACCGTGTTTGTTCTTCAGATCTAATCTCATATCTGACAGGTGGATGGATGCATTTCAATAAACTCACTGGAGAAAAAAAACTGGAGATCTGTTGGGACTGGCCATGGTGCCAGGTGCAGGAGGAATTTTTAAAAGAGTAATTGCATTTTAAATTACGCAATTTAGTTAAATGCATCACAAAAATAAATCCACAACACCTGGTTTCTCGCATCTAAGAGCTTGGGAAAGTGTGGATAAAGTTTTTATATTTAAAAAATCCCTCTGGTGGAAGCAGGAGCCAATAGGCTGAAATTGCTTGTATGTAATGGTGACAGGATGACTGAGTTTTTAAAAATTGGTTAAAAGTGAAAAATTCAAGGCCCTCTGCAACCATGCTGCCAAAGTGTGGGTCAGCTGCACACTGGTCTTCCTGACCTCCTTTTAGAGTGGAGACAGCCTGTTTACAGAGAGGAGTGCTTCACAATATTAATACATCTTATGTGTTTAAGCAGACAGAGGTGGGTGTAGAGTTTCAAGAAACCGCTGCCTGAGTTTTTGTTACACCTTAAAAAAGAAAGAGACAGACAGATTAGTAATATGAGTAGCACGCAAGCCTGCATGTGCATGATTTGTCTGCTATCTGACAGCAGAAACGAAATCAAACATCTGAAGCCATCCGTACTAGTTGTTTAGCACGGCGCTCAGGGCAGACTAGACCTCGCTGACACACGAGGGGAGATCCTGAGTGATGCAGTTCATCCTGAGAGTGACTGGTACTTATATGGTCATAAAAATCCTTAGCATGCACATACCTCTCTCATTAAACACAGCTTTATCGGTAACCTCTCTAGTCTCTCCTCCCTCCTCTCAACGCTTTCAAGTTCAGTTTTTTGTTCTTTGTCCCGCCTATTCGCTGTCACCCCCCCGCCCTGTGCCGCCTTTAGAAGAAGCCGATTGGACAAAAGTGTCGAGGATTAACAAAGGACGGCGGCCATTGGCCAGGGGGCGGATATGTGACAGCTGGGTCCCGCCTCATCCTGAACCCCACCCCAGGCTCCGGCGGGCCGTTCGCTGACTAAAATTACGCAAACCAGAGACCAGCCAGTGGAAGAGGGAGGGAAAAAGGAAGAGGGGGAGAGAGAGAGAGAGAGAGAGAAAAAAAAGATAGAAAGAGCGACTGACTGAAGTGGAGGAAGCGAGCTCAGTAGTTTAGCCTGAACTCTTCGAAGCTGCTGCCGACAGGAAGATAAGTTGTCTCACTGCGACGCTGACTGAGCCACACGGTTGTTGTTAGCCACCCTCTTAAAAAAAGGCAGCCTGCACCCCAAAAGCAGGTAATTTCTTTCTTGAACACTTTTGTCTGCCATGCTTTCTCCATGTACTCGTTTCTAACTCGTGCAATTCGCTTGTAGCCGCAGCAAGTGCAGTGAACCAGGAAGCAGGGCCTTTTTTTTTTCTTTTTTTGGCTAGTTCAGGGCTGCAAATAGAGCAAGCTGCTCTGGGTGGAGTGGGACCTCCGTCAGAGTTTTAACCCGAGCTTTATTTAACTTCACAGCACTTTAATATTCAAATAATATACTGACCATAAACTTTTAATACACGGGTGAGTGTGCAGTATGTGAAGCGTAGGTCTCAGAGTACAGCTTCAGCGTTGTGGCAGCTCGCGAGAAGCTAAAAGTCTTAACGGTAGAGGCAGGAAGTGATTCGCTTGAATGAATGGCACCGTGGAAGGAAAAAAAGAGAGAGAAAAAAGCCGGGCGAGAGTTTGAGCTGAAGAGAAGAGGTGGAAGTTCAGGCTATCCGAACACCGGCTCGGTGTAAGATATGAATGCTTAGTTTGTGGTGGTTGAACTTATCGGTGTGTAGCGGTGGGAGACAGACACTGAGCCGGTGATATGTCTGGCTGGCAGGATGACGTCAGTGGATCGCCGAGCTGAGCGTTTCCGCCACTGACCAGCTTTACCCATACTAAACCATGTCACCTGCATGTCTGTGCACTGCTACTGCCAACATGGTGGCATGAGGAACACATTTTACTGTGATTTTTTTTTTTTTTTTTTTTTTGGGAGAGGCATAGAGAAGTCGGACAAACTCATAGGTGGGCTAATATGGATGTTTCAGAAGCTTAACTTGTATTATGTGATTGTCTGTACTATGTGAAGTACATATTTCTAGATAGATTTATTATTAAAATATTCTAGTTCACCTGGGAGGCACTTAACGTTTATTATCTCATTAGATAAAAGTCCAATGGCTTTCCAGTAAGGCTAAGGTTTCATTCTTCATACACTCATTGATTGGCTGATATGAAAGCAGTTTTTCCAGTCAGCATTATTCCAGGCCAAGATAGTGAAGAACGAAAATAGAGATGCATGTAAAAAATGCAGTGAATGTTATCCACATAGAGGATCTAAAGTCATTAAGGGGTGAAGCAGAAGGAAGCATTTCGCAGCGTGAGATGGGCATGATGATAAAAGATGTGGTTGTTATGTAGATGAGCCAGATGTTAAGTCAGAGTGGTTCCTGCAGTGCCAGCTTAAAATGACCAGGCTTGTCTTGTAATTACAGTGCGGTCCACTCTGATGAACATTAGCTGGGCAGCGTGACTTTTTCCATTTTACATAAGAGCTGGAAGGGCTCGGTATCGGCTCAGTCTGAGTGCATTTTTATTTGTGCAACCCAGTGACCCAAATTTACCTCTAAAGGCTTTACGAACTGTAAAACATGAGACGCCATGTAATTTTAGAGCCTCGAAAGTCATCACGGGAAACTTTGAGTTCAAGCTCAGGCAAAGCGTGCATGCGTCTGCAGTGGAAATGTTGATCTGCAAGCACAGATTACAAAAAAGCATCTCTAGTTAGTTCAGGCTCAAAGAGAACATGCATGTTACGGCAACATTTGGGCCAATCACAGATTTTCAGTGTTCCATTCAAATCAGGACCAATCATGTCATACCAGTGTGCATCCTCCTGAGTGATGTGCTTTGTTAGTATCATTTGTTTGCATCTGTTAGATGACGCATAGTTGTTTGCACTCAGGGACTGTGGATAGTCATTTAGGCTATGACAAGCACCAAAGTTCAGCATTTTGGGGGAAGAAATGCACAAAGTCTGCATCAAATCAGACTTGGGCATCCCAGCAGCTCTGGCACTCCTCCACCCAAACCTGCTTCTCATTGTAGAAGGTGTTAGTGGTCTCAGAGGGAGGCAGCGTGGCACCCTTTTGCTTTTGAACAGAAACGCTTATTTCATATCAGTTGGTTTCTGCCAAGAAAGTCTTAAACCACAGTGCAAGGTTACTACAGTAACAATGCTTGCAGGCTGAGCAGTGATCAGTATTAGTCATTGTAGTAGCAGAAGAATAGCCACAGCTTGTGCAGAATTCTTCTATAAATGGCATCTCAGGGTGACCTTTCTCCGGATGAGTCTCCCTGAGAGCAGCAGTCATGTGCTTAAAGTCTGATGCTTGAAGGGTCACATGGGGTGACATGTTGTATGTCATATCCTGTTATTCGCAAGAGTCATTTTGGCAAATTAATACATTGTGCAACATCTTCTCTGGAGGCCAGTTCTCCTCTCCCATTGCCAGTTTCGGTGCTGTTATGGAGCCCCCCTGCAGAGATCGTTACATTCCATCATTCATGTGTCAGCAATGTCCATACTCGAGGCCCTCCTGGGGGGGGGCGGCAGTTATGTACCGTAGTCCTGACAAAATTGAATGCAGGCCTCCTTTTAAAATGTGAACGGGGTGCTGGTGTGTGAGGCTGTTCAGTCTTTTCAGAGTGATATGGTCTGAGGGAACTTGCCTGTGGATGTTTAGATTTCATTGAAGGGTGGATGTCCCATCTGGGGAAGATTATTTGCAGGCCCCCTGCTTTTGTTGCTCTGTGGAGAGGGCAGTGTGACATTATTTGGCACATTGCGATCATTTACCCTGTCTCAGTGTTATTTGAAGAAATGTCAGGTATTCCTACTCTGCCTTTTTGAACTACATTCGCATGTCGTTAGCTTCATAGCATAAGTGCCTAAGTCATTTTTTTGTGTTTTGTGTTTCAGACGGACAGGATGATGCAGCAGTGGTAGGGGAGTAAAGTTAGGCAAAAATCTCAATTTGACCAAAAAATGACTTAGGCACTTATGCTATGAAGCTAACGATGTGCAGTAATTCCTGCAGTTTAGATCGCCAAGAAAACCAGATTGGAATATGTGCTGGGCTTTTTTTTTTTTTTTTAGGGCTGAGAGTAATGGGGCATACTTGAATTAATTATGAAACCTGTCTGTTGAAAATGATGAAAAAAAGGTTCTGGCTTTCTAAAATGTGACTTTACTTTGGTTTAAGCTTTTAACTTTTCTTGAAATAGTTTTAATGCTCAGTAAAATGGTAATGTTTAAAATAGTGCGTGTCTTTGACACAAGATTCACAAATATAAATAAAACATTCCTGTCAGAGGAGATTGCCAAGTTTGTTTGTTTTTGTTTTTTTTCATTAAGCATAGCAGAGCCGATCGTATCCTCTCTCAGTATGTAGCAGTGTCAGCTGCGAGCGACACTGGCTTAAATTCATTTTTATGTATTAAAGGCAGTATCAAACATTAACAGATTTTAGCCTGTGGAGTCTGAATGCAGTATATCATTAATGCTGGCCTTTAATTCAAGTCATTCAAACTGCTGCTTTCTCCTGAATGTCTCTTCTAATTTAGCTCTGCCTCAGTTAGTGGTTGACCCGACTACTCTCAAGGATATGCAGACCGTGGGTTTTTTCTTTTCTTTCTTTCTTTCTTTCTTTCTTTAAACAGCTTTGTATTTCCTTGTTGTGTCAGTCTTCTTATCAGACCTTTCTCTGTGACCTCTGTTCACAGTGCATGTTCTTCGTTTTACCTCCCCTGTCTCTTTCCTATTCTTATTACCCCCCCCCCCACACACACACACACACACACACACACACACACACACACCATAGCCATTGTTACCACCCCTTTCTATACTTGGTTGTCTGTCTTCCGACTTAGTCTACATAAACAAAAGACTTGTTGAGATTTCAGGTCTTGAAGGACAGACCTTGACTTATGCCTCCTTGTGGCAATGGCTCAGCAGATG
>NW_024582406.1:1672107-1713263 GCF_018398535.1 Haplochromis burtoni | reverse complement strand
AGTGGTAGGGGAGTAAAGTTAGGCAAAAATCTAAATTTGACCAAAAAATGACTTAGGCACTTATGCTATGAAGCTAACGATGTGCAGTAATTCCTGCAGTTTAGATCGCCAAGAAAACCAGATTGGAATATGTGCTGGGCTTTTTTTTTTTTTTTTAGGGCTGAGAGTAATGGGGCATACTTGAATTAATTATGAAACCTGTCTGTTGAAAATGATGAAAAAAAGGTTCTGGCTTTCTAAAATGTGACTTTACTTTGGTTTAAGCTTTTAACTTTTCTTGAAATAGTTTTAATGCTCAGTAAAATGGTAATGTTTAAAATAGTGCGTGTCTTTGACACAAGATTCACAAATATAAATAAAACATTCCTGTCAGAGGAGATTGCCAAGTTTGTTTGTTTTTGTTTTTTTTCATTAAGCATAGCAGAGCCGATCGTATCCTCTCTCAGTATGTAGCAGTGTCAGCTGCGAGCGACACTGGCTTAAATTCATTTTTATGTATTAAAGGCAGTATCAAACATTAACAGATTTTAGCCTGTGGAGTCTGAATGCAGTATATCATTAATGCTGGCCTTTAATTCAAGTCATTCAAACTGCTGCTTTCTCCTGAATGTCTCTTCTAATTTAGCTCTGCCTCAGTTAGTGGTTGACCCGACTACTCTCAAGGATATGCAGACCGTGGGTTTTTTCTTTTCTTTCTTTCTTTCTTTCTTTCTTTAAACAGCTTTGTATTTCCTTGTTGTGTCAGTCTTCTTATCAGACCTTTCTCTGTGACCTCTGTTCACAGTGCATGTTCTTCGTTTTACCTCCCCTGTCTCTTTCCTATTCTTATTACCCCCACACACACACACACACACACACACACACACACACACACACACCTGTTAGGTTTCAATAGAGCCCAACAATGGCAGGAAATGACTGTGCTCTGACTTAGTCTACATAAACAAAAGACTTGTTGAGATTTCAGGTCTTGAAGGACAGACCTTGACTTATGCCTCCTTGTGGCAATGGCTCAGCAGATGGTGCTTCTTTGTGTTCAGTAACGCTAATTATGAGGTATTGTTTGATTAGAGATTACAGTCATACAGTTGAGCCTTCTCAGAGTGCCAGTTAATGATCATACAGTTTTTTTGGGTTTTTTTTTGTTTGGGTTTTTTTGCTTTTTTCTGGGATTATTGAAGTGGCTGTTCAAAATCTTGTCTTGTAAAAAAAAAAAAAACGTTTTCAAAGTTCTAGTTAGCAGGCTTTACTTATTCATGTAAATGTACGTTTTTCAGTGTGAACCAAGACAAAAGCTGGGTTGAGGTTAAAAGGCCTGAAACAGGGAAGGTTTCTAATCTGCCGTGACTGTAGTAAAGCTCAGTTGCATTTCTGCATATGACCTAAATGTACTTTGTCCGTGGTTGGGTGGGCGTGTGTGACCTACACACCTGTTTTAACTGTGCGGAAAGGCAATTGATACTCGGGACGAAGTGAGAGACAGTTTTGCACTATGAACTTTGAAATGTGCTGAGTAATATGCCTAATATTTGACTCCCGTTGGACAGTTTATTCACATGTTAATCCAAAATTTGACTACATGCCAGCTGTCCAGGTTGTCAGACTGTCATGTGGTTCTTCAAAGACTGTTAATGTGTCTTTTTATGAGATGGTTTTGGTTTTTTTTTTAAAAGAAGACAGCTTTGTATTGTCTGAATCTCTCAAAGGGAGTGACCCAAGTAGCGATAACAAGTGATAAGGCTGAGACAAACCGCATGGCAATCCACAAAGTAGAAGCAGCAGATGGAGGCTTTCTGCTGGTAGAATTAAATGTATAAGAACATACGAAAAGTGAAACTATAAAAGTAGCAGATTTCCTTCACTGTGTCTGTCAGAAATCTAATGCGTAGCAGTTCCAGTGCAGCTTTCCTCCTAAGAAAGATTGCTGCTGACAAACAGAAATGTGTATCTTAACTCCCTTCTGCATTCTTTCACTGTCTATTAAAAGGCTTACGTAACGATCTGTGAGCTATCACATAGTCAATACGGTTGGAGTGTTTTTCTAAAAGGGCAGGCGAAGTAACCAGTCGTTTGGGCTGTGGTGTAACAGGGTGGTTGTTTCAAAGATAACTGTGAAATTTGTTCTGTGACCCTGAAACTGTTGCAGTTGTCAGGCGGATGACCTATTTCAAATGGTCTGTCATTTAAATCAACATTTAATCTTAACTATTGCTTGGATTGGGTGGAGGGGAAATTGATATATTGGAAACTGATGACTTAAAAGTAACATTGAAATGCTTCACTTGAGGCAGTATGTGGAAAGATCATGTTCCCTCTCCAATTCTTGTTTTTTTGTTTTTATGCACTGTCTCCACGGTAAAAACTTGTTGTGATCAAGTGCAAGAGTTAACTTAAAGTAAAAGAAGTGCTTAAAAAGGTCAGCTAGAATGATTTGTAGTTGTTGAGCTCAGACTGTAATATTAACGATGAACTTTGCAGTCTGATCGCACCTTTTGGTTAGTAAGCCTTGTAGTGTTGCGACTTTACCGTCTTGGTGTTTTAAAATGTGCACGATTGAGTGGATCTGACTAAGAAACTGAGAAACAATAGTAGCTTATCTGTCTACCTACACATAAGCCATGCCAAGCATACACTTCTTTATATTTTTATGCTCTGTTGGTGTCGTCCATTCAGAAACTAAAAAGAAAACGTATACTACTTTCTACGTTAACCAAAGGAGTTGCCCCTTTGCTGACCCTAAAAGTATGTCCATCTTCGGTATACAGTCCATCTGCTGAAAAGTGAAGTCACTGTGCAAGTGCATTAAACCTGTACTCTTGTGCTAATGCTCAAAAGGGCCTGACCTTCTGTCTGTGAAAACAAATGCATTACTTTAGAAGTCTGAGAAAGCTATTGCATGGGGATTCCACAAAAAAATCACCTCTCGTTCTTCATTTCTAGTTTAAAAATAATGATATTAAAAAATTGATGGCCAAAATGCACAAGCAAGATCTTCACAACAGAACCTCATAACCAGTAGGTGACATAATGGTGGGTGTGTGCCTCTGCATATAGTGTATGGTTTAAAAGGGCCTGCTTGGCACTAAATTTATGAAGGCAGGTATACCCAAACACTCATAGTTCAATTGTTATATCCACTATTTTGCTATCAGTCAAATCTAATTCAGATGAACACACTTAAACATGACTGTGGTGTTGGTGAAGAAGTTCACTAGCTCATCTGAAAAGGTTGTGGGGGGTCAGACTAAAGTCTGAGGTCATATGATGTTGTAGGGGCCCCTAGCTGCAAGTGGTAGATGGCAGTGGCTAGCTTACAGTGCAGTGAAATTTGATCCTGGTTGGGGCAGGAATGTGAAAAGTAATGTGGAAAGTGATGTAGGTCTGTCATGCAGTGTGGTTATTTTTCCAGCCAGGGCTTAATTTACTCCTCAGTCCTCAGATCTGCTCAGCATGGGCTCAAGAAAAGCGCCACCTTTCTTCTCCTCGAAAGACTCGCACACAACAAGTTCCTCAAATGGCAAAATAGTTTTCTCAGCTTGTCATTTCCTCTTTCCTCCTCCCCTCCCTTCTCCTTGCCCCACCCTTGTGCCACTTTCAGAGAAGGAGGGTGAAGGAAGTAGAGAGAGTTGACGTGTAAGCCCATAATGAATTTTGACTGACTGGCTCAGTACCTTAGCGGCTCCTGTCTGGCACACACTCATGTCATGAGAGGGCAGACTCGCAGTGATCAGCTCAAACTGTGAGGGGGTCGAATGCAGTAAAGCTATGACAGAGGAGGCATTGATGCAGTAAAAATAGACAAAGTAGTATTTGTTGGAATGAGGAACATAAACGGATGAAGGGTGTCAACGGGGCAAAACAATGTCCACAGCATGAGAAAGGCAACTGAGGACGAGCAGGCTTGGCTCAGCTTATGCTAGTGGGATGCTGTGATGAGATGCTGTTGGTGGGAGTACAGTGTTATTGACTTTGCTGCCTTTCTATTAATAATCCTGCCAATGTCAGCTCAGCACAGCTGGTTTTATGGGTTCCTTTCAGCTGGAGCAGGAGGGTTTGACTTTACATGGTCAAGCTGTGGCGGAGGTTGTCACGACTCCAGTTTTTTGCTTTTTTGTTTTTTAAACTGTAACTTGGTGAGGTGGAAAAGAAAGACGGGTGTTTTGAACTGATGAATCGAGGGTCTCAGTTTTAAAGGTCTTGAGTTCACCTTCTTTCTAAACGTTATGTTTCCCTTTTCCTTTCCTCGTTCCTCCTGCACTTCTTTCTAAATGTCCTGGCTCCTGCATTGCTTCCTCTGTTTGGAACCACACTGCTCTGTGATGTAGGTTTGCACACCGGCCTTTGTTCTCGTCCTCGTGTTGTCTTTTGGTTCCTCTTCCTCTTTTAATCAGATTGTCTAATGGGGTAGAGCTAACTAACTCTGATTATTTTTTTTATTTAAATAAATTTTTTTTGAATGGGTTTTCAGTCATTGCCCATAAAACTGTGCCGTGCTGGTTTCAGGATGACTGTCCAAGCGTCTGCCACCATGTAATCACTTAATAAGTAATCTGTGTTATGAAAATCTAGATGAGTCGAAGTCAGGCTAAGCAGAATAGATGGTGTTTTTGCAGCCACGTGTCACTCCACAGACAGGGATTCAGAGAACGCTTGATTCTTACAGGATTATGGATGCATTGGCAACAGGGCTTCAAGAACAGGAATTGTGATCCTCAAGCAGGGGGTGGGTTTCATGAGCTTTAATGCACAGTGTTTTATCTCAATGTCAAATCAACATCCAAGACTTACTGTAACTGTTAAGCTCTACGGGGAAAAGCGAAGGTCTAAAATTGGCTGTTCTTTATCCCTCGTCTTCTACCTTCTATATAGAACAGGCCTTGCCAAGCTAGAATAGCTACTGGGAGTAATTTTAGACCTCATTGCTCTCTGGAGAGCTAGTTTGAAGTATGTCACAGTTATCTGTGTCAGGCATGTGAGTCGGACTATGGCAGACGTCATTGTTAGATTGGACTTTAGTCCTCTTTTACTGCTTGGCTGATTCTTTCTTTTATAGGTGACGGTAAACTGACTTTATGTGGTTAGGACAAAAACATTTTGAGTAAGTCAGACATAATTTAAGTGGGAATGAACAAATAGAAAAAGAATCTGTGGATTAATTGGTAAGAAAAACAAATGCTTGCAGCAGTTTCCATACATTAAATGTCTAAACTGCAGTTTTGTATGAAAGACTTCTGGTTAACATTAATTTAAAATGAATAAACTAGCAAGTATTTGATCCTTAAGCAACGTGACTGCAGCAACAGATGGTGTGTGTATTTGCTAAGATTATTTGATACTTTTTATAGTGGCCTGGCAAACATGTCTGCCTGTACCTTTGAATCATAGCAAGCTAAAACAAACCAGAGCGCTGGGTGTGTTCTGTTTCACTTCTTGTTTTTGCCAGACAACAAAGCTGCAGGGATTATAATCAGTTATGGCTCGTATACAAACTCTGCACGGGGCCAAGTGATCTGAATGTAGAGGGGCAAGTAATGGCCAAAAGAATTTTAAAGGAGTATGGGAGCACTGTCAGAGATGCACTACAAGGAATGAAGAGCTCTCAAAAGTATGGAGCAATGTTTGTGAAACCCCTAAAGGCACACTTGACATGCTAATGTGACAGGAAGAAGCCATAGAAAATGGGTTTGAGGAAGATGTAAGGGGAGAGGTATATTGGACAGAAATTTGTGGAATGCTTTTAGATGCTGTCTCTCCCTGATAAAGAGTGAGTATGGGAGGAATGTGACCCTGAAAAGACTGGAAAACAAAAGGGGAAGGGTGGGTGCTGGTGTTAGGATTGTGCACAGGGAGTCTGAAGGCAGAGGAGGAAGCTTGTGGCCAACTGAGAGAGAAAGCAGGACAAATTTGCCCCACGTTCTATTAGAGGATGGGGTCTGTAGACCACAGATGAGCTAGTGGGCGTGGTGCACAGTGATGGACGTCAGCTGTGGCTTAGTCTGACAGAGTGTTGATGGAGGACATGAAGCCGCAGGGGTCATGAGAAGAATGCCTCTGCTTTCTTTCTCAGAGCTCAGGGTTAATGTGCTGGAACAAGCAGCACTTTAGTATCTTAGTACTTTTTTTTGGTTTAGGTCCTCCAGAGTCTGTCACATTGAGAACAATTTATGAATGCTTCAGATTTTAAAGGTTGTGTCCCTCTGGCTGAGAGTCTCCGCTGTTGTAAAGCAAGAGCAACTATACACAAATTCACTGCATCTCTAAATTTGGGGCTTTAGGGGGAAATGTGTGAGCTGTGAAGTTACATTGCTGTTGAACTGCTTACACCTAAAGGAAAACGTATATGGCTTTTTGTAAGGCTCTGGAAATGTAAGACTTGTAAATCAGTGGTGTGTACAAGCAGCATTTCATTATGCTGAGCATGAGTAATTTGAACCTTGTCCCACTGGACCTGCAGTGTGAAATTGCTCTCATCAAACACTTGACTGCCTCTATATTCATTTAGATACAGTCATGACTACCTGTGTTTTTCTTGACGTTTGCATATGAGTGACCAAGCAAATGCAAACTGTCTGTGTGCTTGGTTACCCTTAGAGGTGAGGGAACACTAGAAAAGACCAAGAACCCTGGTGATGCTGGGAAAATTGGTGTGGGTCTCCCGCTGTGCTGGAATGATCATTTAGATAGTAAAGGCTGGGGGTACTGGTGTCGGAGAAAGAAAACTACGTTCGGTTAATTGCTCACAGCGTCTCTGCACTGACTGTTTGGGCGGTTTGGCTGTAGCCTGCTCGTGCTTTTTTTTTTTTTTTTTTTTTGGCTTGCCTTACTGGTTGTACTAGTCTAGTCACTTTCCATATGGGTTAAACCACAGCACTCCCTGTCAGCAAGCTGTTATTTATAAGCGTGTATAGACTAGGCTGAGCAGTGATTTCAATCTATATGATTAGATCTGATGTTTATCTGTATGCACTTGTGTGTGGTGTGAACTGCAACATTCAGTGTGAATCTCATTTGTTTTGTATTCATTTATAATTCATGAGTTTTATCAAACTTGGTAGTTCTCCTCCTACTTGATAGTTTTGCAACGCATTAGTGAGAGAGGAGGCGTTTTTGCATGGGCCTCAAGGTGACTACTCGGTGTCTATTGGAAAGGGGAAAGTACGAATGACATGTATGTGGGTGGCACCACACAAACATTTCAACTTACTCTAAATAATAAACCAAAACAATCAAGCAGAAATGTGAAAAGGGACTTTTCCTTTAGTTCCTGCAACCTCTTGATAAGCGCTATAATTCATCAACCAGTTTATCTCTCTAAAATCAAACGAGCACCATGACCAGCCAGTAAAAGACTGTACTGGAGCAGTTAGCCAAACTGCAGGCCCCCCCGTTGGTACTGCTGTCTCTGTGATCCGGACACATGTTTCTTCCCTGCCGCTCGAAATTTGATTAGGTATTCACAGCGTTTAGCCTCGGAGTAACAGAGCCTTGTTTGAACTGTTTCCTTTATGTCAACGCAGATCCGTATTGCTCTTGTATATTAGTGGTGACCTGTGCATTCCTCAGAGATTACACGTGTAGACAGATGGATACCAAATAGAGAAGGAGTTAAACAGGAAATTACATGTAATAGTTTTTCTTTGAAGATGTGAAACTGCTCATTAGATTTTAGTGTGACACTAATCTCCCTGCACCGCTAACAACAAGCAATGTTTCTTTTTCTCTCTGTAAAACAGCAACCATGTCGGATGCAGACAAGTTTCTGTACGTGGACCGTAATGTGGTGAACAACCCACTGGCACAAGCTGACTGGGCTTCCAAGAAGCTGGTATGGGTGCCCTCGGAGCGCCTGGGGTTCGAGGCCGGCTCCATCAAGGAGGAGCACGGCGACGAGTGCGTTGTGGAGCTGGCAGACTCTGGAAAGAAGATCCGAGTGAACAAGGATGACATCCAGAAGATGAACCCCCCGAAGTTCAGCAAGGTCGAGGACATGGCCGAGCTCACGTGTCTGAATGAGGCATCCGTGCTGCATAACCTGAAAGAGAGATATTACTCTGGTCTTATATATGTAAGTATGGAGCACTGACCTTCTGTTGCTCTGTTCATTCCGTCTGCTGAAGTCTAACATCACAATAATATACTAGATGTGATTTCTATTTATATTCACCCACATATCATTAATCTTGGATCCTACTATAGTAGCTTTGCAAGATTCGAGGCTTAAGCTGCAATTGAAAATGACATTCAATTAAATGATGCACTAATGTGCTTATTTTCTAATAAAGAAAATACATTTTGCAATCATTATGTTCACTATTTGACTGTGGACCCATTATGCTCACATCAAACTGTTTTAATTCTAGGACTTCTTATGAATCACAGTTCAGAATAGTTTATTACACTGGGCTTTGGTGCAGCGCCTGACCTCATCCTCCCTGAAGCGAGCTGTTTCAGCTCTTCTTCCTTTGAAGAAAAAAAACAAGCTTTGTTTTGATTGGCTTACCCTCATAAACAAAAGGTCTGATCAGCAGTTGGGTGTGGCTTTTGCGCCCACAGCCAGAGCTGTGTGCATGAGATGACCATATTAGGGATGGCTGCTGTCACTGACATCATACAGACCCAAGAGCAGGAGAAAAACCACAAAAAGAAACCCTCTGAAAACTTTGCTTTTAGCTCGTAGGGTTTACTTCCTCATAGACTTGCCTCATCATGTCAAACGTTAACCAGGTTGCTATTGTTATAGAAAACAAATGACAGGAAAAAGGAAGAGCATAGCTGTTCCCCACTGGCTTATAGAAAACAATCTACTCTTGAACCCTGTCTAACCTCCTAATTATCTTGTTAAGCTCCAGTGCAATGACAAATCATACACACCGGCTCTTCTTATAAAGAATGTGAACAGTCTTTTAACATACTAGTGGTACTTCAGCAGTCTTCTCCCTCAGTGTTGTTCCACTTTGTGTGTGTGTGTGTGTGTGTGTGTGTGTGTGTGTGTGTGTGTGTTTCGGAGTCTTGTAAACAGGAAGCTGTAGGGAACAATACAGTTGGGAGTGTGAGAGATATGAAAAACAGTTTTGGCAGAGATGAACATGGAATGTAAATTATGTTGTAACTGCTCTTGCTGCCCCCATAATGAATGTTATTTACTCCATCTGGGCTGGGAGTGATTTTTGGCCTCTTTGACTCTGTGATGTGTGACCCGGTCATATCAACACAGCCCGTTGTACCCCTCCCTCCAGAGACCCAGGCTACGGTCGGTTTGAGTGGCTCCAGGCTCTGTAGTCATGAAATTGACCATCTCCCAGGGGAACGCGGGTGTACAACAGAGGGAGAGATGCCTGGTACAAAGAAATTGGGAGGGCAGTTCAGGAATGTGAAATATTTAAAAAAAAAAAAAAAACAACAAAAAAAAAACCTTTATTTGTTATGCTATGAGGAGAGATGAGTCCAGATATACAAGATACATGACTTATTAGTTTTATAGAAATGAATAAACAGGGAATTTTAATGTCTGACTCTGAAAAAACATTGTTGTTGTTTTTTGTGTATATGACTTGGCTGGCTTGTCAAATAGCTGTACTTTTTATAATGCCAAGATCAGTCATCAGTTTAAACTTGCAGCAGGGTGGGGTTAATATTCCATAACACAGGAGGATTACAAATAAGAGTTCATGAGAATTTTAAACTGAAGATGGGAAGTCCTTGTTATCGAGAAGCTGCGGAAGCCCTTTCCTTTAATGCGAACTGACCATTTATATAAATTCAGTAATGCGGAGGGATGCAAATCTCTGATCACATATACACATCCAGTCTGTTTCACAGGTTTCTTTCTCCAGTTCAGGCGAAGAGCGCTTCTTTAATTGTTTAATTCTCATCCACTTTGCAGACATACTCTGGCCTCTTCTGTGTCGTCATAAACCCCTACAAGAACCTGCCCATCTACTCAGAGGAGATCGTTGACATGTACAAGGGCAAAAAGAGGCATGAAATGCCACCCCACATCTACGCCATCACTGACACGGCTTACAGAAGCATGATGCAGGGTAAGACACGGTCCCAGCTGCCTGTCGAGATGAGAATTGTATGACGGCATTTAAAGAAAAGGATGTGGTGGCGACGTGCTATCATGAAAATATATTTCGTTTGCTGTTAAATGTTTGAAATTCTCGAACATTTCCACACCAAAAAATACAGTTCCTGTCTAACATTCCCAGACATAACATTGTGAAACTGGTGTTCTGAGTGGCACAGCTTTGATCAACACTGGCTGATTGTTTATGAATGCAGGGTATAAGAGTACTCTGTATTTTGGCTCTGCATGGAAGACCCAGGGGACCACTGGTTGCAGAATGTTGTTTGAGACCCTCTGAGAATTGCACTTTTCTAGCTTGTCCCATGAGAATCTCTCAGCTCAAGCTAATAAGATTTGTTGCTCACTCATTGGAAATATACACATGGGATATAAAATAAATGTTCAACATTTATGAATTCACACCATGTTTGAGCCTGGCTTACAGCCATTATGTTGAGCAAATTTCCTGACAAAACTCTGCTAGTGCAGATTTCCTGTGCCCCCCCCCCCTTACTACTGCCGTGTCACATAATTATGTAGTGTTTTTTGCGACTCTGAATTACCATCGAGAGAGTTCTCGGTGTTTCCTGCATAGCAATTGTATTGTATGTTTTAATTATTCATGCATGCACCACAGCAGCTGGACATTAAGGCCACTGTTGTGCATATTGTTGTTCAGTCCACCCAAGCTACACTCTGCCCCTTCAATGCTCTTCATTTGAGGAGGCGCTGCAGTAATTAAAAAAGGTTACTTAGACCCAAGCACGTCTTCACTGTCGCAGGAAGCCGGATATTCATTTCCTCTCTGTGGTCAATGAACTTCCTGTCGTATAGACAAAAAACGTCTTGCACTGTAACGATAACTTATGTTCATTTTGTATATGCAGAATTGTTGTTCAGTGGGTACATATTCAATTCATATTTTTTTTGTGCAGATCGTGAAGACCAGTCCATCCTGTGCACGTAAGTTATAGATGATGAACACATCAACAGTGGTCACATTACAGAAGATGTCCTCTCAGTGTTGAATCAGTCCACTGACTATTTTATTTTCTCCTGTTTGTGTCTGTAGAGGCGAGTCTGGTGCTGGTAAGACGGAGAACACGAAGAAGGTCATCCAGTATCTCGCTCACATCGCCTCCTCTCACAAGACCAAAAAAGATCAGGTCAGTCTTGCAGCTGATACTTGCATTCGAACCTTCAGACCTCATTGTTTATCACATTCATTCATCTCACTTCACTCCCAGCTGTTTTACTCCTGTAAATTCAAGTAATCATCCTTTTCCTCCGTGCACCCTGGATCTACTTAGTGTGCATACTAATTACAGTTAAAATGAAAATATCTGATTGTGAATCAATCATTACATTGTTGCCTTCAAGCCGCTCATTTTCTACAGGAAACAGAGCAAAATTGCTGTTGGTAAAGCTGCACAGAAAGACCATCAAGGAAAAATGTGTGGCAATGAAAATAACGACCCTGCAGGCACAGAAAACAGTAGTGTACATTCAGGCCCTCCTGTCACACTTCATATAGACCAGAGACCTAACTTAATCTACTATGTGTTTGGGTTTACTTCACTTTTTACTGCAACTTGTCAGTAGAAATAAAACTCTGCCAAGCAGTCAAGCATTACGTCACACTACTGTTATCTGGCCTGTCAGCGCTGCGATAGATGCTGCTAAAACCCACCCACAGGGGTTTACTGAAAACCGCATCTATCGTCCCTTTTTGAGGTTGTTGTATTTCTCTCTCCCATCAACAGAACAACTTGGTCCTGTCACATGTGAGTTAACCCTCCCCCTTCATTCACTCTTCCTCCCCACCTGCTTCTGTCATCACCGTCCTCCTTCTACCACGCCCATCCTCTTCTCTCTCCCCCCTCGCTGGACCACACTATTATGGGAGTCACTTTGTATCAAGGGCAGGGGTTACGTGTCTTGGCAGCCAATAGGAAGTATGGAGGAAGTTTGTTTGCAGCTCAGCGGCAGCCGTATGTGTTCCTGTGAAAAATTCAGCCAGACAATGGCAGGATAAAGAGGGTGGGGTCTTTGCTTGAGCTACTTTTGCTATGATGGATGTATTTACATTTGTCTGGTTGAACTTTTCACAGGTTTTGTTGCTACTTTGTATGTGCCGATGATTCCAAAGTCGCTTTTTTTTTCCTTTTTTCTTCTTTTTTTTTTTTTTTTGCTTGGACAGATATCCTAAGCTGCATACATGTTGTGTAATGACCTAACATGCACTTGAGGAAGTTGTACTCATTTGGCTGGGGGACACCATTTGCTTTCATAAAAAGCTAACTGACAGTGATATAATATGAGAACTGGTTAAGATTGACTTAAAATTCAAAGGTTAAATTCTGCATTAAGCATGGTGTATATGTGGGTTTTTTTTGAAGGAAAGAGTTATTAAAGTACTGAAATAGAAACGACAACTTGTTTTGTGCTTGCGGTTCACTGGACTCCTCTGCTTTGAATAACAGGTGACGGGTTATTGACAGTCTCAGGGTTTTGGGGTCTTTGTCAGTTTAAACGCTAACATGTCGTTGCGTGTTGGGATAAAATGCTTGGGTGTGATGTGTGCTGCTGGTGTATGTATATGTGTGTATGTGGTATCAATCTTATCGCTTTTTGTTTAAATGTCTTGTTCTTTATGTTGCCGCCTCAGATGTAAGTATATTATGGGTATATGCAAAACGCCCGCCTCTGCTTTTTTGTAATCATAAGTAACTTTATAATAAATGTCAGATTAGCATGTGAAGCCCTCACAATACACAGATTAACCTCTTAAGCCCCAACGACCCCAGATACGGGGGCAAAAGGCAGGAGATTGGTTAGGCGTTGGGGCTTAAGAGGTTAATTTTAATGATTTATGGTCTTGTTAGATATGAAAAATTAGAGAAATTACCTGTATGGACGTACCTGCGTCTTATGTTTTGCATTGCAATTCTGTTCCTTTCCACTAGGGGGAGCTGGAGAAGCAGCTGCTGCAGGCTAACCCCATTCTAGAAGCCTTTGGAAATGCCAAGACTGTCAAAAATGACAATTCCTCCAGATTCGTAAGAATTAACTGCTACAGCCTTTGTTTATGATTTCTTCTAAATGCCTCTTTCACTTTCACTTAAACATTTTTTCCTCCACACCACCAGGGAAAATTCATCAGAATCAATTTTGATGTCAATGGTTACATCGTTGGTGCCAATATTGAAACTTGTATCCTTAATGCTGTCAGGTTGTTGCCTTTTGTTGTTATTATTACTAAAGAAGTCTTAAACCAGTTCAAGAGCTTTTCTGTGGTAGTATCAGAAGTTGGCCTTGACACACCAACCTCTAGACTTGTTGGAGAAATCCCGTGCCATTCGCCAGGCCAAAGAAGAGAGGACCTTTCACATCTTCTACTACTTGCTCACAGGGGCTGGAGACAAATTGCGCAGTAAGCAGCACATTAAACAAAAATCTCTGTTTAAAGATGGTGCAGTTTCCTCAAGCATTTGGTGACTTGATGTTTTTTTGGTTTTTTTTTTAACTTTTCCTTCGCCGTTTGATTTCAGGTGATCTCCTCCTGGAAAATTACAACAACTACCGTTTTCTTTCCAATGGGAACGTCACAATTCCGGGCCAGCAGGACAAGGATCTGTTCACAGAGACCATGGACGCCTTCAGGATCATGGGTATTCCAGAGGATGAGCAAATTGGTAAGACGACAGCTTTTGTTTCTGTGCATGTGTGTCTCTATGTATTACCAGCTTAATGTAACTCTTGCCATGTTAATTAATTTTGCTGTTTTCCGTGTGCAGGTCTGTTGAAGGTGGTGGCATCTGTTCTGCAGCTTGGAAACATGAGCTTTAAGAAGGAGCGTCATACAGACCAAGCCTCCATGCCTGATAACACAGGTAAGCGAGCACTCTGCACATTAATTTTAAAATGTCACTCTTCCATCCTGCACTACTCATTCTCTTTCCCTCGTTTTCTCAATAGCTGCCCAGAAGGTATGCCACCTCATGGGCATGAATGTCACAGACTTCACCAGGGCCATCCTGTCACCCAGAATCAAGGTGGGTCGAGACTATGTCCAGAAGGCTCAGACTCAGGAGCAAGCAGAGTTTGCCGTGGAAGCCCTCGCTAAGGCCACATATGAGAGGATGTTCCGCTGGCTCGTCATGAGGATCAACAAAGCACTCGACAAGACCAAGAGACAGGGAGCCTCTTTCATTGGCATCTTGGATATTGCTGGCTTTGAGATCTTCGAGGTAAACACACAAGGCAGTTTTTAAAAATATAATTACCTCTCCATCAAGCACCACACTCACTGCAGATAATTGTATAATTAACGTATATTAATTGTATATCAGCTATGTGATAGCTGAGCACTCATGTTCATGGCCGTCTGTTGTAACAGCATGCAGCCCCACGAGATTTCTTAAGCATTTTCTTTCCCTCCATGTCTCCAGCTGAACTCATTTGAGCAGCTGTGCATCAACTACACCAACGAGAAGCTGCAGCAGCTCTTCAACCACACCATGTTCATCCTGGAGCAAGAGGAGTACCAGAGGGAGGGCATCGAGTGGAGTTTCATTGACTTTGGCCTCGACCTGCAGCCCTGTATCGAACTCATTGAGAAGCCAGTGAGTTTTCTGATCTGCTGTAACTATGTTGGTCCTCTGAGCATCTTTGTTGGTTTGACTCATGTGCTCTCGTCTGTCCCAGGCCAGCCCCCCGGGTATCCTGGCTTTGTTGGATGAGGAGTGCTGGTTCCCTAAGGCCACAGACAAGAGCTTTGTGGAGAAGGTGCTCCAGGAGCAGGGAACACATCCCAAATTCTTCAAGCCCAAGAAACTGAAGGATGAAGCAGATTTCTGCATTATCCATTATGCTGGCAAGGTAAACATCGCTTAGTTCATTATGCTGTTTACATCAACATATTTCTATCATTAAAAAAAAAACAAAAAACTTGACACTTCCTGTCTGGTGTCACTCTACAGGTAGACTACAAGGCAGGCGAATGGCTGCTGAAGAACATGGATCCCTTGAATGACAATGTGGCTTCACTGCTCAACCAGTCCACAGACAAGTTTGTGTCTGAGCTCTGGAAGGATGGTGAGTCGAGGCAGATGCCTTGTTTTTGCCTTTAACCCAGGAATCGCTGCCCCTCTAAGATATGGGAATATAATCATGTTGCTTCATAGTGCTTTTTTTCTCTCTTACTGTCTGGTGTGTGGACCTTTGTTTTTTACCTTTTTTAAATTATTTTTTTCCTCAAATCCCGTTGGTGGTTTTCCTTCCATTCCTTCCCCTGTGTGGCCCCACTTTTTCTCATTTTTGTCTTTTACTGCATCTCAGAGGTACATAATTGTCAGAGAGCCTATTTTTATCAGCGTTTTCCTATTCTGCACTCAGATCCAGGTGAAAAAAGGTTTTTCATTTCTTTAGTATTTCTTCCTCCTTTTGGTCCTGCTCTTTCTCAAAAATGTTTTCATCCCCTCGTTCTCCCAGCTTTATCAACCAAAAGTGTATTTTGTGTTGCTCTAAAATCAGCTGTGTGTGCAGTAGCAAAATCTTCTGGTGGTCTTGCCACTTGTTGCTCTGTCATTGAACTCTCCTTTTCTCCCTCTGTGTGATAGTGTTGTTTGGGGACTCCTGGTGTTGGTCATGGGTACTGCAGCAATGGGTATATCCTGCATGGGTTTGGTGTTTTTTAATGTCACCACAAAAGTACATGCCCACTGCAACCGCCAATGTTTGTCACCTTCTCAGGCACATACATATTTAAATCAGTCATCGCACACATTTTCAAAAGCAACAAGCTGTCAGTTTCAGTAATGAACTCTCTCCACTCACTGCACTTTATACATGTTTTGTTCTTTAAATTTTGGGTGTGTTCTTTCCACACTTCACTGGCCTTGTGCGACTCCCTCTGTCAGCCTCCTTCCTGATTTGTTCCCCTCTCCACATGCACTTTTGTGTGTGATTGTGTGGCGTTTCACTGGTGCTGGTTTTGTGAACTACCTCTTCTCTCTCCTGGTGTGTTTACCAAGAGGAAGTGGAGAGACAATGCTCATATTCATTCTCCTTTTTGATGTGCATTTGATTTGAGTTTGCCTGGTGAAATATTCAAATCATGCTGACTTTGTACATAATGTCTTCTCCTTTCTGTTTTCCCCCCTCGTTCAGTGGACAGCATAGTGGGTCTAGATAAGGTGACTGGCATGTCTGAGATGCATGGCGCTTTCAAGACTCGTAAAGGGATGTTCCGCACGGTGGGCCAGCTGTACAAGGAGCAGCTGTCCAAACTGATGGCCACACTGAGGAACACAAACCCCAACTTTGTTCGCTGCATCATCCCTAACCACGAGAAGAAGGTACTACAGAAACGTGGGCATCTGACTGGATGTTGCCACTGCAACTGAAACTCTGAAAATGCTTAGCAGATGGGGTTGTTCAATTGTAAAGTTTGTCAGTTACGTCTGCACTAGAATACACCACTGAGCACATTTTATTTTGAGTCAGGAACCCAGGAGTTGTTGCACTCTGACCAGGTTTACCTGTCATCGTTTTTTTTGTTAAAGCTGTCACAGATCGACTCGGCCCAATTCTCATATTTTCATTTGCAGCTGAAACACCAGCAGGGGCTCAAATGTCTTTCCTCTTGGGAAAGGAAGAGATGTTAATATGCAGAATAGAGCATACTCTTAATCAGCAAATCTTCCTCTTCTCAGGCTGGTAAACTGGACCCCCACCTGGTTCTGGATCAGCTGAGGTGTAATGGTGTGCTTGAGGGGATCCGTATCTGCAGACAGGGCTTCCCCAACCGCATCGTCTTCCAGGAGTTCAGACAGAGGTAAGACTATAAATGTTCCCACTGGGTTGTTTTTTTTTTTTTTTTTTTTCCACATTTTAATTTATTTAAAAACAACCCAATATGCTCTTCGCCTGCGTTTCCCTCAGGTATGAAATCCTTACCCCCAATGCTATTCCCAAGGGCTTCATGGATGGAAAGCAGGCCTGTGTGCTCATGGTAAGTAGGCTTTAAACTTCTAATCACACCCTTATAATGCCTGCTTCCTCTGCCGGAGTGACTGATCATTCCCTTTCTTCACAGATCAAAAGCCTGGAGCTGGATCCCAACCTCTACCGCATTGGCCAGAGCAAAGTTTTCTTCCGAGCAGGAGTCCTGGCTCACCTGGAGGAGGAAAGGGACATGAAGATCACCGACATCATAATCAGCTTCCAGGCCTGGTGCAGAGGCTATGTGGCCCGCAAGTAAGAACATTTTTGTCATTATATAGATTACACATATAAAGTGTAATTCTTGTCTTTAAGTGTGTTACTTTACACTTCTAGAGAATATGAGTTGTGACTCTGCTGTTTGCTTGTAGGGCTTTTGCTAAGAGGCAGCAGCAGCTGACTGCAATGAGGGTGATCCAGAGGAACTGCGCTGCTTATCTTAAACTCAGGAACTGGCAGTGGTGGAGGCTCTTCACCAAGGTGAGCCTCGGCGTCCTCTCTGCAACTTCATAGCACTCGTTCTTTTTTTTTTTTTTTTTCTTTTCTTTTTTTTTCCTTTAATTTTCCTCCTTGTTTTGGCTTTTCTTACTCTTCACATCTCCCATTTGTTTGTCCTCAGGTGAAGCCTCTGCTCCAAGTCAGCAGGCAAGAGGAGGAGATGCAGGCCAAGGATGAAGAGCTGAATAAGGTGAAAGAGAAGCATTTTCATGCTGAGCAGCAGATCCGGGAAATGGTGGACAAACACCAGCAGGTAAACTTGGAACATTCGTCCACTTTCTTGCACTGTTGCAGGGCTTCTATCAGTGACCCTGGTTTATTTCTTTAGCTATAATTTACACATGTCGTCAAAGCATCTCATGTGGGGAAAGTCATGCCAGAAAATAACTGCTCAGCTAGTCGACTTGAAACTCAACTTATTCAGGTGGACAGCAATAAACTGGATCAGATAAACCCACAGAAAGAGACCGTTTTGGTCTATTAGAGGATTTAAATATAGGCGGTGAATTCAGTGATGAGGGATAACATCGCTCTGAATTTTTTTTAGGTGACATTTTTTTCTGAACTTGTCTCTTAAACACCTATTTCCCGTTGCTTGTAGCTGAATGCTGAGAAGATGGCCCTGCAGGAGCAGCTTCAGGCAGAAACAGAACTCTGTGCCGAAGCTGAGGAAATGAGAGCCCGTCTTGCTGCCAAGAAGCAGGAGCTGGAAGAGATCCTCCACGACCTGGAGGCCCGAGTGGAGGAGGAGGAGGAGCGTGCCTCTCACCTGGCAACGGAGAAGAAAAAGATGCAGCAAAATATTTCTGTAAGCAGGAAAACAAAACATGGTAATTTAAATCTTAATATGGAGGGCGTATTGCCATGTTAAATCTCCAACTCGTCATTTATCTGCACACAGGACTTGGAGCAGCAGCTGGATGAGGAGGAAGCAGCCAGACAGAAGCTCCAGCTAGAGAAGGTCACCATGGAAGCAAAGATGAAGAAGATAGAAGAGGATGTTATGGTGTTAGATGACCACAACAACAAACTAATGAAGGTCAGGATGGATGAATTGGAAACGATAGCTGTGTAAATCAAGCACAGTAGGAATTTGTTCTGAAGATGATATACTAAACTAATAGTTTCATATTGTTCACCATTGTTGTGAGCACAGGAGAAGAAGCTGCTGGAGGAGAGGATCTCTGAGGCCACCACCAACCTGGCAGAGGAGGAGGAGAAATCCAAGAGCTTGCAGAAACTCAAGACCAAACATGAGGCTATGATCACAGACTTGGAGGGTGAGAAGAAAACCCAAAAGTAGCAGAGAGCATCATGCAACTTGTGTGTAATACAGCATCTTTTTCCCCCCATCCCTGTAATTAAATTTTTTTTCTTTTTTTCTTTCTTTCTTTTTGCCAGACCGTCTGCGCAGGGAGGAGAAGCAGCGTCAGGAGCTGGAGAAGAACCGACGCAAGATGGAGAGTGACTTTACTGAGACAAGCGATCAGATTTCTGAGCTGCAGGCCCAGATTGCTGAGCTCCGTGCCCAGTTGGCTAAGAAGGAAGAAGAGCTCCAGGCAGCTCTGGCCAGGTCTGTGTAAACACTTAAGATGTTTGCCCTGCAGATTAAAAAATATTAATTTGAACAGTGTATTTAGGAATTCTTCACTAATTATTTTTTTCCTGACTTCTTCCTCCCTTTAAGGATTGAGGAAGAGGCTGCACAGAAGAACCTGGCCCAGAAAAAGATCCGTGAGTTGGAAGCTCAGCTCTCCGAGCTCCAAGAGGACTTGGAGCTGGAGAAGCAGGCCCGCACCAAGGCAGAAAAACACCGCAGGGATCTGGGAGAAGAGCTGGAGGCCCTCAAGACTGAGCTAGAGGACACTCTGGACTCCACTGCCGCTCAGCAAGAGCTCAGGTACAGACATTAGTATAGGAGCAAGTATAAGAGCTAAACCTCAACACATCTGGTTGGGTGGTGTTTAGACAAGTCGACTAATCTCTCCTCTTCCTCCATAGGAGCAAACGTGAGACCGAGGTGGCCCAGCTTAAAAAGACTCTTGATGACGAAAGCAAACTTCACGAACAGCAGCTTGCTGACCTGCGACAGAAACACAGTCAGGCCTTTGACGAGCTCAATGAGCAGCTGGAGCAGGCTAAGAGGGTAATTTTTCAGAGCTGGTATTCAGATTCAGTTTTTCTCATTTGTCAGTTTCCTTTACAGTTTGACTGTCTGTCTACAGAACAAAGCATCTGTGGAGAAGAACAAACAGGCCCTGGAGTCTGAGAGGAATGAGCTGTCCATCGAGCTGCAGACTCTGATGCAGGGTAAAGGAGAGTCAGAACATCGCAGGAAGAAGGCCGAAGCCCAGGTCCAGGAGCTGCAGCTCAAACACTCAGAGAGCGAGCGCCAGAGGCTGGAGCTGGCTGAGAAACTCTCAAAAGTGCAGGTACAAATCTTAGAAGGCGCTAAGAACAGATATAGTGATTCCTTCTGAGAGCTGTCAGAATGATCGCAGTTGCATTTTTATAGAAGGCCAGGGATTAACAATTCAGTGTTGAGTGATGGTGTGTCCTTGTCAGTGGTTCATGTTTTTGTTTTTTCTTTTGTCCACAGGCTGAACTGGAGAATGTTAACAGCGTGCTGAGTGAGGTGGAGGGCAAGTCCATTAAGGCAGCCAAAGACTGCTCTACTGTAGAATCCCAGCTGCAGGACGTTCAGGTACGCTGCCACACAGATGTTCAGCATGCATAACAAATACAGTGTTTAATACTTTTGTTGTTAGTTTCTTTTATAATAATCACTCTTGAGCAAACTGGCATAGACTAAACCTGAAGACATCTTCTGCAAAGTTAAAGTTTGTTAGTTTCTACTTAATATGTACAGTCTTAAGACATGTAGGAAAAGTACAATGAATACAAGTCTTTATTTTAAAGAGATAAAAAGCCCCAGACTATAACAATGAAGTATTTGTCTTCTTTGAAGTTTCTAAGTTGAACTGTAGCAGACGGACTAAATCATGTTGTTTAAAAGTCTTAACAAAAGAAGAGTGTATGAAGAGCTTTTTAGTGCAACCTTTAGCAGAAATATTTAAAAATGAAAGTATTGGCTGTTATAAACATCTGACTCTGTGACAACATTGCTGTAACTCTGCTTGTCCGTCATTTCAACAGGAATTACTGCAGGAAGAGACGCGCCAGAAATTATCAGTCAACACACGGCTGCGCCAGCTCGAGGATGAACAGAACAACCTGAAAGAACAGCTGGAGGAGGAGGAAGAAGCCAAGAGGAACGTAGAGAGGCAGCTCCAAACAGTGCAGGCTCAGGTAAAACATCGACTTCTTCACATTGCAGGACGCAAACCTGCTGCAAAGAATACCTGCATTTAGTTTTCTGTGGGAGCTCACAGTCGTTTGAATCGCAAATCCATCACACAGCTGACATGACTTTATCCCTACCCCCCCTCAGCTTGCTGAATTGAAGAAGAAGGCGGAGCAGGATGCTGGCTCTCTGGAAAGTGCTGAGGAGGGAAAGAAGAAGTTTCAGCGGGACCTGGAGGGAGTGAACCAGCGCCTGGAGGAGAAATGTGCCGCTTACGAGAAGTTGGATAAAACAAAGACGCGTCTCCAGCAAGAGTTGGATGACCTGCAGGTTGACCAGGACCACCTCCGACAGATCGTGTCCAACCTCGAGAAGAAGCAGAAGAAGTTTGACCAGGTAGGCCAAGTATACACAAGATAAGAGAGCCATTAAAATGTCTTGTGGAAGGAAAAGCAAAATAAAAACACTGCTGCATGTTGATTTTTCTGTAGATGCTGGCAGAGGAGAAGAATATCTCTGGTCGCTATGCAGAGGAGCGTGACAGAGCTGAAGCTGAAGCCAGAGAAAAGGAGACCCGGACACTGGCTTTAACCCGGGAGCTGGAAGCCCTGAGAGAGGTGAAAGAAGAGCTGGACCGCAACAACAAGCTGCTGCGGGCCGAAATGGAGGACCTCGTATCCTCCAAGGATGATGTTGGCAAGAACGTAAGTCAAGAAACATTTCTTTTTCTCTGTAGAGGTATGTTCTGCTCCAGTGCTGTCTATCCTTCGGTTTTCATCATAAATGTTCTTATATGCAGGTCCACGAGTTGGAGAAGGCCAAACGTGCAATGGAGCAGCAGCTGGAGGAGATGAAGACTCAGCTGGAGGAACTGGAGGATGAGCTGCAGGCCACAGAGGACGCCAAGCTGCGCCTGGAGGTCAACATGCAGGCCATGAAAGCCCAGTATGAGAGAGACCTGGCAGGACGCGATGAGATGGGAGAGGAGAAGAAGAGGGCACTGGTTAAACAGGTACAAATATTCATCCATCCAACATTTAGCTGCTACATATAGGTACAGCATTGTTGAAAGCAGGCGTGTTCTGATTCTCATGACTAAAGTGAGTGCGTTTTAGACCAACAATCTGGCAGTTTGGGAATAGGAGGGGGTAAATAGGAGGCGGCTGTTGCTAATTCATAACAAAATGCATTTTTTAGTTGTTCCGGGAGGAAAAAGTACTTACAACCTTAAAAACGTTCTGATTAGGTCTCAATGCTAGCTGGTTGAACTTCAGGAAGAACCAGAATGAGCACCCGGTAGCATAAAGTCAGAAATGAGTTGAAGTTGGGCTTAAAAGTTATCAGTGGAGAGGAACGTGTAGTTTTTCTTGGCTTTGATCAAATCGACGTGCCTTTCAGGTGAGAGAGATGGAGATGGAGCTGGAGGATGAAAGGAAGCAGCGTTCTGCTGCCGTGGCTGGACGCAAGAAGCTGGAGCTGGACCTGAAGGAGCTTGAGGCAGCCATCGACATGGCGAACAAGAACCGTGACGAGGCCCTGAAACAGTTGAAGAAACTTCAGGTGAGTGTTGCCTTTTTATATCTGATCTTTGAATAGGAAACATGGGGTTTGGTCTCAGCTTTTTGACTCTTCTCGTGTTTTTGTCTTCAGGCCCAGATGAAAGATCTCATCCGGGAGCTGGACGACACTCGCTTGTCCAGAGATGAGATTCTCACCCAGAGCAAGGAGACTGAGAAGAAGCTAAAGGGCATGGAGGCTGACATGCTCCAGATGCAGGAGGTTGGCATACACTCACTCATTCACCTCTGTGTTCTGTGCCCCTGCTCTGTGATCTACTTTAACTCACTGCATTTTCTTGTTTATTGCTATGCAGGAGCTGGCGGCTGCAGAGCGAGTAAAGAGGCAGGCCCAGCAGGAGAGAGACGAGCTGCAGGATGAGATCAATAACCAAGCCGCCAAGAAGTAAGACTTCAGTCATCAGTAAAATGAGCAGACCAGAAGTGTTCAGTATCTCTACTTGTGCCATATTTAATCTCTGCTCTCCCTCCTTCCTCTTCTTAGCGCTCAGGTTGCAGAGGAGAGGAGGCGACTGGAGGCTCGTATTGCTCAGCTGGAGGAAGAGCTGGAGGAGGAGCAGTGCAACACTGAGCTGGTCAACGACAGGCTGAAGAAGGCAATGCTTCAGGTTTGTATACACATGCAAACATTTTTAGACTCTGATTTGAAGTTCAGATGACTAAAGATGCTTAAACATTTAATATGTAGAATGGAAATAACTGATTAATTTTTACATTCAGACTGACCAGATGAACGTCGAGCTGACTGCAGAGCGCAGCACCTCTCAGCGTGTCGAGGGGGCTCGTTCCCAGCTCGACCGTCAGAACAAGGAGCTGAAACTGAAGCTGCAGGAGCTCGAGGGAACGGTCAAGTCAAAGTACAAGGCCAACATGGCCGCCCTGGAGGCTAAGATTGGTCAGCTGGAGGAACAGCTGGATATAGAAACCAGGTAAAAGCCACTGAAGCGGAACCACACGGACACAATTGTTATTTCAGACTTGCTTCCAGCTAAGCCAGCTTTCTTCTGATTGGCTATCTCTTGTAAATAGGTTAGATCCACAGATTAGTGGGGCCTGAGATGACCATATTAGAAAAAAAAAGTGTCTTTTGTCTGACTGTTATGTTTGTGACTCAGGGAGAGGCAGACTGCCACCAAACTTGTGAGACGCAGCGAGAAGAAACTAAAAGAAGTCATCCTGCAGGTGGACGACGAGAGGCGCAACACCGAGCAGTACAAGGACCAGGTGAGAGTTTCTTTACAGTAAACTCAGAGGGTCATCTGTCTCCCTGTTGTGGCTTTTCTGAGTATTTACAATGATGACTATGAATATCTGTGCATTATGCAACAAGTCAAATATTTAAATGAATTGAAAATAATGTAATGCTCCAAATCGAAATCAGATCTATTTTGACATTAGCTTTGTAGCCTTCATCAAAGGGAGACGTTTTTGTGCTTCTAACTTTATCTGGGCTCAAGCAAAAGTTTTTAATTGTTTTTATTTATATTTTCTCTTCTCCTTCAGGTCGACAAGTTGAACTCTCGCATGAAGCAGCTCAAGCGTCAGCTGGAGGAGGCTGAGGAGGAGGCTCAGAGAGCCAACGCCAGCCGAAGAAAACTTCAGAGGGAGCTGGAGGATGCCACAGAGTCTGCTGATGCCATGAACCGTGAAGTCAACAGCCTCAAGAGCAAGCTCAGGTGAGAAAAGCACCTGTAACACAGCAGAGGCTTTCATTATTATCAGAATACTTTATTGATCCCTGGGGGAAATGTTTTTTTTTGTTTGTTTTTTTAACAGTGCTCCATTATAAACCAACATTAACAAGACAGACAATACGCTAACTAAGAATATAGATATATACTCATCTTGAGCTAGCTGTAGCAGTCCTGCACAGATCAGCTGAAAGTGCAGGAAGCAGGCAAACTGCCTACCTGCCCTCCCCCCAGCTGCCCTCTTCTGCTTGTGCCAGCCATTTGGATTTGACATAGTAGACAGGATATTGACGGTTACACGCTCATGCAATAAACATGAGGATATATCACAAGACACGATGAGATATCTGCTAACTCTACACAGGGCCATTTAGCAGTTGTGGCAGTTTGTCTTGAAACGACTATAATCTCCACATTTCGCTTTACTTTGCATGATAGTGTTTTGACTTGAACCTCAATTAGGGACCATTTGCAAAATAAGCCTTTAATATATTTGTTCTTAATTTTTTTTTCTTACATTTCTTTGTAGACATTGCACTTTAGTTAGAAAAACACATTACTTATGTCTTCTTTGGGGGTTTTTTTTTTCTTCTCATTTATAAATTCCTTTCTCTCTCTTTCAGGCGTGGTGACCTCCCCTTCACCACACGCCGCACCATTCCTCGCAGCAGTGGTGGCGGCGGTGATAGTGAGGAGGAGAGCGAGGTGAAGAGTGAAACCCCCGAGCCCAAGCCTGAATGAACTGCGCCTCTCGACTCGTTTAAAAATTACACCATAAATAGACCCAAAAACACACATGAGCACACATTACTGTAACTCCCAAAACGGAGACGCAAACATACAAATGTTGTCCAGATTAGCCACAGGGATGCAGATTAACATCTGATCTCGCTCTTTCTCTCTCGCAGTGACGATCTATGCATTCTCAATGCAGACACACACACCAGACGCCATTAAACTGGGACAATCACCATACTGACAAACACACACTTTTGTTTTTTGGGGGGGGCAAATTTCTCTGTTGCTTAATTTTTCATTCTCTTGGAAAAATGAAAATATTTTTATAAGGAAACATTCCACGTGTAATAGTCCCTTTAGGATCTATTTTTCTAACTGAAGAAAAAGAAGTATAGATAAATGAAGACAGATTACTGGAAGGGGACCAAAGTAATAGCTCAATCTATAGAATAGTTTGGGTTTTCTTTTTTCTTTTTTGTATGCAGACATTTTTATAACGGTTAAGAAAGGAAGTGCTTCGTGTTTGTTATGCTCTTGCCTTGGTCTATAAAGGTGGTTTATATGCTGAAATGTATTCTAGCAATTTAGCTGCAGTTAGCACTCGTGACTATGCTTTTTGGGCTTGATCATTTTGTTACACACATTTCATGTGGAAACATTAAATTTGAAGGCTTTCAAGCAACAAATTGGCAACTTGTGAATCTATTGAAGGTATTTGATTGCGACTGTGCTGAAATTTCCTGATTTTTAGCACTGCATTTGGGTTGTGTTGGGGAGGGGGGGCATTTTAGCCTAGATATTATCATAAACCACTGCATTTGAGTGTTTCATTGACACGAAAAGCTTGAAAGTTTTGAATACACGGTGCACATCCCAATTTAGTATGTGTGCGCACACAGCCAACACACACTAAAGGCCTTAAATGCAGCAGAAATCTCCTGGGCAGGGTCATTTATTTTTCTGTTTATCCCCATCAGTGTTTTGTTTATTTGCTAATGTTCAGGGTAAAGTTTAAATGGGGTGGTGGGGTAGTCTCTTTACTCACAGCACACACTGTATTCTCAGGGTACAGCTTGTTGACAGAAGTTGCTGATTTTTATCACAAACCAAAGGCACATTCATGTGATACGGATTGTAATTTATCACTTGTATGCTAAAGTCTGACTGGCCTTTAAGATGTCATATACGCCAGGTTCTGAGTAGATGTATCAGATAAACGAGCAGTCTGTGTCTAAATGATGGAGAAACCCCAACAAGCTGTGCCCGAGGTAGCTTTTGGCTCACACTGCTGGAAAGTGAGAGGAATGTGTCGTAACTTAAGACTTACGGCTCACAGTTTAAACAATCACATCTTTAGCACTTAAAGGAAATCCAAAAGAGGGGGGGGGGGAGGAGAAAAAATAAACTGCATCTCGATTATTGTCATGTTTTTCTGTCTGCACCTCTGGAATGGAAATCATGTTGTGAAATGTTGGAATTATTACGATTAAAGATGCTTTCTAAACTGCCACGTGTTGTCTGTCTGCGTTTTTCTTTTTTCTTTTTTTTCCCCCTAATGCTTACTCTTTTGTTTACATCAGAGTTCACACTGAAAGAACAAGGGTTAAGTTTGAAGGTCAGAACCAGACAGCTCAGTGGTGGATCACATTTGTTATTTATAAAGTGTTGCGTCCCCACCAGCAGACGGCAGCCAGGGTTTTCCATCATGCTCGTGAGGAGGAGCAAAAGCAGGTCAGAACCGGTTTAACTGAGTAAGAGTAAACGTGGATGAAAGATATTATTTTATTTCTAGTTTAGACACTAATAGACGGTAACTTAAAAGGAGAGAAAGGTTATGTGTAAATTAGAGTCCTAAACAGTTGACTGTGAAAATACTACAAAAGTACTGCTGTTGGCTAAATGACTGCTAGTTGTACTTTTGTGTATTTCACTTTTTTATTATACTATCTATCCTACAATTGACTTGGTTCTAATTTAGGGGGGAAATTACCTCACTCATTTTTGTTTTAAATTTATTTGGTATAGTTTCATTTCAATAAAAAGCTTATTTTAAAACTCAAAACATGTTTCGTTCCGTTTAAATAAATACATTGTAATTTTTTTTAAGTTAAATTTAAATTAAATTACTGATTAACTTAAAAAATAATCTTTTTTTCTTTTTACTCACCCTGGCTTCCCGGAGAGGCGCCCTTATCTTGCGCACGTCACAGCCAGAAGCTGTTTAACCAATCAGAAGGCTGTATCGCAGATGGGCGGTGCTTCTGCGTAGTTTCGACACGCTGCGTCTGAGAACAGGAACCGGCCGGTTTGGGCTTATCGCAGAGAGATAGAGAGGCGGCTGTCAGGTTTGGTGGTACATTGCAGCTCTTTAGTGGGGAGTGGTGGTGAGGTTTGTCTTCACCCTGCTTAGAGTAGTCAATTAGAAGAATTTGCGCTCAAGCGTAACTTCGTTGGTGTTATTTATTTGGACTTCGGCGGGGAGAGAAAAACAATTGGTGGACTATAGTTAAAGGTGCGTTAGAGGGAGAGCTCAGCAGAGCCTCAATACACAACATTACACACACGATTTTCATCAACGCGCTCTTTAAAAAAAAAAATGTTAAATGTTTTTGAAAACGTGTTGTCAGCTAATCTGTCAGCAGTCCTGCGGAAAGTCGAAGGAGACACCTGAAGTAGGCCCCCTTTTCAATATAAAAGCCATAGTGGGAAGACGAAATATATTTTAAACGCAAAAATCAGCACATCTGGTCTTTGGCACGATTATAAAAACTGTTGGTGTAATTAGATTGTTGGGTTACAGTATCTTGTTTTTGGCGTTTTTATTATGCATAAAATCCACAACTTTGCATGATTTGCATGACTTAAGTGATTCAAGTAAAATCAGTAAATTCGACTGGAAGGGATGTGTGCTAGCTCCATGTAGATGAAATTACATTATTATCTTCAGACCTTAGATTTTAGTCTGAAAGCCCAGTAGTACAGATGTTCCACAAGGATCCCTCCTCGGTCTTCTTTACTTCTTTTTTTTTATTTTTAATGTTATTTAGCATATCAAACAGTGTTATATCTCTGTCTTTATAACTTGTTTTATATGTCTCTGGCTCTTGGCTTAATTTGGATGTATTTTAATTTTCTTTCATCTTAAATAAGTGCTTATTATTTTCTGATCATCAAAGCAGCCTGCTTGGAAGCCCTGGATAAACAGTAAATGAATCTTAACACACATGTGGAACACATAGAAATTGGAGATTTAAAGTAATTGTGTGTGCCGAAATATTCCTGAGAATGAGATCACGGCACAGTCTACGGTTGTTTGTTTCCTATTAATTTTATGCATGCTTCTCCCTCCTACCTGATGGTGCTTCATTCTCTTTATCACCCTGTGCTGTATTTCATCATCTCAACATCTTATGTTGAAAAAAATGCAAACAGTGATGTAAGGGTTTTATTTCTAAGGACAGCCAGTGTTTTCTTTGCTTACACTTAAGTGCAGAATGCCAGCTCACAGGGCTTTCCAGCGCTAGCTGTGTCTCTTATGTACACTGTGGAACTGTTTTTGGACACTGTGCTCAAAACAAGTGCGAACAGTCTTTACTTTTGACGTACTCGCTCACGCTCTTCACAGTCTCGTGAAGGACACGCAGCAGTGTCTCATGCACCGGGTCTATCCTAATTTGTAGCATGCTGATCTTTGGTCAGTTAATGAGTGGCCTTGTGTATCGGGTGGGGGCAAATAGGACACACGATGTTGGTCAGGCAAGCTTTATCTATTCTGTGTGCGCACTGTCCCCTCATTCAGACAGCAGAGCTGCGCTCCCTCACCATCTCTCCATCCCTGCTCCTGGAAGGCCAGTGTGAGTAACTACTCTTTCTCCCTCTAATCAGAGGGAGACATTTCAGTGGACGGCAACGAAGGGAGGAAGCCAGAAGGTTTAGTGTATTGCAAAAACGTCTTGAGAAGTGACCCTCGAGAAGAAACATGGAACTTTTAGTGGTGAGTATTAGATCTCCGTTTTGTTACATCAGAAGCTCCATCCTTATCAGTGCGTACATCCTTATTAGGTAACTTGAGATCAGGGCGTCCTGTCTGACTGATAACTTTTTGAAATACTGATTAACTAATCCACGGTCTAAGAGTCTGACGGCGGTTAAGGTGAATAAGAGCTGCTGAGTCATTAAGCTGAGGGAGCAAACTCTGTTGTTACATCACATGTGAATGGTACTGTGAGGCTGGGCGTTATAGGGGAAAAGACGGTTGGAATATTGAAGTGGTATTAAATTATTTATTTACAAAATATAAACATGGTTTAATAGAGTCACTGTCAGTGGCGATTACATCTAAGTAGTTTGTTGTTGTAAGTGTGCATTAAAGAGACAGAAATATGCTTTGTAGGCATAGTCATGACAGTCAGGATTTTAACTAGAAATGCAAATGAAATTTGCCCCCCTCCCCCACAACCCTCAGGTGCACCCGGCCATCAAAGCCTTCATGTGTGGCTCCCTCAGTGGAACCTGCTCCACGCTGCTGTTCCAGCCTCTCGACCTGGTCAAGACCCGTCTGCAGACTCTGCAGACCGGCGTGCAGCCTGGGTGAGTGTGCATGCACAGTTGTCAGTGTCGCATGCTTTCCTGTCTCATAAGATCCAAAAGCTGATTTTATTTATTTATTGACTGGGTGAACTCAAAAAGCATGACATTGATTGACCTTTATAGGCCGCACACATAGCAGCAGCGTTGACTGTTTTTGGCTTTCGGTCATCTTATCTGATGCCTGTATTGTTTCTTCAGTTCGGGCAGAGTGGGGATGGTGTCGGTGCTCCTCAGTGTGGTGCGGACAGAGAGGCTGCTGGGACTCTGGAAAGGAGTTTCACCGGTTAGAGCTTCTGTATACTCGAGTCTACCTCGTGTACAGATTTAGTCACAAATTCCTGCTGTGTGAGCCACCATGCATCTGACAGTCTCTCTCCTCCGTCTGCTCCTTTAGTCCTTCGTCCGGACCATCCCAGGAGTTGGGATCTACTTCAGCACCTACTACTCTCTGAAGCAGCACTTCTTACAGGACAGATGCCCAGGGGCCGCGGAGGCTGTGCTGCTGGGGGGCGGAGCCCGGACGGTGGCGGGGGTAGTGATGCTGCCGGTTACTGTCGTCAAGACACGTTTTGAAGTAAGCAGTGTCCAGAGGGGGTGTACTACGAAGCGAGGTTAATTGGTTAGTGAGGTATGTCGAACTTCAAGTCGGAGATTTCAATGTCACCTGGTGGCTCTCTAGGTTGCCATGGAAACCTGGTGCTGAACACATAATCTGTCTGGAGCAGGTTATATTCAGTTTAGGTTTAAAATTGTCTCGTGGCTCTGTGTATTCGCTGATTAGTGCTGATAAGTGATTTATGGATTTCCTGCTGAGTCAGCGCGTACTAACTATAGATACAGCAGTGTAGATTTTCTGCTGCATATTTCTCAGTTGCTTTATTCATAGCACCAGTGTTGCCTTTTTGGTGTATGTGTTTTATAGCCTGTTCTTTATAGACCTCAGTCACGTGTAACTCTGATAATGACTCTGACTGAAGTAGGCGGAGCTCAGTCGTTTCATTGTATGTGGAAGAAGGGTGAAAAGGGTGTGTCAGATACCCTCTCTTCACAAACCCCAGAGCTTCTGCGTGTACTTACATGAAGTAATTCATGAATATAAGATTTTTTGAAAAGCCTAAAATAAATAGAATATGTTTCTATAATACTGTGTTAAAAAAATAGATAGAATTTGGTATAATTTCAATTGATTATTCTTCTGAAGTGAAAGAAGTTCTTTAAAACAAAAATGCATCTGTGCAGCTTGTATGTGAAGAAAACGTATATGTAGACAAATGTTTACTTCATTGATATTATTGTTTGACCTGTGCAGCGTGCTTTCACTTTAGCGTTGCGTTCATATTGTGCTGTTTTATGCATGAACTGAACCAGACGTCTTTGTGTTTCAGTGTGGCAGGTACAGTTACGGGAGTGTGATAGGGGCTCTGCGCAGCGTGTGCCAAACTGAAGGTCCCGCGGCTCTGTTCTCCGGCCTCATGGCCACTCTCCTCAGAGACGTTCCTTTCTCCGGCATCTACGTCATGTTCTACAGCCAGACCAAAGCCTCACTCCCCAAAGGTAAGTATGGACTCAGAGAGACATTTAGTAGCTTAAGAACGAGAAATATTCGCATTTGGAGTTCTTCTTGGTGTTCATTTAAATACACATGCTGGCCTATCTTCCTTTTAGAGATCAGCACGTCTCCTGCGGCTCCTGTGGCTAACTTCAGCTGCGGGGTTCTGGCTGGCGTGTTGGCCTCCCTCATCACTCAGCCTGCTGATGTGGTCAAAACACATGTCCAAGTGAATCCACAACTCAAGACAGCAGAGGCCATCAGATACATCTATATGGTAGCTGTCTCAATCTTCCTTCTTGCTCTGCTGTGGTTTTAAAATTGCGTTCCATGTATCGTGTTGAATAAGCTGGTTTAATCAGCTGCATGCCTCACTTTGCTCTCACTCTCTAAGGAATATGGACTCCAGGGCTTCTTCAGAGGGGCCGTTCCTCGGTCTCTGAGGAGGACCATGATGGCGGCCATGGCGTGGACCGTTTATGAACAAATGATGGCGCACATCGGGCTGAAGTCCTGAAAGTGATCAATGTTGAAAATGTTGTAAAAGGAAGAAGAGATATAGATGGAGTTGCAGTGAATGAGCGCACAGGAAGGAACTGGAACTACTGCAGTGCTCGTTAGCGTGTCAGAAGCTTTCAGTGACCGATTTCACTCAGAGTCTAAGAGACATGTGGGAGGTCTCCTGTACATTTAGTGTCTTACTGGGTGTGTCTGAAGGTCAGAATGTGCAATATAACTTTAAAAAGACTTTCAAGATGACACAAAAATGCTCTGATATTTTTCTACTGCACTACTAATTACACAAACTTTGGTGATTTTGCTCCAACTATTTGGACCATGTTTGAGAAATCCCTTCAGAGTTTTGCATGTGCTCCTGGGGGGCTTTTTGTGACAAATGGTTTCTTCCTTCTTGTTGTAAATTCACTTCCACATATTTAGGAGTCTTCGCAATCTGCAGGTTAAACTTGGCAGATCAAATGCTTTTGAGTGCAGATTAACTGGGAAATGTTCACTACACACTAGCCTGGCTGTTGTAGGGCTACAAATAAGATTTGGACTGTATGCAGAAACAATGTCTGTGTCTCTCTAGTGTTCTAAAACTCTTTGAATGGCAGGGAAAACCCTGCTCTGAGTGGGATTTCCAATGCCTCAGATGTTTGCATGCTGTGTGCAATGACTCAGCCCACGACTACTACAGGCAGTGAGCCAGATTAAGCCCAGACTTATGCACTTTAACCTCAGCATATGTTCAAAATCGAGAGAGCTTCTTAAAGACAAGATTGTGAGTCTCCATGTGTAACAGTGTTATTTATATTCTGATACTTTATTTAAGTGTGTGCTCACTTGACATGTGCATTTGCCAAAAATTCATCTGCCTTAAAATGTCTTTGGAGTTTTTTGATATTTGTTAAAAGTGGTTTTTCATGCAGACGTTTTCACTTTTTAAACATGTCAAACAAAATAAAGTTATTGGAAAATTTCATCATTTTGGTCATTTTCAGGGGCGATCGTGGCTCAAGAGTTAGGAGTTCGCCTTGTAATCGGAAGGTTGCCGGTTCGAGCCCCGGCTTGGACAGTCTCGGTCGTTGTGTCCTTGGGCAAGACACTTCACCCGTTGCCTACTGGTGGTGGTCAGAGGGCCCGGTGGCGCCAGTGTCCGGCAGCCTCGCCTCTGTCAGTGCGCCCCAGGGTGGCTGTGGCTACAATGTAGCTTGCCATCACCAGTGTGTGAATGTGTGTGTGAATGGGTGAAGGGGTGGCATGGTGGTTAGCACTGTTGCCGCACAGCAAGAAGGTCCTGAGTTCAATTCCACCATCAGGCCGGGGTCTTTCTGTGTGGAGTTTGCATGTTCTCCCCGTGTTTGCGTGGGTTCTCTCCGGGTACTCCGGCTTCCTCCCACCGTCCAAAGACATGCAACTTGTGGGGATAGGTTAATTGGATAATCCAAATTGCCACTAGGTGTGAATGTGCGAGTGAGTGTGAATGGTTGTCTGTCCCTGTGTGTAGGCCCTGCGACAGACTGGCGACCTGTCCAGGGTGTACCCCGCCTCTCGCCCAATGACAGCTGGGATAGGCTCCAGCGCCCCCCGCGACCCTGAAAAGGACAAGCGGAAGCGAATGGATGGATGGACCAAAAGTCATGCCTGAATTTTAAGCTTGAGTTCAGTACTGATTACTCTGTTATGTGCACCTAAGCTAGTACCAGGCTGGACCCTTTTGCCTTCATAACGGCATTAATTCTGCAACAGGTTGCAGAAAACCTCCCTCAGAGATGTTGCTCCATAATGAGGTGACTGGAAGCCATTTGAGTGCAGTGAACTTGCTGTCATGTTCATGAAAAGTTGAAATGTGTGGCATGGTGTGTGTTATCCCTTTGGGAAGCAGCTATCAGAAGACTGGTACACTGTGGTTATAAAGGGATAGACATGGTCAGTAACAACAGGCTGTGGCATTAAAATGATGCACAGTTGGTACTAAGGGGCCATGAAAATAGCCTTCATATCACAAGACAGAATGGATCCATGCTTTCATGCTTTTCATACCAAATTCTGACCCTACCATCAGACTGCGCAGAAGAAACAGACAAATCAGACTCTTCTATTGCTCATTTTGGTGAGCCCAGACAAATTGTACCCTGTTGCTGCCATTTGATTGGCTGATTAGATATTTTTGTGTTAACAAGCAGTGTCTGATAAAAGGACTGGTGAGTGTACATATTTTTCTTAATTTAGTGCTCAGATCAGCTTGACAAAAATAAGAGCACTATTAACACAAGAACACGCCCCTGACATGCATGATTGTGTACTCTTTCCTTTCATTAACTGAGGTGTATAAAAGAATAATCAGCTGTGAGAGTTCAGGTGTAAAACTATAAAAAAAATAGGAGTGTTTTTAAATGATTACAAAGCTGTTGCTCAGAATATTGTCACGCACTGCAAGAACATGAGGGCTGTTAGAGATAAGCGCTGTACCAGTGCACAGGGAGGGGTGGCACGACATGAAATAGGACGGTACAAAGAGTGTAGCACTGTCAGTCTAAAGTAAGAAGGCTATTTAGGCTGAAATAAACAACTGAATTAATGAATTTAGAAAACTGTTGGCTTTGTAGATCAGCATCTATAAATGATATACAGAACACACTTAACAGACCTGATTTATGACTTTTCCACTCATATTTAGGGGTGATCGATCATGTTTGAAATACTTCATCATATTAAAAATCATTTTAACAAGTTGCATACTTCAGTCATGTACAAGCTGAGAGTCGGCGACTTATAGTGTTTGACTTTATGTCACAATTATGTCCAATTATGCTGTTTGTTAAAGTTATGTATTATTTGGTGCTCTCAAGTTACACGGCACTGTTTTCAGAGTCTGTTTTTGTTTTGTGCCTTTTTTCTACAGCCATGAGAATTGGCTTTTGTTTTGGTAGGGGGTTGTGAAAATATTTTATTGCATGTGTGTTGGACTGCTTTGGTTATGAAGTTATTTAAAAAAGGAAATCCAATGATTGTGAGGGGTGTTGACATCCCAGTCATTTAGGTCACATTCCCAGAAAACAGCTCCAAAACATCTCAGGCATCTGGCCCATGTCCATCACCTCTAATGCCCTTGAAATGTACCCAAACCCCATTTTTCGGTGAGCCCATTAGTCCCACAGAAAACTAATCAGCTGTCTGTTCTGTCTGTGTATTGCCTCGGTAATCTATTGTAATTTAATTTCAAATATAGGACCATTTCAAAGAGGGAACAACAGCAGAGCTCTCTACACACAAGATACGTTTCACACACAAGATACGTTTCACTAAAACAATTTCACAATCGTGTACATATTATGATCCCTTTGCCTGGAACACTTTATCTCTGGCAAATATGTTAGGAACACAGGTCAGTCTTTCACCGAGAAGTCAGCGTCTCAGCATTGTCTTAATATGGTCTTTCCATCTCCATTGTCTTAATATGGGATACCCATCCGACCCGTGAGCCCACCTCTGGTTACCTCTGCTCCTACCATTGAAGCACGTGGAATTAAAACTCCACCTAGTGGCGAAAATGCGGATGTTTCTCATTTTTCACCTCCTCCCCGCCTTCGGTTTAACCAGCCAATCACACGCTTGGAAATTTGGTATAAAAATAACGTCATTTCCTTCAAGCGCCCTCTTTTTCACCGTGTGGTCAGATTTCCATACGGCGTTGTTTCGTGGTGAGTTTAAACCGGCCTATTTAGTCATTTTAAATCGAAAGAAATAGTCAAAATTCGTAAAGTTATGACCGAGGACAAAGAACATATACCGTGGGGTAGACAGGCGCAGACTACCGTGCCCTAATTTTCTTAATTTTCAACGCATTCATGATGCTAACCTTTGTAGCTAACATGCTAGCTGCTGACACGCGCTCTTCCTCTGTTTCTCGTGCGCCTCGCCTCCATCCAATGAACAGCGGCAGTGACGAGATTTCATATGATTGTAATTGATATCTGAAGACGATGGCAACCATACACATGAGTTATCGTGACTTTTTACGCTCCAAGCGGCCTTTTGCATCCAAGATACCTCAACTTAATCCCCGCGTTGCTGCTTAGCTTCCTTTAAGTAAGATACGAGCTTCTGCGCCTTCACCCCTCGTAGTTATGTTTTTCCCGACCTTCCTAACGAGATCTGCATATCGTTTGCGCTCCCTAAATGGCTGATGATTTAATCCGGAGGCTAAATTGACTTGACACATGCGCGTTTGTGGGGTGAACATGTCTCCGTTGTGGCCTGCTGCAAGAGCACACACTAAGGGAGCATCTTCACTTTGCTAAGAGCTACTGTTCTTGTGCTCAGCAATGGGTTTTTGCTGTTTTGTGTCTGATTAGAAATGCACTCTTGTAAATCTAATTTTTTGGATGCTTCTTGTCTGGTCGTGGGTGTACTATTTTTGTCTCTTTTGCAGCTTGTAGTTTTTCTAAGTCTACTTTTTTCCCCGCAGCTCTCCCACTAACTCGTAACGCAGGGAAAGCGGTCACGATGTCCGGAGGTCTGGATGTCCTTCAAATGAAGGAGGAGGATGTGCTGAAGTTCCTAGCAGCGGGAACCCATCTGGGAGGTACCAACTTGGACTTCCAGATGGAGCAGTACGTTTACAAGAGAAAAAGCGACGGTGAGTGGTGTAGCAGTCATCTGCGCTATGACGATGGAGCTTTTTGATTACTTTGTCCCTTCTGCGGATTTACATGCAAATGACAAAACTTGTCGTGTTTTGCTCACTAGGTGTGTACATCATTAACCTGAAGAAGACCTGGGAGAAGCTGCTGCTGGCAGCCAGGGCCATTGTTGCCATTGAGAACCCAGCTGATGTGTGTGTCATCTCTTCCAGAAACACTGGCCAGGTAAAGTTCTGGTAAAACTGACTCATTGTTGTTATGTGCACACTGTTAAAACCTGGCACTTGCGTTGGTGTTCAGGTGTCGGAAGTGTGCAAGAGTAATCAGGCCGGGATTCGCTAACACCATAAGGACAACTGTCCCATGAATGGGGTTTGATAGTAACCTGAGCCACAGTTCTTTTTTTAAAAATCTTAAGTTATTATTTCTGTTGCGATCTCAAGTAAAACCTGTACTGTCTGTTTCAGAGAGCAGTGCTGAAGTTCGCCTCTGCCACTGGTGCCACTACCTTCCATGGTCGTTTCACCCCTGGTACATTCACTAATCAGATCCAGGCTGCTTTCAGGGAGCCCCGCCTCCTGATTGTGACAGATCCTCGTGCTGACCATCAGCCACTGACTGAGGCTTCATACGTAAACATCCCCACCATTGCCCTGTGCAACACTGACTCCCCGCTGAGATATGTGGACATTGCCATCCCCTGTAACAACAAGGTAAAATTCAGTTAGTTTAAAACAATGATGAATGAGTCTTTGCACACACAGCTAGAGCCCTGCTGTTTTGTCTGTGCAGTGTGTGGTGTAGAATGTGTGCTAAATAAAAGTGCCTGATCGCCAACTTCTTTTCTCTGAACCACACCAGGGAATTGGAGTTGAGGTCTTACCACAAACTCTTTTCTACAGCTTTATGCCTTTTTGAATGTAATGAATCGCAGTGCAGCCCCTACAGGTTTGGATTTGACCCTACTTGTCTGTTTCAGGGTCACCACTCTGTGGGTCTGATGTGGTGGATGTTGGCCCGGGAGGTCCTCAGGATGAGGGGAACCATCTCCAGGGAGCACCCATGGGAGGTCATGCCAGATTTGTACTTCTACAGGGACCCTGAAGAGGTATGACTGGCACACTCCTTATCTAAAAGTACTGAAGTGGCTAGAACCAAGTGCATGAGGCATACATCCTGCTGATACACTCACTAATGCTTATTATGTGCTTGTAGATTGAGAAGGAGGAGCAGGCTGCTGCTGAGAAGGCTGGTGTTGGAAAGGAGGAGTTCCAGGGCGAATGGACCACCCCTGCACCTGAGTTTGCCCAGCCTGAGGTGGCTGACTGGTCTGAGGGCGTTGCAGTGCCATCTGTGCCCATTCAGCAGTTCCCTGCAGGTGAGATGATTTGCTGCTTTGTGTTTAACTTGTAAATGCAGTGTAAGACTTTTCATTCACTTTTTCACACTTAATGGTTTAAACTTGATTGGGATTTTATTACAGCACCTGCCCCTGTCAAGCCTGGTGAGGTCTATACTGGTGAGTTTTTATATGGATCTTCGTTACCTTTGTGTATCATGTGTGCTGTTATAGTCTCTGAACTTAACACCTTTTTTCCTGTTCCATTCTAGGTGAAGACTGGAGTACTCAGCCTGCCACAGAGGATTGGTCCACAGCACCCACTGCTCAGGCTTCTGACTGGGGTGGCGCTGCTTCTGACTGGTCTTAAAATTGATGCTCATGTCAACAATAAAGTGTTTTTTACACTTTGACTTTGATTTGCTGTTTCTTCTGATATTTACAATTAAAAGCCCTATTAAAAGTAACGAAAAATGCACTAAATGACCAATTAAGAAGACTCTAATGTCAGTGTTTTGATGGGTTTTCCACAAAATGAATACAGCTGTGGGAAATGAGACTTCATTGAATCATAACATCGCAATACAGGTAGACTGGAAATTATTTGGCTTCTTTGTCTAACTGCACCTCACTGCTTTTTTTTATTTTTATTTATTTTATTTTTTTTTATATTGGCTGTGATTTAAAGATCCAGTGGACTAGGCTTAATTAAAAAAATGGCTAATCAGATTATGCATTGGCATTAATCATACCAAATCTATTGCATGTTAAAAACTTAGTGGTTTGCGAATGTGGAATGGGTTGTACCAATTGTAGCACCTTCATGTGTGAAGTAAACATTTCCTGTTTGAGACTACACCCCAGTTTTCTGCAGCTCCACCTGCAGTGGGTCATATTCCTTCACTAGCCAGTTGGAACCTAACCTTAAGTAAAAGGGCCCCTGCAGTTATTTTTCCCTGACTAGGTTGGAGTAGGATGAAATGCATTGGATTATAGACCCAGAAAAACAATAAGGGGAATCTGGTATCATTAAAAGTTGCACCACTTATTTCTTTATATTTGGCTGGGGAAATGGGAACGGCAGTTTGCTGACGTGTCCAACCATACGTGGAAATGTTAGTTTTCCCAAAGATGCTTTCGGTTATTATCACACTGATTTGTGTTTAAGGGGTCTACTTTCTCATAAGTTTAATTTTGATTAAAAAGAACTTGATACTGTTCAGTGGGTATTATGTTACGTGTTCTATAGTGCGGGGGGGTGGCGGCTTACTGGGCTTAAACCCAGGTTGTTTTTTCAGAAGCCCGGGGTCTTTTGGAGTGTAATTTTTTCATAGTTAGATGCCTGGCTGACAACTGTATAAAACAAAAACTACACACAATATTCGAATCACACGAGGGGGCGGGGGGAGCGTTTAATTAATAAGAAAACTCCAGATGATTCCATTCTGAGCTGAAGAAGCTTCTGATAGGTTAGTAGAGTCCATGTGAGTAAATTTGTGGCACACCTGCAGATGCATATAAGGCAAAACACAGAGCCTGTTTCTTTGACATGGGAAACTCAAGAGATGTCAACCAAAACACCAGAAAAAGAATTGTGGAGCTCCATAAGTGTGGCTTAATTTTGAATACAATTTGGTGCCATTTACAATTAAGAAATACAGATAGTTTCTCTCTTTACTCTTTATATTTATCAACCTAAAAAAAACCAAAACATTTAGTCTGATTTGATGTTACAATTAAAAAGTATCTGTTTTTATCTGGACAGTATGTAAATATCTGGTTTCAACTGTATATTTGATGATGTTGGTGTTTGGCTTGATTGTCAGCACAAAGAGGGAGAGGAACAGAGAGGGGGAGAGAGGAACAGAGAGGGAGATGGAGAATGAGGACAAAACAGAGATGGAACAAGAGCAGATTTCTGACTTTTCTGTGTAAATTTAATTCAATTAAATTCAATTCAATTTTATTTATATAGCGCCAAATCACAACAAAAGTCGCCTCAAGGCGCTTCATAGATACAGAGAAAAACCCAACAATCATATGACCCCTTATGAGCAAGCACTTTGGCGACAGTGGGAAGGAAAAACTCCCTTTTAACAGGAAGAAACCTCCGGCAGAACCAATCTGTTATTAGACTCAATTGGCTTCTCTCAAAATGTAAAAGAACCCACCCACCACTTTAATCACACTCTAGATCTTGTTTTAACATATGGCATAGAAACTGAACATTTAACAGTGTTTCCTGAAAACCCTCTCCTGTCTGATCATTTCCTGATAACATTTACATTTACAATAATTGATTACACAGCGTGGAGAGTAGACTTTATCAAAGTAGATGTCTTTCTGAAAGCGCTGTAACTAAGTTTAAGAATATAATCCACCCACTGTTATCATCTTCAATGCCCTGTACCAACACAGAGCAGAGCAGCTATCTGAACGCTACCCCAACAGAGGTCGATTATCTTGTTAATAATTTCACCTCCTCACTACGTACGACTCTGGATACTGTAGCTCCGTGAAAACTAAGGTCTCAATCAGAAGTACCTGACTCCGTGGTATAATTCTCAAACACGTAGCCTAAAGCAGATGACTCGTAATCTGGAGAGGAAATGGCGTGTCACAAATTTAGAGGATCATCATTTAGCCTGGAGAAATAGTTTGCTGCTTTATAAGAAAGCCCTCCGCAAAGCCAGAACATCTTACTATTCATCACTGATTGAAGAAAATAAGAACAACCCCAGGTTTCTCTTCAGCACTGTAGCCAGGCTGACAAAAAGTCAGAGCTCTTTTGAGCCAACCATCCCTTTAACGTTAACTAGTAATGACTTCATGAACTTCTTCACAAATAAAATTTTTATCATTAGAGAAAAAATTACCAGTAATCATCCCACAGATGTAATATTATCTACAGCTACTCTTAGTACCATTGATGTTAAGTTAGACTCTTTTTCTCCAATTGATCTTTCTGAGTTAACTTCAATAATTACTTCCTCCAAACCATCAACGTGTCTTTTAGACCCCATTCCTACAAAACTGCTCAAAGAAGTCCTGCCATTAATTAATTCTTCGATCTTAAATATGATCAACCTATCTCTAATGATCGGCTATGTACCACAGGCCTTCAAGCTGGCTGTAGTTAAACCTTTACTCAAAAAGCCATCTCTAGACCCAGCAGTCTTAGCTAATTATAGGCCAATCTCCAACCTTCCTTTCATATCAAAAATCCTTGAAAGAGTAGTTGTCAAACAGCTAACAGATCATCTGCAGAGGAATGGTTTATTTGAAGAGTTTCAGTCAGGTTTCAGAGCTCATCACAGCACAGAAACAGCTTTAGTGAAGGTTACAAATGATCTTCTTATGGCCTCTGACAGTGGACTCATCTCTGTGCTTGTCCTGCTAGACCTCAGTGCAGCTTCGATACTGTCGACCATAATATCCTATTAGAGCGATTAGAACATGCTGTAGGTATTACAGGTACTGCACTGCAGTGGTTTGTATCATATCTATCTAATAGACTCCAGTTTGTGCATGTAAATGGAGAGTCCTCTTCACACACTGAGGTTAATTATGGAGTTCCACAGGGTTCAGTGCTAGGACCAATTCTGTTTACATTATACATGCTTCCCTTAGGCAGCATCATTCATCATTT
>NW_024582406.1:1614149-1666964 GCF_018398535.1 Haplochromis burtoni | reverse complement strand
TAAATGCCATGTTGAGGCTGTCATTTTTAGCATCTACATGGATGTTAAAATCATGTTAAAATGTTAAAATCACCCACAATAATTATTTTATCATTTAAGCATGTAACACACTTTTGATTATCCACTGCTAAAAAAAACAGAAAACTGGAAAACTTAAAGACACAATGTAACTCCAAGTCAATCACACTTCTGTGAAATCAAGCTACAGGAGGCCATAGGAGAGCAACAACCCAGCAGCAGGACTGATACCTCCTGCTGCAAGGAAGAACAGGAGGAGCACTGCCAGAGCTCTGCAAAATGACCTCCAGCCGGCCACAAATGTGCATGTGTCTGCTCAAACGGTCAGAAACAGACTCCATGAGGGTGGGATGAAGGCCCGATGTCCACAGGTGGGGATTGTACTTACAGCCCAACACCGTGCAGGACGTTTGGCATTTGCCAGAGAACACCAAGATTGGGAACTTTGCCACAGGTGCCCTGTGCTCTTCACAGATGAATGCAGGTTCACATTGAGCACATTATGACAGACGTGACAGAGTCTGGAGACACGATGGAGAACATTCTGCTGCCTGCAACATCCTCCAGCATGACCGGTTTGGCAGTGGGTCAGTAACGGTTTGGGGTGGCATTTCTTTGTGGGGCTGAACAGCCCTCCATGTGCTCGCCAGAGGTAGCCTGACTGCCATTAGGTACCGAGATGAGATCCTTAGACCCCTTGTGAGGCCATATGCTGGTGTTGTTGGGCCTGGGTTCCTCCTAATGCAAGACAATGCTAGACTTCATGTGGCTGGAGTGTGTCAGCAGTTCCTGCAAGACAAAGGCATTAATGCTATGGACTGGCCTACCCGTTCCCCAGACCTATATCCAGTCGAGCACATCTGGGACATCACGTCTCGCTCTATCCACCAAAGCCACGGTGCACCACATACTGTCCAGGAGCTGGCGGATACTTTAGTCCATGTCTGGGAAGAGATCCCCCAGGACACCATCCGCCACCTCATCAGGAGCATGCCCAGGCACTGCAGGGAGATCATAGAGCCACACACACTACTGAGCTTTATTTGACTTTTTTTAAAAAGACATTACCGTACATGAAAGTTGGATCAGCCTGTAATGTGTTTTTCCACTTTAATTTTGAGTGGGGCTCCAAATCCATGGGTTGTTAAATTTGATTTCCATTGATGATTTTGATGTGATTTTGTTGTCAGCACATTCAACTATGCAAAGAACAAAGTATTTAATAAGAATATTTCATTCATTCAGATCTGGGATGTCTTATTTTTGTATTCCCTTTATTTTTTTGAGCAGTGTATTTCTGATAAATGAAGAGTGTGAAACTGAAGTTGGATCCACCTTATTATATAGTTATTGGGCTATATGGTTATTTGTTACATAGACTATGGTGCACATACAATCAAAATGCCCATTCTTTTCTTTACTAACTAAAATGTTTAATTACTTGGGCTAATACCAATAATAAAGTTACAGACTATGATTATATGAAATGTGTATACTTACTGAAATTGCAGTATTTTAATGATGTACAGTCCATATTAGAGAATCCTGCAAAAGTGTAAAGAAATGGCATAATTAATCTTACCGTGTTGACACAGTCCTCTGTACATCTTACTTGATTTGAGAGAAATAATATAAAGCATTAATATATGTTGTCCAGTGCTGAGGCAGAACCACTCAGTGACAAATAAATTTTCCTGTACTCTTAAATCTGAATACAGATTATTTAATATTGGAGTAAATCAGTAGTAACTCCAGATTTACTTGTGAAAAAGTACACAAATTAAAGTACCATCAGTGAAAACTGCCACAGTTTTACTGAGAAAGATAACGACAAACAATCAAAAGGATAAAATAAAAAAATAAAAAGGCACAATTGCATCTAAAACACAACACGGCCTCACAACAACTAGAACATGATTCCTTTTAGTCAAACACATGCATGCTCTGTGCTCATCACACTGTGACATTCCATTCTATAAAGTGACACCGCAGATAATATGTGAAGCACAATATTAGTAAATTAATACTTAAAAATTCATACAAACGACATGCATCAATTAAAAAATGTCTCATATCATTAAACCTGATTTCTTGCAACTCCAAAACGAGCCTGAAAAAACGAAAGAAAAATGAAAGGCGTCTCACGGATGAAGTTAAACGGCTTAAAACTAAGATTTTAACCCTGGTGGAGAAATCGTTGAAAAAAAAGAGCAGGATGAGGCTGCCAAGTTTAAAAATGAAAGAGATCCAACAGTCAAAAGCGGAAAAACTACAAATTCTTTTCCTCCGGAAATCGGAGAAGACGTTTGAGACCAACAAATATGAGGAAATAAATCTGTCCATGGAGAAGAAATGCAAAGATTTTGAAGATAAATGCGATTGAGAGAAAAACACGGGAGCAGAGAGATAAACACGTAGTTTTGAAAGGGACTTGGATAATAAAGCGTTGTGGAAAGATTAAGATTAAAAACCCTGGACACATAAAGTCGGACAAAGGAAGAAGCTGTCTAGTGTGCAGCACCTAGAAAGAGTCATTAAGATGAAAAACAACAAAGTGCCTAAAGATATAACTTAAATGTATTATTATATTTTCTCTTTGTAGTAAACAGCTGAGATATCCTGGCTGTTCAGAACAATCACCTCCTCCACGTTCGCGCTAGTCTGTCAGGTGGGCGTGTTTCTGCGCTGCCATTGGACAAACGCGGTTCCCGTTCCTCTCTGCCTTCCGCTTTCTTTTCATATGCACGCCCAGCCTCTGAATAATGATAATAATGATCAAGATGGCTACTTCAGAATCCTCCTTGCGGTAGCTAACCACCAATTTCATGGAAGCTGTCAAAACTGCGATTTCCTGCAGTTTAAGTCACTCGTAGGCGACGGGGGCTGTTCCAGGGATAATACTGTATGGATTAAAACGGGCCGAGGAGCGATAAAAGTCATTGTGTTGCCCGCAGCACTCATTCCGAGGAAGCTAACTAGCTGAGCAACTAGCTAGCTCTTACTTGTCGACCATCTCCAGTTTAGCTCCCCTGCCACTGGCGGCTGAGAGGAGCGTGGCGCTCCAGGTTTTGTGTGCCCGGACGTCGGAAGGAGAGCGTCAAATGGCAGAGCCGAGGAAAGTGCCGTTCGTCACCATTTCCACCCTCAACACCACCCCGCCGCCGACCCCGGAGACCAGCAAGAAACGCCGCCGCGAAGATGAGGCCGTCGACATCACTTTTGGGAAAGATGGAGGTGGGAGTGCGGTCGGGTCAGGGGGTGGCGGAGGTCTGTTCGGCAACGAGAAAGGTAGCGACGCGCAGAGGGAGGAGAAGAAGCCCACCGTCCGCCTCAACCTCACGCTGAGCGAGCCGAATGAGCGAGGGTCCTCCGAGTTCAACTACGGCGAGCTGGTCCACTCATCTCTTTCTCAGGTTAGGAGAGCAGAGGCAGACACGGTGGTGTTAGCGGGGGGGCTAACCGGGCACAACTCCGGTGGTGGTGAACCCGCGTGCATGTTGCACTTGTTGTTTTGTTGTTGTTGTGGCTGCTGAACTTTTGTCTGACAGGATTTGCAAATAAAGTAGATCACACTGAGCCCATAAATACGTGATGTTCATGCTCCTTATGTATTTATTTATTATGACCTTTAGATAGATTTTGGAGAGTTTGAAGCAGTGCAGTTTAAAAACGCAGTCTGAATGCAGGCTGAAGTATTTTAAGTGTCAGGGACACTGGACCCTCTTATTATTACCATCCTATCTTGTTACTCCTATGTCTACATCTTATGTTATGACCGATATAGAGGTGTCCTACTTAATCCACACAAGACAAAGAGTTGCTGTAGTGAGAACCTCCCTACTTTTTCATTTATTTTTATTTTTTATGCAGGTTGCATGTATTGCCAGGTGCGATTATGACGTTGATGTTGTTGTCAGCCTTACGTATTTACAATTCAAGTTGCTATCCTGGTGTTCCTCAGGTAAAGCCCGTGGGTTCTGCTGTACCCAAAGGACTCACTCCTCCACTGGACCCCAGTGACCCTTTTGCAGATGATGAGAAGGAGAGGCGGGAGGTAGAAGAGCTTGCCAGAAAATTTGAAAGCAAATATGTAAGTAGCAAAGTAAACTCGGGCCTGTTTGTATAACACCAGTTGAGGACAACAGTCGTCCAAAGTCGCTTTATGTTGTAAGGTAAAGACCCTAGAGTAAAACGTGAAGAATGTTAGCGTTTCCTGCCTGACTGCTAGTCAAGCGTTTGAGGAATTATTCAACCCTTCATGGTTTAAAAATCTAATTTTTGGAAGCTTCAAAAATGTAGGCTTAGTTCCAGGGTTGAGAAACAGTGTTAAAGCTATGTTATCACTTGATAACAAGTCTTTTCTAATATTGGCTTTTACCAGCACGGGAATGAAGCAGGCTCCATAATAACATGCAAATTAGTGGCGATTCTGAATATTTCACAACAGCCAGAAACGAGACTAACGTCAGAGTCATGTTAGGGAAATTCTAGCTATTTGAATGCTAGGTTTCAAGTTGAAGTTGTTGAATGGTAGCAAAATGTTTGTCCTGGATTTCCCTTCCTTCTGTTTGGCTGCCTGCTATCTAATAACCGCAGGGGTCAGTGGAGTTGAATGATAATGTGACTGAGAGACCTTCTCTGGAGTTTGAGTTATCATAATTTAGCATTTCTGAATTGGTTCTAAGAGAGAGAGAATTTGCTCGTTTACTTTTAGTTTTTATTGTTTGAAAAGTTTACTTTCAGTTTTAGTTTTTATTTGCATGAGAGATGTTTTTTTTTTTTTTTTCCTTCACATCATTATTTAATAGAGGGCACAGTGAGACTGCTATATGTCAGCGGTTGATTTACTGTCATAGAAATCCTAAGTTTCAATAAATAATCAGACTGAACTTTCTAAACGTAGAAACGATTTCAATTGCACAATATTGTTTTTGATTAGAATTTTTGTTTTTATTTTAGTAATCTATTATTATCATCATTATTGTTGTTATTATTATTTTACCATACCTAGTTTTAGATCAGTTTTAGTTAGTTACAGTGGCGCCGTTTTTCTTCCACTGACTGACCGGCCAATCAAAAGGTGACTAAAACTCACACAGGTCGATGGTTCAGTGGCAGTTCTACAAAATGGTAACAATGTAGAATAGAAACATTCTGATGTCTTGTTGTTGAAGAGTCACTGATATGTGTGCTGTTGTGTTTGATTGTATCTTTTCTGTTAAATTAATTTAAAAATAATTTCTAAATTTTGTGACTGGTACGATTTTGTTCTGTATACAGTTTTCTTTTAAAACTAACAGACAATTTAGAAATCTAATAAATAATCTTGAGTTAAAAAAAACATTATTAATTAAATTTCTTGCTCCAGGTGACTTCTGCAGTTAAGTCGAGGTTAAACAGGCTTTTACTTACACACACGTGTTGGTTTTTGTGTTTGAGCATGCATATCATTTTTAAATTAAGTAAATATTTTTTTCCCAGTTAATGTATTCCTAGTTTTGCTTGGCATGACAACTCTTTTAGCCTACATGATTTGAACTGGTTAAGAGCTGCAAACCTTTTCTTTCAACCTCTAAAAGTTGATTCTGTTCGTCTGGACGCAGCGTTTTCAGTGGGAGAAACGTTTCGTCACTCATCCAAGTGACTTCTTCAGTCTGAGACAGAATCAACTTTTGGAGATTTACTTACCTGGATGATTGAGCATGACTTTTCTTTCAGCCATAAAGGCCCCCACAGGGTCCTCTGGATGATGAAGTGTCCTTTTCAAAAGTAAAAGTCTCATGTTTATTGTGATCCATGTTTGGTGCCTCCTGTACCCCCAGTACCACAGCGGGACAAGCAGCGCCCCTGCCTCCCTGTACTGAAGCGCTGGTTCTGCTGTCCATATTGTGGTTACAGCTGAATCTGTGTGGGTGATTATTGTTGCGTGTTTCTGTTGTATTTTTAAATATTTTGTGATCTTTGTGTTTACTGTCCATTTGCAGGGCGGCAGCTCGAAGAAGAAGAAAAAGGACAGAATGCAGGATCTCATTGACATCGGCTACGGCTACGATGAAACCGATCCCTTCATTGACAATTCAGAAGCTGTGAGTTTAATCTTTTAAAAAAAAGTAATCTTCTTTATTGGCGTTCATCAGAATAGGTTACGTTTCAGGTCTCTTTGCCAAAGATTAAAATAAGTAACGACCTTATTTGTAATGAAAGTAAAAAATAAGTGTAGTAAAAAGATGATAAACATTCATGTTGTATTAAAATAATAATGTGAAATTACAGTAACTTTAATATAAAGTCATGGTTCTTTGCTTTGCTTCATTTCCTTTTGTCAGTGGATGCTTTTGATCTGCAGTAGAAACAGAAGAATAAAAGAAACTGGATAATAGGGAAAACATTAAACAAATAAATATATAAGCTTTAATACTGAGAATAATATTAGTAAAGTTTAGTATTATTATGTGTAGTCGTTTGGAAGACTGACCGTGGAAGAAGACTGTTGCATCATAAGAAAACAAGCAGTTAATTGTAATTCTACCCCGTCCTCAGTATGATGAGCTGGTACCGGCCTCTCTCACCACTAAACATGGAGGCTTTTACATCAACACGGGCACTCTGCAGTTCAGAGCTGCGTCTGACTCTGAGGGAGAAAACGCGGCTGGAAACGATAATCATTTCAAGGTAGGTGCTTGGTTCTCTGTGCACTCTGTATATGAACAAATAGTTAAAAAGAAAAGCTGTTGCTTTGCACCTTGTATTATTCTGTGCCTTTTTTCACCTTTTGTGTCTTATCTGCAGAAGATGAAAGACGGTGAAGAGCGAGTGATTAAAAAGCGACGGAAAAAGCAAGATGGTGGAATTTTGGAGGAAAAGAAACCCCGAAAAAACAAAGTACCAAAGTCTGGGTGAGGTTTTGACCTGTAATCCTGTATTATAGTTATTTCAGTAAGTAGCTAATTCGTTCCTTAGATAAATTAACATGAGGTGTTCGTTTAAGAATAAGCATTGCTCCTCGTTGTGCCCGTCCCATCAGACAAATAAAGGAATATCTGCATTATTCATTTATTTAAAAATAGTTCAACACTACTTTTTGGCTTTTACATGGGACTTGAACTTTAATTTCTGAGGTGAAAGTCCTCTATATAATTTATTTTACCACTAGTTTTTCCCCAGAAGGCATAAGCAGGCCTAAACTTCTTTGTAGTACTTGTGTGTTCTGGTCTGTTATTGGCTGAAAGGAGGGTAGGAGGCTAGTTCCGTTTTATGCCACTTTAATTACAATATACTAAACGGTTGGTAAGAATTTGTTGTCCAGTGATGTCAGTGAAACACTGCTGTAACCACAGACCTAATCCCAACGCTGTGCCTTAAACGTCTTTATTCTCGGTGCTTCTTTGGTCTCGGCAGCGTTTTAGCTTTAAACCGTCCAGAAAAGAAGAAGAGGAAGAAGCTGATGAAGGATTCCCTGCACCTGGCCAACATGCTGCGACGCTTCACCAGGGAAAAGGAGGAGATGCGCAAGAAGAACATGGCCGCCGCCGGTCTGCCGCGACCTAGCCCCAAAGTGCCGAACACCAACAGTGCGCTCCTGAACACCCATCCCAAGGCCGCTGGCAGCAACGAGTGCAACATGGCCGACCTTTCCGCAGACCCTGCTGTGATGTCGCTGCTCGGCTCGGCCAACAACGACTTACTGCAGGACATGATGGGTGACCTGGACTTTGGGATGCTGGACTCGCCTCAGCCTTCCAGCCCGGCTCAGGGGGAGAACGGCTCCTTTGGGATGGGACACAAAATGGGAGGTAGCCGGGCGGTGCAGAGCAGTGTGATTACCCCTCCTCCTCTGCCCTGCGGACTTCCAGACCCACTCGCGAAACGCATTGAAGACCTGAGGGCGGTATGAGCCTTCTACCAGCTCTTTTTTTTTTTTTTTATTAAATAATTGTTAGTAAGAGTGTAAATTAAATGTGAAGTAGACTGCCTACATAACCAGTCCTATTCACTGCTGCGATGTCTGTTTGTCACAGGCGTCCCGTCTGTTTGATGAAGAGGGCAGAAAGAAATTCTTCACACTGGACATGAATAACATCCTACTGGAGTGAGTACATTCCTTCATTTTGAATTAGTGCGGATTAATTTGTATAAAATCAACTAAATGTAAATTTGTGTTTGTTTCTGTGTGTGTCAGCATCGAGCTGCAGGTTCAGGAGCAGCCCACAGAGGTGCGTTCAGCTGTCTACTCTCACCTGGAGGCCTTTGTGCCCTGCAATAAAGATGCTCTGCTCAAACGACTGAAGAAGCTCAGCCTCAACATACAGGTGTGTGGCAGCAAGTGTTCTTACTGTTAGAATGAGTTTTGGTAAAACGGGATCCCAAGAGGTCTACGATTTGCATTTGACATCACTTAAAGGTCCCATGTCCTTCCACTTAGTGAAGATGCTATGAGCACCATTTCTACCCGTCTCAGTGTCTGTGGCTTTAAGGCAGACTGGAACAGCTGCTGCACGTTCTTCTTTCAGGAAAATACTTCTATGAGTGACTGGTTCTGCCTAAGGTGTCTTCCTGTTAAAAGGGAGTTTTTCCTCCCCAGTGTTGACAACTGCTTAATCATTCATTCACAAAGACAGATTTAGTGTGAATTTGGCTGTATCAAAATGCAACAGCAGCAAATGGAGCAAAAAGCTAAGTGAGTTTAACTCTACTGAAGCCCAAACGCAGAGTAACACACCCAGTACTACTCATTTTGTTCTAAATCAGCTCTTAGGTTTTCCTCAGTTCATGGATGTCCCTCAGAATAACATTCTGCCCAGAGCTCTGACCTGTGTGCATGCGATTAAAGCATTACATTACCTTACCTTACGTTAGTGACATTAACCCTGCTAGATGCTAACACGGTGGTCCCATCTAAAACTTTTTATAAGAGAGCCGCTTCAGTTCATTCACAAAGAGCAGACCGACAGCAGCTTAAGGCCCTGACTTGTTTTTTGTTGGCCAGAATATGTTTTGCTGTTGATCTCCACAGCAGTACATTTAGCATCTGTGTTGCTATGATGCTCTCCTCAGCACACTCAGCAAACATGCCCATATGCACCCACAATGGATAGCTGTGGGTGAACTGCGGGTCTGTGTAGGTAGGCAGTGCAAACCCACACTTATACCCCGCTTGGGTGTTCACGCAGGACTGACAACAGTCGCAAAAAATGGGCTAAACCTGTTATGAGGCAACTGCTGCATTTGTGCAAAAGCTGTTGTTTTTGTGTCTGCGTGTCCATTATTCATTTCTGTATTGTCCTTATGAGTGTTGATTTCTCTCGTTGTCCAGGATGACCGACTACGAACGCCCCTGCTGAAGCTGAAGTTGGCGGTGTGCAGTGTGATGCCAGAGCAGATCGCTCGATACAACATGGACTGCATCGCCAAAGTTGCAAAGTAAGGACTCGCTCTGGGCTCTTACTCTGAGCTCACATACCTTTTTTCCTTAATCTAAAATGTTTGTTTCTTTGCTCGCAGGCAGCAGTCTGAGGAGGGAGAGAAAAATGGCTCGGAGGATGACGATGAGGAGAAGCCGGGGAAGAGGGTGATAGGGCCTCGGAAGAAGTTTGTGTGGGATGACAGACTCAGGTCAGTTTCCTCTCTGTGCTCACAGGATCCATCCTTTCCACTCTACTTGTTTGCTTTATTCAGCAGTTCAGTGCATTCTGGTAGCTCTGAGTGGCATAAAGCTGAGATCTAGGGCGCTTTATCCATATCGAGAGCATCTGCTGTGATCCCACGCCTCTGGAAACTCTAGGACACAAAAAACAGCCATCATTGATCATATATCAAGACACATCTGGTAGTTGGATCTGCACAGTTTGCATATGAGAAGCCATGTTTGTCGATCATGCGAGGTGTTTGTTCAGCCAGGTCCAGCCCAGTGTTTCTGGAAGCTACTGGAGAGGGAAAGCTGCAGGCAGTCATCAAGTGTGACACTTTGTAGTGCTTCGAACATCACACACTCAGTGCTGCGTGTGTGAATACATTGCAGTACATGCAAAAAATCTTTTATTTAATTTTAACAAAAATTGCTGTAAAATGAACATGATGTGGCTTTTCATTTTAAAAGATCCTCCCCAGTTTTTACCCATCAGCCTTTTATGGTATATTGTATTGTTGTCACCTTGCCAGGTGGGTGGGTGACGTGGACTTCAAGGTTTGTGAATACGATAACTTGAGAACTAAGCAACGTAGGAATTTCAAATTGATAGTATAGGTGTATTTACTAAAAATCTCAGACGAGTTTGAATCTCAGTGACCTCAACCTCAAGATCAGAGGTCAACTTAATGCTGTTTGCCTTCCAGGTCACTGCTGTGTAACTTGGTGCGGGTGAAGCTAACCTGCTACGAGCGTGAAGGCAAGAACACGCTGTCTCTGGAAGACTACCTCAAAGCCTTCATGGAGACTGAAGTCAAACCCCTCTGGCCTAAGGGGTGGATGCAGGCCAGGTGTGTGACAGCAGCTAATGCGATTTCTGTGGTTGTCCAGTGATTATAATAGCGGCTATCTTTCTCGTATGTTTTCAATCATGGCTTAAATAGAATGGTAATGAAGAAGTAATTCCCTAATATTAGTGCTTGTTGTATTCATATTTCTGTATTTCCCCATCTGCAGGATGCTGTTCAAAGAAAGCATCATGGCTCACGGTCATCTCACTGGCTACACGTACGTTTTTCACCTTACTATTAACCTATTTTCTCATCACTGATTTGTTCTAATAACTCATTCAATTTTATTTTGTTCCAGAGCAAAGAAGAAGATGCTCCCTGTTCCCAAAGCCAAGCCAAAGGTTAGTTGAACTTTCAAGTTAATCTGCAATCCATCTGTCAGCAGAGTGACTTTGTAATGGAAGGGCTCTTGATATAGAAGGGATGACTGCTACACATTTTACACTTGCCCACTTTGATCTAAAGTGGGCTGGACCAGTGAAACACTCCTTTTTGTCAGTGTAAAGAACTTTAGTGACTAATATAACTCTCTGAGATAACTTAAAATGAGAAAAAGAAGCATAGTTTCAACCATACTTCTTAGTTTTTCATAAAGAAATGCAGCTATGGGAAACCAAAGAAATCTGTCGGCACGACTCTTTGGACCTAATTTGTATGAAATAAATGTAAAATTACAAAAAGGGTTCTGGTAGTGCACTACCCAGACTGTCCTGCTATTCCTAATTACTTTGGTGTAGCATGAATAGCCATGGGGGAGGTTTTTGTCAACAGGAAAAACTGTAAAACTTATTCAAATATAGTTAAATGTCGACATGCCCTGCTGTGTCAAGTGCACCAGATTTGAATCTTTGCTGGGTCAACCATTATGTTTGACACCTCTTCTTCTTCTTTTTTTTTTGTTTTTTTTGTTTTTTAAAGGTTTAGATTCTAAATGTGTTCTCATTAGAAACTGTACAGCAACTGGAAGTTGGAGCAGAAACTCCGGACAGTAAATTGTGAAAAACACAAGTTATGCAAATGATCTCTTCAAAGTGAAACTTTGTCAATAAGGTTAAAGTTCTCTCACGGTGCTCGGCTAACGTTATCTCATGATGCGTGAAATGAGCCCTCTTGTATTTTAATGTGTTTGATAAAATATCAATATTTGGGTTTGTGTATTGATACAGTATCGCCATGCAGAATATTGTGATACTGTTGTTGTGTTTCACCTGCTACTCCTAGTATTTGAATGATTTCAGATTAACTTGAAGAAACATGGCGGTGCTCTTAAATGTCGCTAAAAGTATATTTGTGTCCTCTGTATTTTCCAGGAGGCTGTGTGGGTTCGTCACACCACACCCTCAGCAGGTGCCACTCCCTCCCCTGCTGCCCAGGTCGCCACGCGTCCGACTCAGTCACCGTCTGAGCCCATATGTCTCGATTCCCTCGATGAGGCTCCCTCTCTGGACTCCATCTCTCAGGCCTTGGCCATCCTTGGCAATGCAGCTAAGGGCCTGGCCCAGGGGGACAGCCCCCCGTCCCCAGATAAACCCAAGACTGTCACCACCCCCTCCGGCCTCCACACCTCACCGGTCATCCAGCAGCAGAAAAAGAACACTGTCAGCACTCCCAATAGCTCCAAAGCACCTCACTACATCTCTACCTCTTCGTCATCCTCCACCTCTTTGTCTCGGTCTCCCTCCGTCACGTCCTCTCCTCTGCCCTTGGTCAGGGTGGATGGCATGGGGGTTGTTAAGGGCACTGCGCAGGCGCACAGACATTTACTTTTAAACACGCAGAGACCTTTGAGTGTGGGTGTGACTAAAGCCAACATGCCTGCCTCAGTGTCTCCACCTAAACCACGTCCACCGCCCACTGCGTCTCCACTAGTGGCACCAGGATCAAAGACCGGGGTCTCCACTGCCCCTTCTGGGCTCCTCAAAGGCAGCAATAATAACAAAGTCAACAGTGTTGACACTCTGATCATCACATCACCTCGGCTACACACCCTCTCATCGCCCTCAGTCACGGTACAGAAAACATTTCAGACACCTCACCTGCCCCAGACTCCCCAGAGTAAATCCTCCTCCTCCCTCTCGCAAACACTCCCCAGCGTACAAGCACAGCCACAACCACAGTCTAACTTCATCACCCCTATGCACGCCACTCTCACCAAGTCCACCCACAGCAGCATCCCACCCATCGTCAAACTCACTCCCCGCACACCCAACCCCATCGTCACCGTTGCCACCTCATCCTCAGCTTCCATTTCTCAAAGTCCCAGGTCTCAGGCAACCCCGTCCCTACACCAGTACCCTAACAAAAGCCCAGCAGGTTTCCGCCCGCCGTTCTCAGGTGCCCAAGGAGGAGTGAACAAGCCGGGGCAAGGCAGTTACACTCCTCCAGGCAGCCAGAAGACCCCCAACAGCAGCACCAACACCAGCCTTATTAACACCTCATCCATAAGCAAGCATTCAGGATCCAGTGCCTCCCCCACGACAGCCTCTGCCAATCAAGGTCAGCGCCAGAGGTCTGGGGGCGGGACACCTCAGGGCGCCAAGCCAGTCACATCTGTCCCAATGTCATCCGTCTCTTCTCAGCTGCCACAGGTTTGTAGTGCCAGTATGGCCAGATAAGGAAACATGTAGGATGTACATCTGGAAAGTGTTCACAGTGCTTCACATGCCTTATTCGAAAATGGATTAGTTTCATATTTTACCTCTGCATACAGTACAGCATAATGACAAGCAGCAATTATAGCCTCAAGTCTTTTTGCGAATGACGCTGCAAGCTTGGCACACTTGGAGCAGTTTCTTATTATCTTTCTTTGCAGAACCTCTCAAGTGTCTTCAGATTAAATAGCTGTGCAGCGACGCTCATCTTCAGATCCAGAGATGTTCAGTCATGTTCAAGTTTGGGCCACTCAAGGACACACGGAGTGATCTTGAAACCCCTCTTTGTTATTTTGGCTGAGTGCGTGGTTTCCTCCAGACATGATGCTTCAGAACAAAGTGTTAAATCTTTGTTTCACGAGACCAGAGAATTTTGTTCCTCGTGGTCTGAGACTCTTTAACTGGCTTTTGGCAAACATCATGTGCCTTTAACTGATTCAGTTGATTGTTGTAATGATGCAGAAATGGTTATCCTTCTGGAAGTTTCTTCTTCTGCCACAGAGCAATGCTAGAGCTCAGTCAGAGTGACCATTGGGTTCTTGGTCGCATTACTGACTAAGGTCCTTCTACCCCGATTCCTCAGATTCCATTTACAGATGATGTAGGCCACTGTGCTCATTGAGACCTTCAATGCTGTAGACATTTTTTCTGTACCCTTCCCCAGATCTGTGCCTCGATGTAATCCTGTCTCAGAGGAATTCATGAGAACGAAGCGATGCAGGAATTTCAAATCGATACCATAGGTGTATCTGCTAAAAGAATCTAAGTGGCTTCGACGTAAAGGTCAAGTTTTCTGAAAATCTTGTGAATGTCACTTAGGATTTTCAAATTGATACGACAGATGTTTCTACTAAAGTCTCAGTGACTTCGACCTAAAGGTCAGAGGTCAAGTTTTCCTGACAAGCTTGTGAACGCAATAACTTGAGAACAAGGCGAGGTAGGATTTTGAAATTGATACCATATGTATCTACCAGCAGGCTGAGGGGTACCACTGGCTACTACCAGCATTTTTTCACTTGTCATTATGTGAAGAATTTTAAGGTGAAAAAATGATTTAATCATTTTGGAATAAGGCTGTAACATGAGACAATGTGGACCAAGTGAAGCTCTGTGAATACTGTGCGGATACACTGTCTGCAGCACATGTACACAGGTGGATTTTTCAACCCTGATTCTGTTGAATGAAACCACTTTCTTCCTGTTGTTAAACACTCCTAACCTATTTTTTTGCTCAGGTCTCCGCGGCAGGAAGCAGCAATCTGCTCAGCTCAGCCTCGTCTCTTCCGCTTGGTTTTGGGATGCTGGGGGGGCTGGTGCCTGTGTCCCTGCCCTTCCAGTTCCCTTCACTGTTAAACCTGCCTTCGCTGGGTGCAGCAGGCTCCAACACGGCACCCAGCAGCTCTGCAGCCAGTAGCAACCCACCGTTCTCCACCCTGACCCAGAGTGAGTGATGCACACAGGTCACAAGCGCTCATTGTACTGGGGGGGGGGCTTAGATTACGCACCAGGTGCAACTCTGACATTGATGGCAGCTGCAGATTTAACTAAGAGCATTGCTTTCTTTACAATATGACATCATGAAAGCACTGTGTATGTGTGAGGCTGTTGGGGTGTGTGTCTGCTTTTGTGTGGGTGTTTCCTGTGTAGGGCTTTTTTTGTGTTGTAGTGCGTTCTCATTTATCACCATGTTTTGTGTCTAAGTGTAAGCTTTGTAATTAATGTAAGACATTGCATTTTTGTTTGCTCCCCCCATCAATTCTGTATTACATCATGCTTCCTCTCCTATCTCACATTTGGCCTCACACTTCTGCCTTTATCCCCTCCTTTCTCCTCCTGCTCCTTCCTCTCACACGTCTCTCCTCTGACCTCCCCGTTCCGTTGGTACTTGTTCCTCCCATCTTCTCCCTCTTTGTTTCTTGTCGCCCTGTCCTGTCTCCTCAGATCTGTATAAGAGCCTCCAGTCAGGGTCTCAGGTTGCTCTGCCTCCTCACTTGCAGCTCGCTTTCTCAGGTAAAATCTGACCCTCGCTCCCTCCACCTCAAAAGCCTGCTCCTTTGCTCTTCTGCTTTTCCTTTCAAGTGTCTGATGTTCTCTGTCTCAGGTTGTCCCCCCCCCTCCTCCTCTTTTTATTTATTTATTTTCTGTCCGGTCCTGTTCTCATCTGTTGGTGGCAGCATGCCTTACTTTAAAAGATTTTTTTTCCTTCCCTCTTTGTAATGTTTTTGTTGAGATTTCAAACACTGTGCTGTTCCTGTCTAGATGTCAGTCAAAGCCAGGGAGGTGATGCTAAGAGGAAGACTCTATGATCCAGCGGACCCAGCTGATGCAGTCCAATCAAACGAGGAAACGTTGGGACAGCCGGGACGCACAGACCGCACATAACAGGGGTCTGAATTACAGACTTTTGCTTTTAAGATCAGCTCAACTATCCACAACTACCAGTTAAAAATAACCTTTTTAAAACAATGACAACTTTTAAATCTTTGAGCTGTTAAATAAAATGGCAAATGCAGTTTGCCAATGTTTACACAATAGACCTATATCACTGTGGACAGGGAGGAATGAATGAATGGGATTTATAGTTGATTGAGGTGTGTGTGTGTGCTTGCTGGGACTGTGTGCCTTTTGTATGGCTCCCTTTCTGATGCATGGTCAGTGTGTCTACTTGGTGCTGTTTTTATCATAATGTAATTATCACTGATACCTGTAAGAAATGTAAACAAATTGTTGAATTTGAGCTTCTTTTTTTTTTTTTTTTTTTTAAAGAGAGAGCTGTACATGTTTTAATTGTACTTGAATTCTTGGATAAATTTGTTCCTGTATAGAACTCAAACTGACTTTTAATTAAAATCTTTCTCTTCAAATGAATCATTCAAGCTGCATTATGAAAGTCAAATGAAGCTGAAGCTTCTATATCATATTGACCCCTGGACCATAGACTGTATATAAAAGCTGGACATAAAACAGCATTTTTGGCCATTACTATCTTGGTGTTCAGCTGTGACAAATGAGAGGTGGATCTGACTGGAAGCTGAAGACAATGCAGACTTGTGCAGTGTCAGCGTACCTACTTTATCCACTGCTCTGGCTTTAATGGGGACCATCCTTTGTGAAATAAACATGTTTTATCCTGTATGACTGGAGTAGAGAGTGAGCCCATACACTATTCGAAGTGTTTGCAGACATCATTAGAATTGATTTCGTTTTGCTAACTCTCTGTTAGCATCATTAGCTATTTTTATTGCCTCCAATAGAATGATTAATGTGGCGTCTCTCCCAGGTTTAATGTCCAGACATCCACAGATTAGGTTTGAATGTGAGCTGGCTAGGAAACAAATTATATACTGTGCAGTGACTGGAGTTATCTTAAAAATAAAATACAACACATCTGTAATTTTGGGCATAAAGAAAAAAGTAAATAGTGATGTCTGGAAGGGTTAGGGAAATTGGTCCAATTGAGATACAATTAGTAGAGAGAACATGTTGGATGAAAGTACATATTGTGGCAAAGACAAAGGTCATTTAGCAAAAAGATACCAAAAACAAACTTCAGTCAAAACAATGCCTGAGATAACCCCACCCAATTGAAATTACAAGGCTAGCCATTCGTATATTGCTACACAATTTGGATTATCTAATAAAAGAATAGAATTTTAAAAAAGGCCTGATCTTAAGCCTTGTGTTCACTCTGCAGTCTTACTCAGCACAGGAGTGTCTGGAACACAGGACTTTTATCAAACTCTGTTTAAACACTTGCTACATGATTATGGCTAATATGGCAAAATACTACAACATGGTAAAAAGGCAAGAGCCCAGAAACTGTGTCCCTGGATCCTTAACAAATACAATCAGACCTGATTTTGTAAGCAGAGTCAAGAAAGAATGCAGGCTTAAAACATTTCAACATTGCCTTCTCTTTTCAGACCTGCAAACAACAGCCATCTTTTACATACAGTCTCTGCTCCTCAGACGCCTTTACAGTGGTATTTATGAGAATGTCGAAACACAACATGACACAATTATAGGCAGTGTAGATTTAATTGAACCCTTGATTTAGCTATTAAATCAACTTAGTCCTTAATGAAACCCCAAATAAACCAGACATGAAAAATGCAAAAGGTCCTCAATAATAAATGTTCAAGTGTCTGAAATATTTTTTGACATCAACTCAAATGAACAGAGTCCAACAAGTAACAAGCAAGACAAAAACAATTAAAAAAACAAAACAAAAAAAGGGGGTGGGTAAATCTAAGCAGTTTGTGAATGATGTAAAAATGAAGGGCAACTCGAACTGATAGTACAGGAGGCGAGGATTGGCAGGCCCTCGTTGAGGTTGTCCCAGGTAGTTGCCCCCCACCAGCAAAGCACTTCATTTCCACCTCCTGGAGCCTACTTGACCAGAGGCCTGGTTTTGTCGTCGTCGCCACACTGGTGGGCTTTGTACTTTTTCACCTCAGCCATGTACTTAGACCAAGCATCGCTCTTGCCTGGCTCAGCCTGCAGGGGAGGAGGCAGAGGTTATCACCTGTGGGAACAACACAATCAATATTGCCACCTTCCATCCCACTTACTTCTGTGTCTTGTTTCTGCTTCTTCGCAACAATGCCGGTCTTTAGGAACACACCGCCTCGGCGCTTCCCCACCTGGGTTAGGGGATAGAAGACTGAAACCGTTATACGAGCTCTTGCACGTGGACTGCCAATGAAGGAGACTACACCAGAGCAGAAGGTCTACACTTAGTCTCGCGCCACCAGCGAAACCATCAGTGAGGATCATCCCTACACTTTACTAAGCTATTGTTTGTTTTACACCATCACTGTGGGTGATTTTACTGAAATATCTCAGGGATAATACAATCACCGGCATATGTATGAAACACTCATAAAAATGACATGTCAGCCATCAGAGTAATAACTATGGTGCCAGTAAGCCTGCTGTATCAGTGCATAGTGCTTCACTTTGGCTGTGAGTGGAACTACTGCTCTCTCATCTTACAACTGCTAAACCCCTTACAAAGCTCGTCACGGGTGGGGCCTTCTTTTCCACTGGTGTCTGTCCTTGCTCGGTGGCTCTGGCATCTCCACCTGTTTGCTGCATCTCCTTTTTCCTCCTCTCATCTTCCATCTTCTTCTTGAACAGCTCCATGAAGCTGCCGTCGTTAGCGAACACGTTGCCCCCAGGCATCAGGGGTTTGCTCGATGGCTGTGCGGGGCTGCTCGAGGGGGACGCGGGGCTCCCGCAGCTGGAGTCCTCGCTGCTGCCGCCACCGCCGCCGCTCGTTTGAGGTTTGTCGTGTGCGCGTTTTGGATCCATAGTTCCTGGGCAAGCAGACACAGTCTGTTGTGTGTTAGCTGTGTAACACGTATGGCTTTGTTGTGTGGTTGGCCTTAGCGGAGAGCACTGCCAGCACGCCTCAACCGCAGTGCAATACGAAAACCTAAAGTCTATTTAAAAATAGATCAGCTGCACAGTCCAGTGTGGGGATATGGTCTTTGAAAAATAAGGCGAAGTGTAAAAAAAAAAAGAAGCCAAAAGGCTTTAAAAATGTCAGCCCTCTAGCACACAATCCCCGGGCCCCGACAAAAACAAAAGCAGGCGCTGGTTTAGCTGCTAACGCGGCTAACAGCTAATGCCCGGTTCGGTAAGGCCACTGCAGACGAACAAACTCAACTACGGCCTCCCAGTTCATGTGCGGAACCTATTAAGGTATAAGCATACAGCTGCGGCTCACCTAAAGGTTCAAACACCTGCGACAAAGACAAGGAGGGTCAAAATTTGTTCTCGCAGTTATCGCCAACTTTCACAAACCGTCACCTTTGCTCCGCCATGTTTCATTTTCTCTGGTGACATCACGTGGCAGCTGTGTAGCGCCTCCTGCTGTGCCGGAAGTGAAATTGATACTAAAAATTACATAACAGACGGTCGTTGGCTGGAAACTGCTGGCTCTCAGGTCTGCTTCTGTTGACACGGTACAATTTAATACACCCAGTTTACACAGCCGAACATGAGCTCTGTCCTTCACTCTGACAGTGACGTAAACGATACTCTGTGCTATATCGCTTAAAATAAAACCTCACTGTATTCATTGTTTTTAGATATTGATTAGGATTGTCAGGAGCACTGTCATTAATCCATTCAATTTACACTTGTATTAAAAGGTCAAGCTGATCAGTTCACATTATGCAAGCTTATTTCATACTTCAGTCCTGTGCAAAAGTCTTGAGCCACACCTTATTTGTTTTTGTGTTGATTCCAAGAAGGAAACGGGGGCCTGCGCAGGGTGAACTCTTCCTATGGTAGCTGGATAGGCTCCAGCACTCCCCTGCCGCAACCCTGATAAGGATAAGTGGAAGAAAATGGATGGAGGGTGGAAGCTGGACATGTGGTGGACAAAAGACAACGAGGCAGGCTTTAATCAATAAATAAATAACCATAAAATAGTGGAAACCCAACACAGGATCCGAGTTCACTGAAGCCTCATGAAAAATGGTCTCAGTGGGTGGCCATCTTACCTTAGAGTTGAGGGTGTGTTAAAGAATAAAGGTGGTCATACAAACTGACTTCAAGTTTGTTTGAATTGTAGAAACTGTTTTTAATCCTTAATGTTTAATCTGCTGCATCTCCCATTTTCCCAGAAAAATATAAAGAAATCAGGAGTGGTTCATGGTTGTTACATAGTACAGACTTAACAAATCTTAGGTGAATCTTACAGCCCCCCCCCCCCAACATGCCATTCTATTACATTGTGCTGTTGTTCATCATGTTTGAATGTGCCACCTCTCTTTAATCCGTTGAGATGTGCTTGTGGAAAAGTGGTGCGACGGATAAACAATGCCTTCACCGTTTTGACAGTTGCACAAAGGATGTGAGAAGTTTGACTAATCGGTTTGGCCTTTAGGACTGTGACGGAATGAAAGTCTACCCACAACAAGGGCCCACTTTGATAAAACCTGGGTTGGCGTGCTTTCTCAGACCTCTCTGGGTGAGTCTAAATCGGAAGGGACTGAAAGGGAGTCTTTGAATGCACTGAAAAGAAGAACACAAAATGCCATCTTTAACTTAAGATCCCATTTATTTGTAGTGCAAAAAGTAGAACAGAGAGGACTACAAATAATTTAACCCTGTGCCAAGTACATTATGCTATAATCTAGTAGACCATTTCATGATGCAACCTTTCACACCATGCATATGTGGACCAATAATTTTACGCCATAAAAATCAACTTAAAAAAAAAAAAATCAGTAGAACAAAAAAGTAAAAAGTGTTTACACAACAGCAGGACTCTGGTCTTTGTAGATCATAGCACAAACTGTTAGAGGCAAGTACAAGTCACAGGACAGCAGCTCTGACATGGGACGCACAAAAACAACTTGATCAACGGTTGTAAAGAAAGGCAGACGTAGAGTCTGATAAATGTGCCTCAGGCTTTTTAATCTGCTGTCGATTTCCTGTCACAGGAAAAATTCCAGCGCATTGAAGAACACGTTTCCTTCCAGCTCAGCCGTGAACAACACCTAGCAGCGGCAAACAGCACATCAGCTGACTCAGTTTTATATATTTTTTAGTGTTTTTATGATTAGAGACTCTCGCATAGTGTTATCCAGTTTTTGTGTTTAAAGTGGAGAGTGCAGTTGGGTCCGACCCACAATCAGACCCCCTGATGGGGGAGGTCTTATGGATAGGAATATAAAAAAAAAAAAAAAAAAAAAAAAAATTATATATATTTAGAGGCAACAGCGAAAAGAAAAATACACAAAAGTCCTATCACCAGACTTGAGCACGTACCTGCAGTGTGACAGAAACAGTGTTGGCGCTGCAAACATGTCAGTGTTCAGTCTCATCTATAAAGGGCTAGCATGGGAGACTTTTGCGAGGCACTGAACAAACCCACCCTTCTAGAGAGAAAGTGCTTTGGTGTACACTGTGAAATATTTACAAAAGACATGTTTCAGATTTAAGGCTGAGAAGGAAAAAAAAAAAAAAAAAAAAAGCATTTAAAGAGAATACAGAAGAAATCGAGACTAAAGCTGTTACACACCCGCTTGATTTTTACATTTTTTCCAAAGGTACTTCAAACTTAGACTAAAAATAAAAACGCTACAAGAAAAAACAAAAAAACAAAAACCTCAGCAAACACATAAAACCCAAAAGGTAGTGAACGTGACGATCTGCTGTAGTGGAGGTATGAGGACCGCTTGTGCAGCTTTTGTTCTGTAGCACTTTGAGTAGTCAAACTTCTCTGTCATCTATCACATTTAAACTCACACCTGACAAAACTTGTTCCACTTCTGTTTCACTGTTTAACATAAAAAAATAAATAAAAAAGGATTTTAAATAGATGTTCAAGGAAAAAAAAAAAAAAGTCCAAGAAGCCACAGGGGAAATAAAAGTCACCTTAAAAGGTGAGGTCGCCTCTTCTTAAGGCCTAGAACTCCTACTTTTTATCAGAGCAGAGAGCTTCTGCTCTGGAGCCCAACGGAGAAAAGAAATCTTCTCATATCAGTAAGAGCCAGCAGGGGGCAGCAGCAGCGTGACAAAACTGAGGCACAGTGATCCCAGTGAAGGCATAAAAAAGGCAAAAGACACTCAGAGATCACATGGATCACCTTGTGTGCACTTTGCTTTTCATTTGAGGGTAACTGTCACGCCTCCGTGTCTCATCTCGGGTGGTGTCGTGTCAGGCCTCTCCTTGCGTTGGTGAGTTGTCTCTGCTGGGCGAGGAAGGACATGGCCTGGTTGGAGGAGCCCAGCCGCTCACCAGACACTTTCTGATGCAGCCCCATTCCCTGACAGGTAAAGAGGGCGGAGGAAAGAGAAAGATGGAGTGAGGGATTGGGTGGTGTGGATGTAGTTCCTGTTTGAGCTTTTGTGTATTTACACGCTCGCTCACCATGTTGTACCAGGCACTGATGATGAGTTTCACCTCCTGGTCATGCCTGGCCCTGCTCTTCTCATAATCATGCTGTATAAAAGGAACACCATCGTCATGCATTAGTGGGATTTACAGTGCTGATGGAAGCACACTTGTCTCTCAGAGTCAGAGGTTCATACCTCCAGATGCTGGATTCTTCTCTCCTTCTCCATCAGCTGGTTTTTCATGGCCTGACTATCAGGAGCCACTGGCTGCTGCTTAGGATCCAGGGTTTTGATCACCTGCACACAAAAGGATATTCATTTAAAGAGCTTAGAACATCATTTTTTCTGATATTTAAAAAGGTCGAAGTCTTTAAAAATGTGTGAAATAAAAAGTGCAGTACTCCTATAACCACTGACCGTTCTCGCCTTCTCCACGTAGCGTTTGTATCGCTGCTCCATCTGCTTCATGTCCTCGTCCTTCTTCCGCAGGATCTCCTGGAGTTCATCAATCTTCTTAGCCACTAGAAGGAAAAACAAATTTGTGTTTAGGAAAGGAACAAAGCTGAACTTCTTCTGAATACCATCTACATGACATTTCTTACTGTTGCTGTCTACTTTGGGCTCCAGGTCATCAATGACCTCTTTTTTCTTTTGCAGGTCTGACTGGGCCTCCTGGAGCTTCTCCCTGGAACAGTACACACATCGACACTTGTGCGAGTTCACTTTTGTTTGCAGCACAGAAGGCAGACAGGCATCAGTAAGCAGCAGAAAAATAATACTCACAGGTGCTCCTCAAGCTTTTTCTTCAATAAGGACGACTTCAAAGAAGAAGAAGAGAAAGAAAGAAACTTAAAATCCATTGTACTTAAAATGGCACACACACACACACACACACACACACACACACACACACACACACACACACACAAAACTGTGAAAGTCAAGGTGTCAGAGTCAAATCATAGGCCAGTTGGAGAGAGGGCGGGCCGTACTTACGATGGCCTGATTTTGGCAGAGTTGATCGGTGGGGGCAGGCGGAGAGAGACAGACACAGAGGGGCAGGCGTTACCGGTGAATCACCACAGCAAACACGGGTTAAATTCCCACACAACATGTATCAAAGTAGGAGAACAAACAATGCGGTCCTCAAAGGCAGAGTGATTTCAGAACTAATCGTTTCAATATACTCAGTGTGCCATATAAATACCATGCCAGCTAAAACCCTTCAATGACTTGAGCATATATATAATAAATGACTTTGTTGGTTAGAATTTAATCTCGCATCTTATATTTCACTTCTTCAAGGTAAAACTGATGAGAAAAAAAAAGTCAGTTGCACACTGTGTATATGCTGCCAATATTCTGTCAGCTTGATTGTGTTGAGTTATGTAATAGCAGAAGTGGGCAGATGAGAAGCAAACCGGTCTTTCTACTCACGTCCTCGTTCTTGCTGTCCTGCTCCTGGAGTGCTTTCTGGAGCTCCTCGACCTGAGAACGCAGCTCTGAGATCTGCTGCTGGTTCAGCCTTGGAAAGAGGAAAATAAAGGAAACATGGGGTAAGAATGAGAGGAAAGGTTGGGAAGAGAAGGAGGAAAAAAACAAAAAACAAAAAGGAGGGAGGTGTGTGGGGGAGGGGGCATGACTAGAGAAGGAAAAGGGTTTATAGAGAGGCAGATGGTAAAAGACGTGAAAGATGCAACACAAACTTATTAAGCTGCTGCTACTGTGGGTGGAAGATGTTTGCAAAGTATCAAGTGGGTCCTTGTACATCTGCTGCAGGCACCGACTGTGCCGCCTGGCCATTCACTGCTCTGCTCTACTGAGCATGCTCACTCCACTCCTCTCCTCCTGGTACTGTTGCTGAGGATGCTTCCCACACCCTGGGCCTGGTGTTGCAATGGACACACACACACACACAAACGTACACACACACAGTCCACCCACATGTCCACATGCCCACAGGCATGTAAACACACACACACACACACACTGAGTCGAGGGACAATCTGGCTTTCTGCTTGTCTGTCCTCCAGTCCAGCCCACACAGTTCAGTTGAACACACAGTCCAGAGGGTGAGTTGACATTTAGGCAGATATCACTCCTCCTATCAGCCAAACAACCAGCTTAATGTCCAGGAACGCACAGTATGGTGGCCTAGAAGCAGACTGGTTATTTAACACTGCTGAAAGAAGAGTGTGCGGACACACACACACCCCTACCTGTTCTGAGTTTCTAGCCCATTCTTGCTGCGTTGAGCCTCCTCCAGCTCAGCCTGAACTTCCACAAGTTTCTGTCGGTAGGTCTCCTCTTGGACGCACAGCATCTTGTTTTCACTTTGGAGACGAACAACTGTCTCCCTGTCAAAGCAGCAATGATAAGAGCGGGGCGACAGGAGGTGAAGGGAAAAAGAGGGGCGGGGATAAAATAAACGGGTTAGAGAATGGCGGCTGCAAATGGAAGCATGAACGAAACTTCTATCCACCAACGCTCAGGCCAAACGCGCCATGTGTCGCCATTTGGCACGCAACGTCCACTTTCTAAAAATAAACTTTTGTGGTCGTGTTAGCAAGAATGTACACATGGCACGAGTGAGTGCGTGAATGAAAGTTACACCGAGGCATGTTTGTGTAGACTTAAAATAAAACGGCCTTCTTATTATGGTTAAAAAACACCAAACAAAAGAAAACATTGAAATGTGCAAACAGACATACTTGATCTCCGTTGGCATGATCTCTGCAGCCAGGTTTTCAACCGTGTCACCGCTGTCACACAAGCCTCCTGCAGAGAGAAAGACAGTCAGACAAACAAATCATCGCAAAAGTCGAGTAATTCCTGTGTCCCCCCCCCTTGTGACAGTAATCTGTAACCTTTATCAGTTGTTTTGTAGACATGATTCTCATTGTGAGTTAAGATCCACCCCAAAAAAAACAACAACAACAAACAACCAAACAAAATACCCCAACCCCAAATCAGTTTGATAAAGTGAAAAAGCACAAACAAACAAACCCCCCTTAAAACAAAATAGTTGCACAGAAATCACACTGAAGATCCCAAATTCAATAGAACTGAACTACATTTAAAACGATTAACAGAATAAAATAAGGAGCTCAATAATGAAAAATATGATACGAGGCACTTTGAGGCGACTGTTGTGATAGAGAAATTAAACTGAATTATGGCTGTGGAGCTGAATCAGTCTTTAGAAGGTTCTTTGCTTCCTTTCTAGTAAGCGGTGCAGAGGATGACGACCTCTGAACCAGAACCACTGTTATCTGACTGCATTTGGATGGAGGACTCGCACACACTGTCAGCTGGACACTTGACCACGTTTACTAAAAAGGCCGATTTCAGCCTGAGAAATTTTTTTCATTGTAAATGTTTTCAATCTCCCCCCCCAAAAAGTTACTCTTTAGTATTACAATTACACTCACTGGCCACTTTATTAGGTACACCAGTTTAATTGCTCAGTTACAAAAATATCTAATCAGCCAATCACATGACAGCAACAAAAAGCATCTATGTATGTAGATGTGGACTGAACATCTGAATGGGAAAGAAAAGTGATTTTAGTTTAATTAGGAGTGATCTGTGTAGTCTCTTCATGTGTCTCACTGACCATGTCCGCCCCTTTATGACCACAGTGTGACCATCTTCTGATGGTTGCTTACAGCAGGATGACACACCATTCTTAAACACAGAGTTTACTGTACTCAAGTAGTGTGTCCAGTCACCAGATCTAGAGCACCTTTAGGATTTGGTGGAACGTGAGATTAACATCATGGATGTGCAGCTGACAAATCTGCAGTAGCTGTGTGATGCTATCATGTCAAATCTCTTAGAAATGTTTCCAACACTTTCCTGAATCTGTGCCACAGAGATTTAAGGCTGTTCTAAAGGAAGAAGAGGGTCCAACTTCCAAGTTTCCTTATGTTTTATTTATTTATTTTCTCCAGCAGTGCGTGACATATTTCTCAGTAAAGCCCATTGTTTTAGGTGTTTTCTAGCCATACCTATGCTTTCAACTCACCTGCTCCACTGAGATACCTCTGCTGGACTTGTGCACACCTGAGCTCATCGTTTGTCTCCCGCAGTGTGTCTCTTTCTGCGATCAGACGCTGGAAAACAAAGGAAACCAAAACACCTTAAGTGGCCTTAAGATCCATGTAGCGTCAGGTTTTCTATATCTGGACTTGGATGCGATGCAGTCCAGACAGAGACAGAGCAAATACAAGTATCCACGTCATATTAGCACATTTCCTAATTACACCCACAAGTAAGCGAGAAAATTAATCACTCCTTGACTGCAGAAGCTACTAGAATTGACACAGGATGTGGGAGTCCGCTGAAGAATAGTACAGTATCTACCAGGACACAATTCTCCATGTAGGGAAGTGCTTTCTGTAATGATCACAACAAACGCCAATCTAAACATCATTTGTCATCACTGAAATCAAAACTATTACTAGACCGAGAGGGGAATGAGAGGGCCTCAGTGTACAAAAACACTCTGTAGACCATGTGCACATTTCCCCCCATATAAAAACTGTTTTTTTTTAATTTCTCAAAAATACTCTCCGACTCACTTCCTTCTCCTTCAGCAGTGCGTCGTACTTGTCGTGAAGGTTCTTGTACTCAAACTGCCACTTCTCAGCTTTCATGGCCTCTGCTGAGTGCTTGGTGTGAAGCTCATGAGCCTGCAAGTCAGAGAGCATACAGTCAGCCAGAGTGCTCTATTTAAAATAAATAAATAAATAAATAAATAAATGAAAAGGGTTTCCAAACACGTGTACGAGCCAGAATGCGTTTCACATCTCTTGGATGTCCCAGCACAGGAACAGGCAACACAGGAACACAGCTTGCCTGTCTCTTGTAGGTGTCCAGCTGACTGCGGACAGCGTTGGCCCTGCGAAGCTCCTCCTCCAGCTCGCACGTGCGCTGCATGTACACAGTGTTGTGCTCTTCCAGGAGGCGCACCTGTCTGCGCAGGTCTCCCAGGTCCTCCAGCTTCCTCTTGTACGTCTCCACCATCGCCTCGAGCTGGTTCACCCGGTCAGACGAGTGCCTGAGGGGGAAGGAAAGCATAGCGTGGGAGGCATCGAGCAACAGCAGAGGAATATGAGTTATACTTAACACAATGCGTCCATGTAGATGTGTACTCTGACGCAAGCCGGTGTCAATGCATGAAAATTTGTATTATCAACACAGATGTCAGAGAGAGCTGAATGGACATCTGTGTGTGGGCAGCATGGGGGTTGCTTCTGTGAGTTCATCTATTATCAGTTTGAACTACTACTTAAAGGAAAAGGCTCGTCATTATCAACATTCTTGATATTAAGAATTTACCAACACTGTATTAGTATGTGTATCGATACTTTTGGACTCAGGATCAAAACTGTTTAAAGTTTTTGCCTCTTCTACAGAGATCAATCTTCAAATATGCCAAGAAACTTCAACTCCTCCACTGTTTTTTGCAACTACTACTCAAAAAGAAGGAAACACTGAATTTGTTGGACAGAAAATATATTTAAAACAATCTTTGTATAATAAAAGAAGCATTGCACCCTGTAATACACATACAATATTTACTAGCAGGACCTTCTGATTGTTGGCAGTTGTTTTATTCACAGTTCCTGAAGTAGTAGCTCAGCAGAAGTTGTTAGCAAATGTTTACAATTTCCCGTTTTGACACAAGGAAAACCTTTATATGTAAAACACTTGTAAACTGTGAATGTAATGCATTCAAAAAAGCCTGCAAAGCATGAACACAAACACTTAGTGTCCATGTGACCAAACGCCCACAAAGCGCAACTTTCTGCAGTTTCTTTCACTACAAACTTGTGAGCTTGCAAAAAGGCCTGCACCACTCCTTACATAATAACCACTGTTTAACTGGCTTGTTTACATTTTCATGATCAACTGAACTCGATCTGTTCGAGCTGCTCTCACCTGAGGATGTCCATCTCGTCTTTGAGGGCCTGGGCCTCCTGCGCCAGGCTGGTCAGGTCTTCGTTCCGTAGCTGCAGCTCAGCCACCTCGCGCTCCAGTATCTCTGCCCGCACACGCATGTCGTCTCTGCCGTTCTCCAGTCTGAGATATACAGTGGTTAATATGACTGGATATGCACTTTGAAAGACACTCAAAGGAACAGCTGACTCAACAGCATCTGATTTGCATGTCTTTATAAAGTTGACTCATATGTTATGAACGAGGGCTGAAATTTTATACTACCACCACTACTACTACTACTACTACATCTTTTTAAAGAGTTAATGACTGAGACACTCATTATAAACCAAGGGTTGTTTTCCTAAGTACTTAAGTACCACTTGTACCTGTAGTTTTCCTCCTGAAGCTGCTCCATCTGACTCTGCAGCAGCAGCAGCTTCTTGCCAGTGATGGCAGTGGTGGAGGCGTCCAGAGATTCGCATAGGCTGAGCTTCTCTTTCAGGGAGCGCGTCTCTGCCTGCAGGGACATCTTCTCCTCCAGAGCCACTGACAGCTGTCGGAGGGGGGTGGGAGAGAGAAACTGAGCACAAACATTGCAAAAAGAGGTGTAAAGACTGAGTGTGCAGTGGACTGCTGAGAGAGAAGAGACGGGAGGTGAGCTACAGCTTTAAAAAGGGGTGAAAAACAGGACAAGGAGACACAATAGAGGAAAGGTCGAGATTGAAGCATAACAAAAAGCAGCAAAAAAAACCCAGCCTATATACAAAAAAGCCACAGTGCAAGGACACAACAGATTCATGAAGGAAAACAAGATAAACAGCGATAACTCACCACTTTCAGTGCAAAGAGGACCTTAAACACATGCTTTGCTGTAATATCACAAGCTCTTTTGTAAAATGTGTGTTAGTCAGCTGGTGTGCAATGATCTCAAGCAGATGGAACATTCTCAGTAGTGCAGTTGTTAGCTTTACCCCCAGGGTTCAAAGCAGATCCTCATGATATGAGCAGACGAGTACGCAGAGCTCATTGAGGACCGTAAGTAATACATGTGTAACATTAATAGTCGGCAGGAGAACAGATCTACATCGATGACGGTGGTTGGTTTGAGGAAAGGGCCGGCTGTGGTTTAGAGCTGCATTACTTTTAAATGTTTGTGTCAGACTGAACGGCGCTCATAGTTAAACAAGCTTGCATTCCAATATTAAGAGAGGGGAGCGCATACTTACCTGCATGATATCTTTCCAGTCTGAATACAGCAAAACCCTACACTGAACTTTAAGGACAGATTGCATGCTTTAGCACCAAACCAGTAACAGTAAATAGCTTTCAAAACAACACAAATGACTAATCCCTAACGCGTGGGCCGAGTAAGTAAACAAACAGGTGGGCTGGGAGCAGTACAAATTATAGTTGGCTACTGCTCCATCCCAAGGCAACGTGTCAGTTTTATCTTGATGTTATGCAACTATCGACTGGGATCCTCTTTTTCAAAAAAAAGAAAAAAGTCTGAATTAGTCCGCTCACATTCAGTGGTGCAAAAACAAGTCAAGGGAACACAAACAAAGCCTTTGGCTGGCTAATCAATAAAAGGCCAGAGCACAAATAAATTGCAGGCACAGACACACGCAACATGCTTCTCTAAAAAAAATAAATAAATAAAAAAATACAGCAAAACGAAACCTCTGAGAGTCTGTAAATCTGGTAGGCAGAGATGAAATGGCATTATTTTTTCAAATTTCAAGTCAACAGCTCAAAGATTGATAAAACAAACCCGAGACTCATCTTAAAGTTATAATCCTCAAGATTTCCATGCAATCAAACCATTTCTCCCCAGCAACAGCTATTCTGCTATCCACTCTTTATATTCTTACACACTGAGCTCAAAATCTTCTTTACAAGTGAGAACTGAGGGGTGTCCTATGAGGCAAGTCAAAAAAAGCCCGGCTTTCTGCCTAAACCTAAAACCCCAGAAAGTGACGATCAACTTTCTTTGTTAAGTCAGACTTTCTCTTGTCTGACATGAAATGTTATACTACTTCTACTACTACAATTAAACACATTAATGTTAATATTACAAACTCGATATCATCACAAGCATGCAACGTAGTAAATATATCATCTTGAAGTAAATTCATATTTACTGAATTCATTCTATAGCTGCGTTCCGCTGTTTATTTCTAACATGAGAGCTGCACACAACTCTGAAACTGTAAACCTTATACATTTAAACAGTAAAGGTTTGGACACCACTGTGTTAGGGTTTATAGATGCAATTTGTCAACCTGTAACATACCATTTTCTATCCCACTTAAAACATGCTGGAATAAGTAAAAATGTGGCGCTTTCAACTAGGAACATAATGTGCTCTGGACCAGGTTGTATGTTTAACATAAGTTACCAGAGTATTGTAGTCAGGGAAAAGGGAGCCACTTTCCAGACATTGAAAACGCTGATTTTAACCTGAATAATCCAATAATCTTGCTTTATAGTACACCCCTCCGGCCAAGGTGGGAACCATCCAAACTTGGTACACCCATCAAATTTAACCAATAAATGTAGGCCATGTATAGGTGGACTGCAACATTAGTGTTATATGGTTTTTGTCTCAGTGTTTTTATAGCGTACTTCTGTACTCAATCATGCTTATTGCTCCATCTCCTGTTAAACGAGTTCAAACTAAACAAAAGTGGAATTTATACTCAAGTACTCACAGGAAAAAGACGTGAAGGACCAAAATGATAGATTTAAAGCACTTTTAGCAGGGTTGCACAGAAACTTGCCAGCACTGCTGACATACTGCTGTAACTCTACTGTGTCTTGTGTGAAAAGCACTGGCCTTAATCAGATGATGCTTGTGCAACAAAACCATTTGTTGAACCAATGTGTGCTCAAAGAGTGTCTCTTCAGTTTCCACCGACTTGATTGCCAAATTGACCTGAAGTGAAATCTTAGGATTATATCTTTAAAGTCTCAGGAAATGTTTGCCAAGTATGATCAAAACCGTGTTTAGTAAACCAACCTGATGTTCAAGGTGTCGACAGCGCTGGCTCAGGTCCTCCTTCTCGTCTGCCTCCTCACTCAGAAAATAATACTTTCTGGACTGCGAATAAAAGATGTGCAGACAGAGGATATTTGACACTGATCAAAGCAGTGGGGAGTAAACACAAACACAGGATGTAGCAAATCTAAGTAAAAAACAAGTAGGGGAATGAATATGTTGTGGGTTTTTACCTGATAGTCAAAATCCCCGTAGGTCTCTGGGCTTCCCGGTTCAGATGACGGCTCCTTCGATAAGAGCTAAAACAAAACAGGAAAGTGAGTCAATGAATGCAACCACAGGGAAAATAAAATAACAGTCTTTTGCCAAAGGCAGATTTATCTGGTTCTCTGAATAACCTTGTTTGGTAAAAACCTTGGAAGATGATCCAGGTTTTTACAGTCCCTTTGGTGGTGATAACAGTAAACGCATCTTTGTAAATAGCATAGAGTAGGGGTCTGTGGGATGCTCTTTAGTCTTATGTTTATCCAGACTTCTTTGATTTTGAATTAACCGTGACTAAGAATTGGATTAATGCAAATCAGGGTAAACCAAGAGGAAAGAAAAAGAGGCTCACTCACTTCCTGAATGGCAGTCATCACAACATGCTGGACAGATTCCTCGAGTGTCATTATCTGCTGGATTTGCTCTGCGTTTAGAAGACAACAAAGGCCAGTGAAGTCTCAGCCAAATACAGATTAACACACACACACACGCTCCCATGAAAGTCAAACCACTGCTGTAAAAATCGACTCAGCTTTACAGTCAATTTTCTGTGAAACTGACCTGACCATTTTTTGTCTCATGAGCTGTTATCAGTAACGGGAAAACAGCTTGTCAACAAATTGATCAGACCATAACTGAGAGAAAAACAACTGTTCCAACTTTTTCTGTTTCAAGCCACCAACATTTACCTCTCCAAATGTGTATTTCTGTATGCAAGATGCAAAATGTCCAACACTGCTTATTTCACAGGAAGAACACAGGAAGGAAGTAAAAAGAGTGCACATCTGGATGGGTCGATCTTTCTGCCATTTGTGAAATGAGGAACAAAAAATATTCATTTTCAAAGGAAAGCTTTATAACTAATGAACCACCTTAAGCCAACTATCCAGTATACCAGGGGTTGGGAACTCCAGGCCTCGAGGGTCTAGCAGGTTTTAGATCTCACCCTGAGTCAAATGAGTAGTTCATTACCAGGCCTCTGGAGAACTTTAAGACATGTTGAGGAGGTTATTTAGCCATTTAAACAAGCTGTTTTGGATCAAGGACAGATCTAGAATTTGCCCTTGAGGCCTGGAGTTCCCCCACCCCTGCAGTATATGCATGTATGATTAAATGAGTCTTCTTATGTTAGTACTCTATGCAGCAGTCTATGCCAAACACTTAATACACTCCATCCTGCAGTAGCTTGAATAGCCTTTAACATCAATCATTTGAAGCAATCAGTTCTGGTATGACTTTATCACTCTCTCATCACTGTGGATGAATTTTGTCCTACTCTTCTTTACAGTGTTGCTTCATTTCATTTCATTGAGCATTTCATTTATGCACAGCTCTTAAGGTCCTGCCACAGAATTTCAATCAGGTTGAACTCTGGACTTTGGATCATTGCAGCACCTTGATTTTTTTTGTTGTTGTTGTCTTTTCAGTCATTCTGTTGTAGATTGTCTGGGATCAGAGTCCTGTTGCATGACCTAATTTCAGCTAAGCTTTAGCTGTCAAAAGCTTCACATTTGACTCTAGAATATTTTGGTATACAGAGGAGTTCATGGTCAGCTCAATGACTGAGTTAACCACGTCTTGTGGCTGTAAAACACGTCCAAACATTTACCCCTCCACCACCGTGCTATCAGCTGGTGTGAGGCGGTTGTTGCTATTCGCCAAATGTGGTGTTGTGCATTATAGCCAAACATTTCCACTTTGGTCTCATCTGTCCAAAGGACATCGTTAAGGCTTTTTCAGATGCAGCTTTGGAAACCTGAGCTGTGTTGCCATGTTCCTTTTAGATGAAGGAGGCTCTCTGCTGCAACCCTTGCAAACCAGCCATACTCCTTTAGTCTTTTTCTAATTGCGCTGTCTTGAACATCAACATTTAACATGTTGACTGAGGTCTGTAGTGTCTGAGATGTAGATCTTCGGTTATTTGCTGTTTCTCTGAGTGCTGAACGGTCTGTCCTTGGGGTGAATTTGATAGGATGTTCACACTGGAAAGACTGTGGTATTGTGTTAACACACATCCAAATGCTGCAGACCAGAAAACTTTCAGGAGGTGCTCACACTTGCACACTCTGTGCCAATTACTGGCATAGTTGTGCAGCAATTAATTTCCACATTTGAAAAATTGGTTTCCCCCTCCCTTCTTCTAGATCTCATAGCAGTTTAGTCACTGCCTTTCCCAGCTATTGAAAAGCAAACCCACAAGTGTGAGACATCTTCTTTACTTCTACAACTCAGCAGAATAAAATGTATTTACTATAATAACAAGAATGCTGATTCTAGCACCTTTTAATCTTGTGCTTCAACACAGTTGCCATATATAGCAGTTAACCAGCAGCCACGTCTCCTAATGTTACTCCTAATCCCCTAATGAATGTTTATGTTGGCAAGAGGTCAGTCCATTTTTTTTTTTAAACATTTGCAAAAATTTATGAAAAAAAAAAAAAAAAAATCCAGAAAGTGTCTATTCAAGGATGGAGGAGGAAAACAAGGCCATCTGGCCACCATGATAGTATGTCATGTCATATTATGCTTTGCAAGCAGTTGGGTATAAAGTGAGTGGCCAGCTGCTAAATACAGCTGTTGTCTAAATAAAGTTGCCGTCTGTGTGAGCATTTCTAAATGACTTGAGATCACTGAATTGCGTTTTTGTGTTTTCATGCTGACAAATATCTTCTCAGCAGTGATTATGAGGCATTTATTCCTAAATGAAAGCAGAAGAAATGTACGTGTACAGGCCTACCTTGTTTCTTCTCGCAGCTGACTGCACAACCCAACACGAGCTGTACCAGCTTTCCCAGTTCTGTGACATCTCCCATCTCTCCTATCAGGTTCACGTCTGGCATATGCTCATCAGACACCTGGTGACCGAGCACCTGTTCACGAAACAGAAAAGTGAGCTGGTAGGCTCGAGTCAAGCAGCACATGAAAAATGAAGGCCAAATCAGCAAAAGTTTCTTACATCGTGATAATATTCCATCATGCTTTTCAGAATCTTTTTCAAATTGCTGACCTGAAAGAATGAAACGGGGTTACAATCGTAACACTTTCATTAATCAAGCAGAAGAATTTAAAAAAAGATCTTTGATTTTAGTCATTCTAGATAACTACAGGGTGTTCTGTCATATCATGCTGTTTCACAAATTACCTTGAGGCGCCAGTTGGCCCCGCTCTCCTCCTTGATCCTGCCTAGCCATGTCTCATTAAACCAAGAAGGGTCTCTGTTAATGAGAGCACAAGAGAATTGTAACGACGACATCTCTGGATACTGAGATTGATAACAAGACCACAGGGCAGTGAGACCCTGTGTTTCTGTCCCTTCAGGCACAATGACAGAGTAAAACTATTCATTAAAAGCTACACAGCATGGGAATAATGATAAAGAAGCAGCTACAGCTAAAATAGGTTGATTAAAAATCTGTTTTCCAAATGTGTATTTTCCAATAATTGGTTGATGTGATTAAGCCTGCACACATCACTTTATTTATTTAAAAAAAAACAAATTCACACCGATGCCTGAGGTATTCAGAGCCATGTCTGGGTAACATTTACTGTTTAACTGGCTACATTTTGCATAGATAATGGACTTAATGGCAATCCAAAATTATACAGATAAGCAAATTTCAGTGAGTAAGTTCAGAATGAATCTCCAGAAGACAATCGTGCAGTTAGTGGAAACAACACTGGTGACATACTGCTTGTGCTTACATTCTGTGTAGTACATGTGCAATGGCCACTCCGCTTGTCAGGTCGTGCTTGCTGTTGCACGATGGCACCTGAAATGTCTGTAACTGAGAGTGAAGACATTAAAGAGCTGGTCATTAAAGAAAGAAACCTTTCAATGTTTTGACATTTAATGTACAGCAACATTACATTAAACTAAACCAGGGTGAAAACATTACTATATTAAATAAATGAATCTAATATCCCCATTCTAAACAGCACTGTGCAAAAATCTTGAATCATTAGGAAAATGAGTGCAGTGATTTATTGAAACGTCGACAAACATAAATGTAAATTGGGGAAAACGTGATTTATACAATTCTAACAAACTTGAAAATACATATTTGGTATTTGCCATTTGTGAAATCATCTTGAACAGAACAATGCTTTAATGTTTGGTGACTGGAGTCTAGGGAAGCCAATTCATGACTGATGGTGTTGTCTTGTGTGTTTTTCTATTTGGGTATGCTTTCATTGCATTGCCAGGGTGTTTGAGATCACTGTCATACTGATAAATAGAATGATTACCAATTAGATGGTTCCCAGATGGTATTACACTTCTCTGCATTCATAGTTCCATCAATTTTGAAAAGATCCCAAAAATATTGACTGAAAGCCAACACCATACCATACAGAGCCTTCCCTGTGTTTTACAGATGGCTGTAGAGTCTCACTGATCTCCTCTGTAGAGCAGCCTAAATCTGAACAAAATTTTGTTCAGATTTAGGCTGAATTTTTACAGTATAAAAAAAAAAAAAAAAGCAGTAAAAAGAATGAATTTTTACTGCTTTCTAACTCACTCCACCAGATCTGTTACCACCCATTTTAAATTCAGTTCCACTTTGGCATAGCTCAGCCTTCTGTCCTTGCCTTCTTCCCTTAAGAATGGCTTCTTGACCTCCACATTTCCACTGAGACTATTTCTGATCAGTAATCAGTAGATGGGTCAACTTGATGCATCTAATTTTTTCTATTGTTTAAGGCCACGATTTTATATTCTGCTCCTCTGCTGTATATAGTCTTTGATCCTTGGTACATCTTTTGTCCGCGACCTGTTCAGTTTCCTTACATTTTTAAGGACACACTGCACACCATGCTGAGATGTGAAGTTTTCAGCCAACAGCTCTTAGTGAATCACCTTCTTTATATAAATACCATTTTATGCCTGTCAACCTGTGTTATCACTGGGAATAGGAACAAGTTATATTGCTGCTAGTAAAGCCTAAAGAAACAACTTAAAACTGGTTCTCTATTTTGTCTGTGTAGACAACACTAGCTCATCCGTTGAGTTGGGTGTCTTTTTATGCTTGAATAATTCATAGGTCAGTGTTGAGTGGCTTAAAAACACAAAAACATTTCTTTGAGAATGGTCAGATACGAGGACTGGACTGGACAATGAGTAAAAAAGTAGCCGATGTTAAAAGAAACTTTGAAAGACCTTCAGAAAGTCTAAAGAACAATTGCTCAAGATCATTTTTAAAAACTTTCCAATTTAAAGAAAGAAGGGGGATTTATGTATTTGGGGATTTTTTGTAAAGCTGCTCAAGCTTTCTAAACATAACTTAAATTAAAAAAAAAAAAAAAAATACTAAGCAGCAATGGGGGATTACAGCCCTGCTTAGCATGCTATTATTAGTTGGTGTCTTAGTTCAGTCCAAGTCTTCACACGTCTTTGTAGAAAGGAGCCAAACAGGTGGATTTGCTCTGAGCTTTGAAAATAACGTGGCTGTGTTGGATAGCCTAACATTACTCCTTAGGCCTCTCAGCTTACACTAAGCTATTTGGGTTTGTTTTTCTGGCAGTTAATTTGCTGACAATGCAGTCAGTTTGCTAACATGGATAAGAGATAAAGCAGACCACCAGGAGCAAACCTCCAATGTGTTCACAAAGCCAATTAGCTCGGCTGGCTAGTGACAGTTAGCTTACAACTTAAAACACCAAGCGTTTAATTGACCAAGTCAGTAAAGATGCCCCTTATCGATTACGTGAGCCCACAACTTCCAAAAGTAAAGCCGTAATTCTCCACATTTGCGAACACCTGCTGACACCTCTTAGCCGGCGGTTAGCCTTGCTCGAAATGTTGCTACTGTCAAACTTACCCAGGTTAACAGTGAATCACACAGCTTCGCCTTATCCAGACTCATTGTGCTGTCCTCTGTGAAACCCGCAAGAGCTTACAGAGAACTGGGGGGATTTTGTTCTCGAGGCTTGTTTTGGCCCGAAGTTTCTTACTCAGTGCTGACACTTTCCACGTCAGACACTGTCCAGCCGTGGCCTCCTCCTGCTGCTCCTGACAACCTTCGCGTTTCGGCTCCTGTGGGCCTCGCGAGCTTCCGTATTAGAGCGTTTCCAAGACGATGGATTATATTTTGGGTCAGCTTGTCTAGTCGCAGTCAAAAATAGTAATTATCGCGATAATACGCTGTTTTTCTTTTAATCTGCTATAATGATGTTGCTTAAATGCTGACCATCTCCGAGTGTAATTTATTTACCCTTTATTCAGCCGGGGGATGCTAGTGAGCTGACGAATTAGCTTTTAAAGTAGGGTTCAGGTCAAGGTAGCTAGATAGACATGATACAGAAAATATATTAGAATTTTTTTTTAAGTAACTAGTGTACTAGTGATGTTAAGACTCATAATTTCCAACTGTGTCAAAAATATTTCAGTACCCTCAAACTTACTTAATTTGCAAGAATATACTTATTATGCTCTCCATTTAAATTTTACTTCATTGATTTTTTACACTGTTTTCTGTTTTATATATAACCACACTCCTATTTTTCTAAATGAGCGCTTTGCCCCTTCTTTCTGATATTAGTGTGTATCTTAACATTTTAAAAATAGAAAGAGATCACCTCTTTACTACTTGGACTGAGATTCACAAGCATTTAAAGGCAAGAATGCATTTTGCATTTTGAGATTTATGCATATTATTTGTATTATTTTATTTACAAGCACCAAAATGTGTTTGTCCTTCTGGAGCTTTTAATTTAAGAAATTCCATCAACCAATTGTTTTCAATTGCTTGCACATGGAAAACTGTGTTGGATCCCATCAAACTGCTATAGAAGGGATCTCAAATTTGCAAATTTAGGGCCATAGATGGCCACAATGTCTTCAGAGCCTTTCCGTGACGGCTCTTTATCCTTTGCTTGGCACTCACATGCTAGCACGACTGTAATTTCAGGCACCACTATTTAACTATATAAATAAATTAGTTGTCCCATATAATCAACATAACCATGTTCTTTTGTCTAATACATAAACCCCAGAGTCTCAGTGCTTTACTCTAAACTAGTTTAACTTGAGATCCAACCCAGTTATGGCTACTGCTGTTGGCAAGCAGCTTCTAAAAGCCAAGGCAAAGAGTTTGTTGAGAAGTGAGGATGGGTGGCAGGACTCCATCCAAGGACTGAGACTGATGCAAAAGCACTACATCTCCTACTACTTCTATTGTTGTTAACACATTGGTCTTACATATGAAAGATCCCAATTCAAGAAAAGCTAATATACTCCTAGTGTTGGCCCTGAGCCCAGATAAACGGGAGGGGGAGGGGGCATCCTATGTGCCAAATCAAACATGTGGGTCCATCCACATTGGCAACCACATAAATGTACTACTACTATTATTGTACAAAGAAGCTCCTGGTTAATTTCAGATGTCTAAAGTCAACTTTTACAGGGTCAGACAAGGCCAAGTGTTGTTGACTTTGTCTTAGGATGTAATGCTGAAACTGTAGTACTTGTATCCACTTGTAAACAAGTTTACCTGTAATGGGAAGTTATCTGGTGCACTAATTAGCAATATGTTGGCATATTTTACTAGCAACAGCTTATTTATTCATTGTTAGCTGCTGCATTTCATTAAAAAAATTCCAGCAGTGGCTGTCCAGCGTCTCTGCTGAAAGCCCCGCTGATTTATTTTTTTTGTACTATTCAGATTACCTCAAAGCACCACTGGATGGCTCTAGTTGACAAATAGCCATAGAGAACAGCTTGTTGCCCAACTGGCAACACCACAGCCTACAATCCACGCTGCATGACTGCTCTAATACAAAATGTATCCAATAAGACATGCTTTCTAAGTAATGAACACACATATTTTAAAATAGCAGGATAATGGTAGCTCAATTCTTTATATATAGCCTGTTGACTTTTGATCCAGCCTTTGGGAGCGTGTACAGATATTCCTCTGTTTTTGTTTTGCTAAAGAGTGGGAATGTCATGATTGTTTCTAGTCGTTCATAAGCAGGTGAAGTCTCCTTCTGGTATCATTACCATGCTGTCACTCACGTACACCCTCTCCTTGGTACTCTGAAATTCACCCAGTCCCTTTCCGTCTCCTTCCTGCATTCTTAGTCATCGTCACAAATCAAACTTAAGTGACCAATCACAGTGAAACTCTGCCACTGCTTCCTGTTTGCTTTGGCAAACCTAGTGAGTTACTGTGTAATAAGTCCACCGTGCTACTTGAACACCTGCGACGAGATGAAATGTCTGTCAAACATCCGGTCCTTCCCATCCAAAATCAGTCTGGTCACAACACCGCCTTACATCTGGCTTTACCATATTTGCTTGACCAGAGTTCCTGTTTTTATAGATGGGTTTCTGCCCATAGGAATGCACATGTTTACTCATTCCCTTCCCCTGGCTTCTCTTAAAATAACTTAAATCTCAATCATATTAACTCCTGTTATCTCAGTTTTTCATGGTTTTGTTTTGTTTATGTATTTTGTAAAGCATCATGTCACTGGTTTACATCACTGTTTACCTTATTCCCCGGCCGCCCACAGTGATCTGTATCTCCAGTCCCACACATCCTTCAGTGGAGTCCTATAAGAGCACTTGTGTTTTTACTTCAAAGGAAGATGAAGAGAGGACAAAAAAGACAGGACTGGGGGTCTCAAGTTGAGCAACCTTGGGCTGGATTAAGACACCTGGGAGGAAGTGCAGTCCATGACTTGAGGGGGGTTCAGTGGAGAAGTTAGTCACCCACCGAAGGCTCGTTCAGGGCTGACTAATGCTTAAGTGGCAGGAGGTGTGGTAGGGGCTCTGGCAAAGCAAGGCTTAAACAGAGGCTGACTATTTTTGGCCAGCTGCTCTTCCTCCATGCTAATTCCTCTTTTCACCCGTTCTCTCTTTCCTTATTCCCCAGATGTGTTTCCTTCCTGAAAGTCAAAAGGCTTTACTTCTCTTCTTTTCCAACCCTCCACTGACGCACTTGCTTCCCTCTGGGGGGAACTGGGAGGGTGGAGGTGGGAGGACCAGCAGCTAAGATTGAGTAATTATTTCTTTTTTTAAAGTTTGTGGTTTTGTTGTTTGGAAAAAAAAAATGAGGATAGTTCCTCTTTTAAAAAAAAGAAAAAGAAAAAAAAGTCTTAAAGAGCAATGATTAAACAATTTACGACGTTGCTAAGACAGTTATCTCAATTTCTTATGAATTGCAGATCGAAACAACAGTTGTTTCATATTTCCGCTGTCAGTTATTGCTTATTGTTTGATGGTTTGATCTTTTGCCTGTTTCGTTCAGAATGATGTATACGTGTGTGTGTGTGTGTGTGGGGAGAGTTTGCACGAGAAGGTTATTTTCCAAATTCAACTGACAACATGTCCAACTTAATTTAGCACTGCATATCAAGCGCCAGTGCTCAAAACACAGAGTGGACAATGTGTATGGAAAAGTTTATCTTGATATTAAATCGTTAAAATGCAAATATGAGAAAAAAATATATTAATATTCAGGTTAACAAAATACGCATTTCTAGAGCCCCTAAACCTACTCTGTACAGCAGTTCTTTACAATAGCACATTTATCACCAAATCAGCAGCAGAACATAATTACATTGTGTATAGGAAATTTGTTGTTGCATAGCAACAGAAACAGATGCATGTCTGAGACATTTGTGGGTGTGACCCCCAACAAATCAACACCAGGACCCTGCTAGTAGTAAACAACCCGCTGAGGAGTCTAATCAGCCAATCGACAATCAACAATTAAAAAAACAGGAACAAAAATATACATCATAATGAAATATATGGCACATCTCTGTCATAACAAAAAATATGGTCAAATAGTTTATCACCTGCAAATAATAAGTTGTTACAGTTAAGTCTTAGAACAGAAATCGCTATAGTAGTAAAAATATATTTTTGTCATGTGAAGAAATACTGTTTTGTCTCATAATACAACTATTCCTCAGAGATTTTGGTCCATATTAACACGTGGCATAACATAGCCGGTGCTGAGTTTTGGCTGCATATCCATGATGTGAATCTCCTGTTTCATCAAATCTCAAAGTCGCTCTACTGGATGGAGTTTAATTATCAATTATCTCAAACCAGTTTGAGATAATTGAGATTCATCAGACCAGACAACATTTTTGCAACCTTCCATTGTTCAATTTTACTGCAACTGTACAAATCATAGTCTCAGTTTCCTTTTTCTTAGCTGACAAGAGTGGCATCAGATGTGGTCTTCTGCTGCTGTAGCCCATGTGTTTCAAGGCTTGATGTATTGTGGTTTTAGAGATGCTTCTGCATGGACTGGTTTTAATGAGGGTTGTTTAAGTTACTGTTGCCTTCCTATTTGGCCACTCTCCTCTGATCTCTGGCACCAATAACGCATTTTCACCCAGAGACCAGTTGCTCAGAGGATATTTTCTCTTTTTCAGACCATTCTCTATAAAACCTGGAGATGGTTGTGTGGGAAAATCCCAGCAGATCAGCAGTTATTTTGAAATACTCAGATCAAACCACCTAGAGAACAACAGCCACGCCATATTCAAAGTCACTTAAATGACATTTCTTTCCCATTCAGATGCTCACTTTGAACTTCAGCAGATTGTTTAGAGGATGCCACGTTGCGTTGCTGGAAAGTGATTGGATGATTACACATTTATGCTAATGAATAGTTGAACAAAGTGGCCCCTCAGCGTATATGCACATCCATAAGGAGTACAAATACCTTTCTATCAACCTTCTGTACCCACCCCTCCCACCCCCCCCCCCAAAAAAACCCCAACAACAAACAACCCCAGCAACAGTTCTTTAATTAATCCCCCAGAGTAGTCCTTACAGGCTTAGTGCTGATGACTCATTGACGGTAAACCCCATGTCCAGCTGAAATAATGGACATCTTTCTGATGGTTTTGTTATGTTCAGAAATGCTAAGGAATATCCAAGACAAAACAATTTTTGACAGTTTTTTGACAGCTGAGATTGAAAAACTCATCATGTAAAATAAGCAAAAGGGTGTACTATACTGAGATTGTAATTCAAATATTTGTGGAAAAGCTGCATTTCATTTAATTCACTTACATTCAATTTTACTTGTGTCAAGGTGCTTAAAATGTAAGGAGAAATCCTTATATATTAGGAGAAAACATTAGGGAGAAAACCCCCAAAATCAGATGAATAAGCGCTTGGCAACAATAGGAAGGAAAAACTCCCTTTTAACAGGAAGAAACCTCCGACAGAACCAGACTCAGGAAGGGGTCAGCCATCTGCTGTGACTAGTCTGGGGTAACTGAAGGGAGGCAGGACAAAAGACACACTGTTGAAGAAAGCCAGAGAGTATTGATAACTAATGATTAATTGCAGAATGGTGTATAAACACAGAGAGTGAAAAAGGTGAGTGAAGAAGAAAAACTCTGTGCAACATGGGAAACCCCCCAGCAGCCTCGGTCTATTGCATTGCAACCAAGTGAGGGTTCATGGTCACGCCCCAACTACAAGCTTTATCCAAAAGATAAGTTTTAAGCCTAAACTTAAAAGCAGAGAGGATGTCTGTCTCCCAAATTCAAACTGGAAGCTGGTTGTACATAATTGTGGCCTGAAAGCAGAAGGCTTTATCTCCCATTTTAGTTTTCCTCTTTATTGATGTGATATGCCGCATCTAAGATAATATAGGGTCTGATTATTCAAGACCTTGTACATAAGGAAAAAAATGTAAAATTACAACTGGAAGTGTCACATGTGTTGTAAATCATAAAGTGAAGGCGATTATAAGGGCCTAACATTTGGGATACACTTCCATGTCATACATTAGCCATTAAGTTACTGATAAATTGTGAACACCCATGCCTACATGAGAACACGTTGTATGTTGTGTGGCGAGACAAAGAAAACTGCTGCACCTTTAAATCGGAGAATGCCAGCAATTTGCGGCTGTGCCCAGGCATTTAGAGCAGGAATGTGTTGGAATGTGTTGGCAGCACTTGATTTCCCCTGCAGCTTTTCCAGGTGCTACATGGAGAGGAAAACAACAAAACCGCGGAACACAGATGGACAGGCCTCGGATATAACAGAGGGTGTGCAGAGTTTGATTAGAAAAGCCCCTCTCTAGACATGAGGTCACCCATATAGGTACGTGCTGCCAGGACATGTAAAACTGGAGGAGAGAGAGAGAGAAGGAAAAAATAGAGATTTATATCCCTCCCTGCTTTATCAGCTGTCTCCTCCCTCGGTCTTTAACCACAGATTTATGTCTTTGGTAAAGGCAGCCACTCAATAATAGACTCGCCTCAGGAGCACGGTAGGGAGTGTAAATTTCAAAACACTTGCATGGGAATAAACTCTGGCTGTTGAACCATTAAAACGTGTCTGCTTTGATAAGCCACTCTTGAAATAACACATTTCTCCAAAATACACAGCTTGTCAGCTCAGCTCTCAGGTGATTGAGTGATTGTTATGCTGGTGCCGCTTAAAAGCAGCTAATTTTCACTCATGTTATGCAACAGCCTCTAAAATGACCTCCACACTTGAATGTTAACGTGACTCATTACAACTGCAGGGACTGCAACCCCACTCTGTTCTTTTCAAGTTTGCCCCAGTGTAAATGTCAAGCTCCGAGGAGGAGGCATCAGCCGTGGTGTGGTAGCAGAGACCCTTCACAGTCCTGCACTGTATCTGTAAAACAGGTGTGCTCTGCTTGCTTTTGCTCTGCCTGTGCTATTAATTTTTGATTTGCTCCCTTCTTGTGTTTCTGAAAAGTCCCTCTCTCAGTCTCGCTTTCTGTTTCCAAGCCTCACCCTCTCCCTCACACACACATACACACGCACACACGAACAGGCAGCACATGGCCAGCGTGAGTGAGTCATAGTGGACTGGCAACAAGTGCCTCCTCACAGGGAGAGTCCCTCCATGTGTCCCTGTGATTAGGGCCAATCCCCTGGAGGGGATCAGGTGCGCAGCTCCTCCTGGGCAACGTGAGACCTGGTTCCATTGTTTGCAAGTTCACAATGCACTTGAAGGATGAGACAGCAACTTGCACTCCATTGAAACCAGCAGAAACGGATAGTGGGTTAGTGGGTTCTTAAAATCTGTGTCTAGCACTAGTATTAGCACACACTAAAACATACTGGGTGCAGTTGTGGACCTCCAGCTCTGTGAGCTCGCAGACATAGACAGATGTTGATATTCTCACTATTACGATGAAAATGTTCTGTGGCTTTAGCAGGTGTGATCTTTACCCTAGTGGCAACCTGAAAAATGAAGCCATTGCAAAGGTGCCAAATATCCTTCCCTCCTCTTCCTCCTTCTCCTTTAAAGTCCCCATAAACCACCACATTAAAATACCCAACTTCAACTTTGTAACTTGTATGTTTTAAAAACCAAAAGTTGATTTAGCCTCTGTAGATAATTTCCCCTACAATAAAAATATAAGGGGATTTTTTAAGCACTTGTTTGGTTTTTACTAAAGGATGACAGCCTGAGTGATAAACACCAGCAGCTGTAGCTAGCTGCTGTCTATTAAGCCTTACCTTGCTACATTATTTGTATCACACTATTTGTTGCATTTTGTGTTTTTTAATGAAATGATTTAATAAATAATAGATAATATGGGCTGGTGTATAGTAAATAAGATGTGGTTGTCTAGATTTGGTTTGAAAATGTAGTTTTTGCTTACATAGCACTAATTTGCAGTCATCTGAGTCTCTGAAGACACATAAATATATTTATGAATACAGCTCGCTAACCAAGGCTTCAGCTCTTCTGCATATGATCTGTTCTTGCACCAGAAAACCAACATTGCATTGGCCAAAATGCTAACACTGTTGTGAATCAACATGCAGTGGGTTTGCTATCTATAAATTGTAGCATTAGCATGCTAATATTTGCTAGTTAGAACCTTAGACAGTATAAGCGGGATCTGACTGTAAAACTTATGACTTGTCAGTCAGAAGTCCTGCAAGTGTTTTGATACTTTAGAATAGCCAAAATGTATAAAATGGAAGGTTAGAAAGGCAATAAAAAATAAAATAAAATAAAAAAATCAATCTGTCTAGGCAGAAGTGTTAAAGCTAGGATGGTGCCAAAGTCATTAAGGTTCATCCTCTGGGGAACACAAATGGCAATATACCATTTCCTGGGAATTTCATTCATTCATAGTACTAGCATGAATAAAAATAAATGACCGTATAGTCTGAGTTTGGTTTTGAGCTGTATTGGAAATATACACTTGTAGCTGTGATGAGTCCCTGTTGCTGTATTTGTCAAAGTCTGTGTTGCGTTACTGTTTTTACTGTTTCAATTACAGACGACAGCTGCTTTGCTCACTTTTAAACATCAGCTGTTCTTATACACAAATTTTTAGGCCAGCAAATTTGCACGTCTATTTCACTGCTTACAAGGACCAACATCACATTGCTGTCATCAGATGTGTTCTATATAAAAACAGCTATTATTCCATCTTGGAGTGTGGCTAAAAGGAGTTTGAATACGGTGTTATTTTGCGGTCGTAAGTGCAATAATAACCGTCCTGGACTAATAACAGGTTAGAGGAACACTTCTTAAGCCTGCTCCTCCCATCACATGATCACAAACCTGCCAACACACCTCGTGTACCCACGATGAACTGTAACAATAGCAGAACGTGCAGTACTCTTCACCTCTTTGACACCAGCCAAGCCTTTCCTACACCCTGTTTGCTTTTTACAAACATAATTCACACACCCTTTAGCAAAATAGTGTGTCCTACAGGGATGCTGTGTGTGGACTCGGTGGAGCGGTCATGCAGGTGGAGGCTGTCTGGACTGACATTGGAAGGGTGTGTGGTTAACAAGACTGTGCCTGCTGCAAGTCCTGTTATGCCAGTAAAGCTGACAATCAGTGTCAATAATCCAGAGAATTAGAGAAGTTATTACCAAGGTTTATTTGTGTTTGAATCGAGTGCTTTGCAAGATCAGGACTTAAGGTCTGGCTTACATTTTTAAATTTCCTTAAATAAAATGAAAACAGAAAGACGCTCACACACCCTCACACGCACCAAAAGTTGTTTCTCCTCTCCATCATTTCTTGAAAAAAATAAAACAGAATGAATGCAATTTTAGTGACAGCACAATTGACTGAATTTAATGCTCAAATCAAGTGGTGATCCTTCAATTTGCAGACTGCTTAGTTGCAGATCAAGTTGTGCACTCCACTTGCAGTACAGACAGCAGGAACAACAAATGTTTTAAATTGCATGTTAGCACCGTTTTAGTATTGACCACAATAAATAAGAACCTATCAACTTTATTAGCACTGATCTCAAAAACCACGATTCTTGACCGTTTGCTGGGTGTGAGACCAGATCCTAATGGGTTGTGAATGCACGCCAAAAATGTCAACCACACCTTCGACCTTGCACAACTTCCCTATTCTTCTGCTGCACACACTCCCAGCAAACACGCCCAAACGATCCTCACCCTTCTGTCCCTCACTCTGTGTTCTGCAGCCAGCCTAACTTAATTGATGCCCTGCCAGCCTAAATTACACAGCCGGCCTTCGAGGGCAAAGAGATAGAGGTTGTCAACAAGTGTGGCTTGAGTGAAGCCCTGGCTCCTCACCCACAGTGACAATTTACTTGACTCAGCATCACGCAGGCGATGTTTACTGGACCTGTCCACCACAATCAACACTGCTGCGTACGGGCTGACTGTAACTCCACTGTAAACCTCATCACTGCTGAGAGAAACGGAGAACTGGGGGAGGGGGGAGCAGAGAAGAAGGGAAGCTTATCCCCCAAGCTTTGTCCTTCCTCCTCCACATCAGAGCGGATTCAGTCATACAAGCAAGGCAACAAATTAGGCTGCACACATGCACAGACATGCACGCCACAAGCATCCACATAAATTACCCAGATGAAAATGTTAAATTGAAAGCAGCGTAATTTTTAGCACTTGATGTACAGCAAATCAAATTAAAATTCAATATTCGATTACAGACGAAGGAAAAAGTGCTTTCTTGGTAACACTGTCTTGTACTATCTGTTTGTTTAGTACTGAAGTCTCAGTGGTTGGTCATAAAATCTGTCTTTGCAAAGGTGTAAGAGGTGTTAAAGAGGTGAAAATTCAGCTGGATCTTTGCCCATATGTTTGGAAACATAGATATTAGAAGTTACAGCATTACAGCTGAGTTACAAACACAATTAAAGCTGCAAGCAGCGTTGAGAGGGCCCTCGCACCCTGGCGTGTCGAGCCACGCCCAACACCTACACCCAGCAAATCTGATCTGATGTCACACTGATGCTTAAGCACATGTAGGTAGCTAACTGTGTCTTTCCCTTTACACGAATAGATTATCTTTGATTTCTCTGAAATCAAGTAACATTGGAGTGACTTTGACTCATATTTGGGTATAAAATGAGGGATATAATATTAAATAGAGAGATATGTAAGTGTCATTTTTATTTTAGTACTTTTACTGAGATATAATATCTGTATAAATATTTATATGTAATCCACATACCTTTGAGATGTGGTCTCCACTGAAGCCTCTTCTGAAGCTTGTCCTGAAACCTAAAAGTTATTTATTGTGTTAGATGTTTTTTTTGTTTTTGTTTTTTTCCTAAGGAGTTTGCATTTTAATAACTCTAGTAGCAATTTAATGATGAGCCGATAAATATGATTTTGGACCTCTAATCAATCTGTAACTTTTATTAGGTGTTAGGATGTGTTGTGTGCTCAGTCAGTAGTACCCTTATCCTCTTTGCCGTATGAAAAACTGAGTTCCTCTAAACCAGCTATGGTAAGTTTATCCACATTGAGGGAAGTCCCCACCAAAGACTCCAAGGTCTTCCAATGTTTTGGTTTCAGACATGGGTAATGAAGATCAGCGATCACAGGCAGCTAAAGAAAGAACACATAAATACCACTTGAGCAGTCACAAAAATAATGAATTACTTTCAGCCCATATTGTAATATGGTATCATTTTAAAAAGAGACTGCTGACAACATTATCTACTGTATGCCACAAAAAATATCAGATATTTCATAACACTTTTTTCTACCCACTCTGTGCATCATCACGTTCACCTTGTTCTTCAGACAGGGAACTATATTGTTACGTGGCAGGCCCTTCTCAAGCTGGTTGAAATACTTGCTGCATTTGTTGACTTGTGCACTAAACTGCTCCATGTCCAGTTGTTGAAGTGTGCTCTAGCGATGGGTAAAATGAAAAGTACATTTTCATTTAGTTTATAGTATGGATATACTTGCTATACAGTGGAGGAAATAATAATTTAATTCCCTTTTGAATTTGTAAATTGGCTCACTTACAAAGAGATGAACAGTCTCTTGTTTTCATGGTAGTTTCATTTTAATGGAGAGAGACAGAATATCATCCAAATATCCATGAAATTTTTTTTCTTGTAATTGGTCAACAGGTTTGCACACAGGAGAGATTTTGGCTCACTTCTCTTTACAGAAACTCTCTAATCCTCTAGAGATTTAGAGGTTTCTTGACTGTTGTATGAGAACTAAAAGTTTCAGGTCCTTCCATAGAGTTTCTATTGGGATTAAGGTCTGGAGGCTGGATAGGCCACTCAGTAGCCTTAATGTGCTTCCTATTTAGCCACTCCATTGTTGCCTTGGCGGTATGTTTTGGGTCATTGTCATGGTGGATGATCCATCCACAGTGTTGTTCAGTGTTATGGCTGAGGGAAAGAGATTCCAGAGATTTTGTGTAAATGCCCCTGTCCTTGGCATCTCAATGCGGTGATGTCATCCTGTCTTTACAGAAAAACAGCCCAAAGCTTAATGTTTCTCCCTGGGGTTGGTGTTCTTTGCGTCATACTCAGAATTTCACTTCCTCCAAACATGGCAGGTTGAGTTAATGCCCGTGCTTGATGTTGCTTTTATCTGACCACAACAATTTCTTCCAGGTCTTATCTGAATTATTTAGATGTTCAGAGACATGCTTAAGACCTTCTTGATCAGGGGGACGTGCAAGATTTCAATCTGTTATGGTGTAGTGTGTTACCAGTGCTGTTCTTGGTGACGGTAGTCCCATCTGCCTTCAGATCATTAGTAAACTCCTCCCATGTAGTTTTGGGATAATAGCTTTCTCATGATTATCATCACTCCATGAGGCAAGAGCTCTCATGGAGCTCCACACATGGTCATTTGATATTTCTTCCATCTTCTCACCAAGCTTCTTCCAGTCTTGTGCAGGTCTACAGTCTTTTCCCTGATCTCCCTTGATAGCTGCAGTGGTGGTGGAGAGGTTTGAATGGAAGACATTGATTCTGTGGACAGGTGGGCTTTATGCACATTACGAGTTGAGATTAGGAGTATCTGTGATTGATTGCAATCTTAGTGCACACAGTCAATCAATAGAAACCAGTAGTTTGGCTGGGTGTAGGGGATCAAATATTTATTTCACCAAATGGCATGCAAATCAAATTGCAGTTCTCTTTTGTATCACTTTTTTTTTTAGCACACATTGAAACTTTTATGGCTTGATCTAGTTTCTATGAAATATGTTTACATTGAAAGAATTAGAGTACTTTGAATTTCTTCTGGTAGGATGTGCAGGAGGAAGCTTTGGCCTGTGGCTTTTCTATGGAAATCTGGATCTCCCCCAACAGCAGATGCACTTGTGATGAATCAGCACTGATGTCTAGAATTTGTGGATCCTGCACATTAAAATGCACGAGCTTTTAATTATACCAAATATAGTTGAATTAGGCTTTAGTTAAAATTACTAAATAGAAATAGAACAACAAAATTAAAAATAAAACAATCATCTTCTCATACCTGCAATTTAAACTGGATTTCCATGTTCTCCTGTTTGAGTTCCTTTATATCCTTCTTCAGGTAGCTGCAAAACCTTTTCATAGTAGCATCCCATTCTTCCGCTTCCTTTCACATGATATCATCTAACAAGTCATCACAGAGTTTAAGCATGGCAAGAATTTCTGGTGGTGTGGGGACTGAGTGCACGTTGATCAGATCGTACATTTTGCAAACTGATTTCAGCTCTTTGTTAGCAAAACGAGAAATGGAAATATGGAGTTGAGTAAATCAGAAAAAGAAAGCTGAGGAAAAAGAAAACAAGCTGCTGTGTTTTGTTGGTTTATCACATTTAATTGTTAAACAGGAACATCTCACCGTCTCCTCAATCTCATCCAGAAATGTGAGAAAGTCAACCAGCTGAGCTGTAGTAGAGGGACTGATCTGTCCTTCAACTTTGGCCTCACGAACGTCAGTGATTATGGCCTCAGCTTTCCTCTTAGCGAGTTGGGTGAGCGTGTGACTGATGACCTTAAATCACATTTTATGGTCAAAAACTTTCCAAATTTCCAAAAACAATCCACAGTAAAATGTAGGAAAAAACCAACAAAAAACAAAACAATAATGACAAAAAATGTAAATTTCAATGGAATAAGTAATAAGTTAATAAGCACTGCATCCAAATCCAAACTTTCATTCTCCTTATAGATTCTCAGAAAGTGCTCAAACATGTGTGAGTACACATTCGCAGCAGCAAATACAATCTGGAATGGTTTTTGAAGGAGAAAAATACATCAGGGCAATTCAAAGCTGTCAGGCATCTAAGGAAAACAATGCAGTAAAACCACCTGGATGCTTTGCTTGATACTTTGCAGGTAGACGTCATTTTTTAGGTTGACTTTCAAAGAGGGTGCGTTTTCATATTTATTGCCTATTTATATATGCCTTCCAGACACATATAAAAACATACAAATATACAAATAAAATCCCATGTTAATTTCAAATTAAAATTCAACATAACCAGAATAGCTCAATCATATCCAAAAATCTGACAATTTTTCAATGCATCTGAAAATAGAAATACAAAACACAATTTTTTTATAGTGACTCCATGGCCAAAGTTATCTTTTTGGCACAAACATTTTTGTGCCAGACATCGAAGGGTTTCCATAGTCTGTAGCGTGCAAAGAAGGGGATGCATAGCAGCTTGCACTGGATATTTTCCCACTGCTTCACAGTTAGAAATACTGCATCATCATCATCATCATCATCATCACACTGCAAAATCACAGCTTGACTGTCGAGGTCAGTACTGATGTACTCGTGAAGTTGACATTTGAAGGTAGGGTCCCGCTGTATGGGAAACAGCCATCTGGGGAGAGGAGGGGTTGACATCACATCCTTTAAGGGCTGAGAAAGGAAGGGAGAAGGTACGTGTTCCAGTTATAGTGGCAATTATGACAGAAATTTGCTTTAGACATACTTGGAACTACCTTATCACTGTAGACTATATATATTGTTTACTGATTGACTACAGCACTATATTGTTTTTTATTGTAAAATATGCTACCATGATCACAAAATTTCAAAGATCTGGTTACAAATTCCTCAAATTCTTTCTAGCAGCCTCTTTTTTTCAAAGTATGACACACTAGTTACTTTAAATAACTTAAGACTAGAGTACTTTTTGCACTGTGTATGCAATGCTTGCGACAAAAGACAAGGCCTGGAGCACACAATTTTGTAATGGCAAGCTTTTCTAAAATCATACCTCATCTCATACCTGTTGGTCACCGACATTTTTGGTGGATGGCAGAGGAGGTAGGTGGATAGCTTCATGGTGCCGTTGCTTCAGATCTTTGGTTTGAATGACTGCTCACAGGCTTTCAGGCTTTGGAGACTTGGTTTCTTTGGTTTTACAAGTCTCTTTGGCACTGCCTACATTAAAGGTAAGCATAGACCAAACTGGTTTTATTCAGCAAAGACAAACTTTTGAGAATATAAGAAGATCACTACATGCACTAGAACAAACAGCTAGGGACAAAATCAAGGCTATGGTTGTGGGATTAGATGCTGAGAAGGCTTTCGACTCAGTTAGATGGTGATTTCTTTACAAAGCACTGGAAAAATTTGGTTTCAAGCCCAATTTTATAATTTTAATAAAGACTCTGTACAACAAGACAAGGGCCTGCATAAAGATAAATGGGGATCTTTCGGATTCTTTCATCCTGGAGAGGGCTGCCCGATCTCTCCCTTCCTTCCTTTTTGCCCTATATTGAACATCTTGGTCAATTAATACGACAGTGTGAAGCTTTTAAAGGCATCACGATGGCGGGCGGGAAACAAAAAGTGGCAATGTTTGCAGATATAGCATGAAACTTAAATATATAAAATGAAACTTGCATATATAAAATGAAACTTGCATATATAAAATGAAACTTGCACATATATCTTCTTAATATACTTAGTGAAAATGAAATGTGTTTTTATCTCTTATCTTGGCCTTCCTCTTTGAGATGTAAGATGGTATAATGACCCATACCATGTGCTTCAGCTTCTGCTTGAAGTGTTCTCTCAGTTGACATCTCCATCAGTGATTGATAAATTCCCTCAAGAATTTTGCATAATCTCCTCCCAGAAACATTTTGTTGAACATTATTCATAAGCAATAGAAACGTTGCTGAATGAATATATGATCTTCAAATTGACGCAATGCAGAATCCAAATTATTTGTACCATTTGTAGTTTTAACAGCTATTGCAAAATAGTTGTCACAAAAAACAAAGCTCTACAAAGTACTGACATAGTTCATCTGATGAAATTTTGTAATATAAATAATATTTTCTTAAACGGCATTCCATAATTCATATATATGTATATGTATATATATATATA
>NW_024582406.1:1584496-1600022 GCF_018398535.1 Haplochromis burtoni | reverse complement strand
AAATAAATTACAAATGTTGTATTGTTCGATACATATGCGTACCGAACCGAAAGCACTGTATCGAACGGTTCAATATCGATACGAATATCGTTGCACCCCTAATATATATATATGCACTGAGGGAATCTTGTAACCTTCCTTAATTCAAATTCAAGGATAAACTCTGTGAAAACGAATTTCCTCCTGCAGTTATTGTATTTATTTAGGACCTTACCAATAGAAGTGAGTGACACTCAATTTATGGAATGGGATAAATGGATATCCTGTTCCATACAGCAGGGGAAAAGACCTAGAGTCCGCTTTTCTGTCTTACAATTAAGAAAAGAAAGAGGGGGAGCAATGCTCCCATGTTTAAGGTATTATTATTATGCTTCACAACTAATCCCCGTGTTACACTGGTGTAACCCAGAGTATAAAGCCAATTTGAAGACAATAAAATTTGGAGTGACCTCACATTTTCCTCTACAGGTTGCAATTACTGATAAGGGACTTGCTGACCAATTGGTAGGCCTTGATCCCTGGCTAAATCACACTCTGAAAATATGGCAGAAAGTGGTAAAGACGTGAAATTAGTGGTATACTAAAAATCTTTAGGTGGTGTGCATATGACACAGACTTTCAGCCAAATAAAATTGACAAAAGATTTAAACTTTGGATAAATAAGGGACTAACAACATATTTCTCATTTTTACACAAAGGTACATTACAGAGTTTTCAGTCCTTGTGAGTTAAATATGATTTGACTTGTAAGGACTGTTACCTTCCTATCAGCTTGAAGCAGTCTGGCCATTCTCCTCTGAACTCTGGCATCAGTAAAACATTAACATAACTGCCACTCCCTGGATTTTTTTAGACCATTCTCTGTAAACCTGAGAGATAATTGTGTGGGAGAAATGTCACGTTCTGGTCCTCGGTTTGATGAGATCTCCCTTTAATATATCTTATTAAATTACATTTTTATTAGTTGTACTAATGCAACCTAGCTAGTTAATTCTTAGTTAGTCAAAGCCAAGTTGTGGATTAAGAGGCAGTATCAGTTTCTCACACATGTACTTTGTGTTTTTTTTACTACCGTCATCACATCCACTGTATGTATCAAACACTGGTGCTCCACAGGGGTGTGTACTGAGCCCTCTCCTGTACTCACTCTACACCTACGACTGCACGGCCACTAACAACTCCAACATCATTGTGAAGTTTGCGGACGACACTACAGTGGTGGGTCTTATCACCAATGGTGATGAGACAGCTTACAGGGAGGAGGTCAGCGCCCTGACCCACTGGTGTCAAGACAACCATCTCACCCTCAACGTCGCAAAGACAAAGGAGTTGATAGTGGACTTCCGGAGGTGCAGAGAAGTACACACCCCCATCACCATCAACGGTGCTGCTGTGGAGAGAGTGAGCAGCTTCTGATTCCTTGGTGTACATCTGGCTGAGGATCTTACGTGGTCAGTACACACAAACAAAACAGTGAAGAAGGCGCAGCAGCGCCTCTTCTTTCTCAGGAGACTGAAAAGATTTGGCATGAGCCCCCGCATCCTCAGGACCTTCTATCACTGTGCCATTGAGAGCATCCTCACTGGATGCATCACCACCTGGTATGGCAACAGCACCGCCTACAACCGCAAAGCTCTCCAGCGAGTAGTGCGGTGCTCTGAACGGATAATTGGAGGTGAGCTTCCCTCCCTCCAAGACATCTACAGGAAGCGGTGCCTGAGGAAAGCGGGGAGGATCATCAAGGACTCCAGCCCCCCCAGCCATAAACTGTTCAGACTACTTCCATCAGGAAGGAGGTTCTGCAGCATCCGGTCCCGTACCAGCAGACTGAGAGACAGCTTCTTCCACCAGGCCATCAGACTGCTGAACACGTCATAGACACCTCAGCTTCACTACTGGAACTTTAACATTATGCACTCCATACTGTACAGTAATGCCACTGTTTTGCACATGTCTCAACTCTGTATATTTTTATGTATTTTATTTTTTTACTCTCTTTTATTTTTTAAATATTTGTACACACACACACACACACACACACACACACACACACACACACACACACGTAGAAAAACATTTAGTATACACATCCAGAAATTTTTATTTTTTTTTTGCATATACTATTATATATTGTACATATATTTATTAGTTTCAGATTTAGCCATTCGTATATTTTGCCTGTTTATATTATTGTATTTTGCACAACTCTGTTGCTTGTGAAGCTCGCACACAAGAATTTCACTTGCATGTGCTGTACCAATGTACCTGCACATGTGATGTGACAATAAAAGTGATTTGATTTGATTTGACAGGTGCCATCGAGAGAAAGTGTATTATCAATTATTAAGCAAATAATCATAAATTAGCAGAATGTTAGCATTTAAAAAACATTTAGAAGCTTTAAAATACTTTTAAAAAATGATAAAAAGTTTGTTTTTTTAGAAGAAAGGGTTAATAATTATGGTAGCAGATTAAATCCATTACTACCTATTTACTGCGGTAAATAGGTATCTCGAGAGCCAAATTAGTCAAAATGACAATAATTGGAAGTAAACATACTTTCTGTAGATGAGTTCTGATGTTTTATGATAAACAATGAGCTGCTCCTTAACAATAGTTCTTCAGTTAACTGCAGTTTTGGTAGTTAACCAGTAAAGCAGGTAGGATGTGCAGTCTTGTCTAGCTCTCTCTGAGACTTTGACATTGTTGCTAATTGAACTAAATGAGTTAAATATCTACCCTGACAGAGAGGTTGGGCGTGCATGATTTGCTGAAAGATGACAACACTGTCAAGAAAATTCCTTAATAATAGGTGATGTGAAATTAAACTTGCTGGAAAAATGCCATTATGAAATTAAAAGAAGCAAAGAAACCACTGCACATCTGAAAGAACAACCCCATGCACCCTGAAGACAAAATTGCCCCAGAGAGGATGACTGAGTGGTGGATGAGATCACAATAACTTCATGAAGCATCTGTGGGAAACAAAACATTAGCAAAAACAGCAGGAAAAAACACTGCTGGCAGCATCCAGGAAATTCAGGTCAAAGGTCACTACTGAAGGAAGACCAGGAAGGACGTTTTCACGCCACTGACCAATCGAGTCATAGGCAAGTTGGGGGAACGTGTAGATGGAAATCTACACGTTCCCCCAACTGTCCCTGAGTCTGCTTCAGCAGGAGCTCTCCTTTGAAAATGGAGTTCTTCATCCCTACTGTCACCAAATGCTTGCTCCCAAGGCATCTTCAAACGTTCTTTTCCTAATATCACAGTGCCCTGAGATAACTGTTAGGTTTAATGTTTCTTTTTAAATGAAAATAAATTGAACTTGGGCAAAATAATGCCACCTGCATTTGCATTATTTGCTGATGATAGCAGTGAGATGTGGTTGAAAGCTCTAAAAAGCTCGAAAGTACGCCTCGAAAGTATGCTGTTCTATATTTGGAATCTCAAATAACCGTTTAAGTGCTTTGTAAACAGTATGTTTGTGCCTCGAGGCATCAGAAATGTCTGCAAATGCTATAGAGGTCAAACAAAAAGGCTTATAAAGTTGCCAAAGTGGTTTAAAACAGTCAGGTCTATTGAAATCTCTTTAGGAAACATAAAACTAAGCAGCTCATTTCAGCTGATCCCCTTATCCGTTTTAGATTAACAGTGAATTAATGCGGCAGTTGGTAAATCCAAACCCTCACCAGCATAAATCACTGGTATAAAAGGCCCGGTTATGATGAGGCACAAAGACTTATCTGTTTCACAAATGAGCACTCCAGCTACTCAAGCCCTCCCCCGCACCGCTAACAAACTTTCACGTCTGCCTCACATAATTAAACACGTTTGCCGGATTTGCCCCTACCGAGAGGGATGAAACAGTCCCACAGACAAACATTAACCCAGGCCCTGACCCCGCAGCTTGTCAAGAAGATGAACGTCTGAGACTGGAGGGAAAAAAAAAACAAAAAAGCAGCATTCCATTTCCAGTAAACCAGGAAGGGGGAGGGAGAGGGGGATTTTGGGAAGTTTGGTGAGTCATCACTTTTTCTTTTCTGCCGACTCTTCCCCCATTTGGCATCGCACCGCGGAGTTTGAATACCTCCACGGCAGATTGGCCCATCATGCTTTGAATGACTCCCCTCTTAAGTTTTGACAAGTGCCTTGTATTGTGCGCTTCTGGTAGGGGGCTGCAGCTGTCGGCACGGCTGTCAACCAACGCGAGAGCTCTTTGTCGGCGCCGGCGGATGCCTCGCTTTGAAACCCGAGGAGATAACGAGGCTTACAGTGCTAGGAAAAAGAATGTTAAAAAAAATAAATGATACAAGCAAGAACTTGAACCTGTGCTCGCTCTAACGCGCGTTCCTGTTCTTGTGGGCGTGCGCGTGTGAGTGTGTTCGGCAGGTTTTTAAGCGATCGGGTCAAATGCAGTGGGTGAGATGAGTCAGTGGATGTGTCTGACCGTGCACAGAGTTTATTACTCGCTTAACTTCATCTTGTGTGACAATAACATGCTGATGAAGGCTTGTAAAAATGATGACAGTGCTTAAAAATAGGAGCTTTTGCAGCAGTTTCAGGAGCGCACCATAATGGAAAGTAGTGAAAAAAATCTTGTGGAGAAAACCACAGCTTTTATTGCGCTACTCTCTTCTCCTATTTTTTTTATTTATTCCTTTTGTGTGACCACTCAGTCATCGTCAAAGCCCTCTTTCCCACTAACTGATCGTCGACATCATTTTGTGGTTGGGGACTCTCCCCAGCTGGCCCCCTGCACACCGCACAATAACACCCTCAAAACCTTCTATTAGGGGCCCTCTAGCGCGAGGGACCAAGCTCCTCTCTCCCCTCCACTCGTTACACACACACGCACACATAAAAGGACATTTATCACTCTTTAATGACAGACTTCACAAAAGATGATGTCACCAGCCGCAACACAACAACGTACAACAAAAGGGTGACTGCCCCACTCTCCTCTCAACTGGACCGCAGTGACCTCACGTGATTGATAGGCCTCAGTCCTACTTACTAGGGCTCTTTGTGCTGCTGTGGTTGTCATGGTATGTGGCACATGGGGCCTCAGCGCTGCTGCTGCCGCTGCCGGTGCTGCTGCTGCTGCTGCCGATGACTAAGAGTGAGTAATCAAAACAGTCGTAGAAACTGGCCTGCCTCACAAAGATGGTTGTTACCATTAAAATGTCATCAAACACTTGATATAAGGCCGTGTTTGTGCTTGCGGATAAGCGTCTATCGCCTTTGTCAGTTGTGGTATGCTGCCAGGCTGTTTGTGTTGTGTCTGTGCAGTTAGTTAAAAGCACTACGTGCGCACAGGCAAAATATGTGGCTTGAAATCTGAACATGTGTGTGTGTGCTCTATGTTAGCCGGTTTAGATGTGACATGTTGGTCTTATTGGCTTTGTGTCACCTGTCGGGTTCCATTAGCAGACATGCCAGTTGTTGTCATGGGGAGTTTGTCCATCATCAGTCCCAATAACACACTGTATTCATAACAACAGCTTATATGGTGCCCCAGCTTCAAAATCCCCTCTCCCTCTCCAGTGTATCCACTTCAGAGAAGTTATAATAAACAGACATAAAAAAATACCCTTTACACACACATGGTACCAGCCTAAGACTTCCATCCTGGCAACAGTTCCCCCTGGGCAGTCCCCAAACGCTGGCAGTTTGATCCTTCCAGTAGGATCTGGGGCTGTGATTGAATGTCCATGCTCACTGGAAAACCTTAAAAAGAAGGCACTGAGAAAGCACCCCAGATTTCTGAAACTCCTGAAACTAACTCTGACCTCCAGTCAGATATCGAAACACCTCAAACTATTATTGATCAGGTCGCTAAGTAAAATATCTCGACCATTTGGTAAGTGGTTGCTGGCAGTTGAAACTGGTAGGGTGTTGCACTGAAAAACCTCCATGCGATTTCTTTGGTTTTTAGAAGGGAGTGTTTATTTTGTTGATCAATCATTTTTGCAAACAACCTTTTTTCCTGATGAAAACAAGACGATAAGTTATAACTATGTAAAAACTAATGGGCGAGGACAAAAACTATGATGAAATGTATTCACCCAATAAATCTCAGTGAATAAAAACTAGATGAAAATGTTCTGGAAAGATAATATCCAATCAGAACTAATTCATTTGTGTAGAAAGGCGGGATGAGTTTGGAAGGGATCCAATCAGATGTATTCTCCCTGTACAGTAAGCCACAACTTTTACTTTGAAGGTGAGCAACCACTCTCCAACTGATTGGGGAGTAAAAGTACCAAAGGGACCAGTGGTTGCTCTGTGAGGCCTTAGCCGTCTCATCCTTACCCAGAGCTCCTTGAACATAGACTGACTGGTAAATTGGAATCTTTTCGCTTCAGCCCAGCTCTCTCTTCACCACAACCATCCATTAATTCTTTTACCATCACCAGAGAACAAGACCCCAGGAGGCCTGGAGACAGCAACTCTCTGACAACCGAAAAGGAGCAATCCAATGTTTTTTTGGCAGCGAACAATGACCTCAAACTTGGAGGTGCTGACGCTCATGCTGGCCTCTTCACACTCAGCTAGAAACCGCCACAGTGCATGCCAGAGGTCATGTTCTGATGAAGCCAAAAAATCCCATGTCATCTCCAAAACAAAGCAGAGAGGTGCTTCTGGGTTTCTGTTACTAGACACCATACTCACCCTGTGAAAAATAAACTTATTTTAGTAGAAATAATTTAGATAATGTTCTCTTTATGTCACAGTTTGTAAGTCTGCACAAATCCTGTCCCACAGCAGTTACTCACGATCTTCCATCAGTTTCCAGTAAATGTAAATAACCTCAACAGCATTTCTTTGAATGAGTGTTCTTATGCATAAACACACATATTTAACAAATACACTCATCAAGACTTTCCGTTTGAAATATATACAATACATTTATATATATGTAAAAAAACAACAACAACCTTTTCTGTGGTTTCCCTTCAAACGGGTGCGTTGTAAGCTGACTCACTGGCTCAACTACAGCAGATTTCCACTTCCACTTTGGCCCGTTCATCTGAGACGCTGCAGAAAAGCAGAGAGACAGCAAATAGTAATGGAAGGAGGAAGAAAAGGAGATCTGGAAGCCATTAAAAGCTGGCAGCTGTAGCCTGGAGTGGCTGATTCAGAGGACGAGAGAGAGGAAGAAAGAGAGAAGGAGGGCACGCCACATGATTGCCATAATGATTGTAATATCTGTGCATGTGTAGGTCATTAATGTAGAGCCTTGTGATTTAACAACAGGGAACATGAAGACTGTAAAAAGGCATTTCCAAAGGAAGTCTTTACTCTTTAAATCTCATACGGCTCTGCCTGCATTTCCTCTAGGGAATTATAAAGTCTTATCTGCTCGTGTTTATCCATCCTCTCCAATCAGATGTCTTTTTTTAAAAATCTCTTCCTTCCTCTCTCGAAAGGTTCACAGCTACCACATGAGCACGCACGCACGCACACACACACACACTCTCTCTCTCTGGCAACCACCGCTGTGTCTTTACTGTACACAAAAAGGAGAGAGAAAAAGAGAAATGTAAATTGTCCATGTAGATGGGATCATTTGTTAAACCTCTCCCCAAAACAGGGGCTGTCCAATTATATCCTAGTAACAGTAACCAGGCACAGCAAAGCTGTCAAGCTTTAGGTTTTCAAAGATTTCAGCAACTGTGTCTTATTTCAATCATCCATTCAAAAAGACATCTGATAAATGGTAACATACCTATGCTTATAACATGATATTTCTCGTGATAGAACCGACAGTAATGGACCAACTAACAGAGTGTTTTCTGGGCTGATGCTGAAACTATTTTTATGAAGTATAAATTCATGATATTATCATATACAGCGATATCCTTCATGCACTCTGGGAGTAGTCTGGATTTACAGTAAAGAGAGAATGAATGGGTCAGTTCCAGTATTTAGTGTTATCTGTTACAAAGCAGAGTGTACCATCAGATTACTTTTTCCTTGTGGAGGAAGTGATGGCTGTAGCTCAGGAGGTAGAGCAGATCAACTATTAATCTCTGCTAATTGGAAGGTTGGTGCTCGAGTCTGCCAAATATCCTCAGGCAAGATACTAACCCCAAGTTTCTCTCTGATGCATTAAAGTGTGAATGTTAGATAGAAATCACTAAAGCATAGAAAAGGTGCTTGAGTGCTCAGGTAGAGTAGAACCAGTCCTGTTAACTTGTAACAATTCATTTTTAGTAATCGTGTAACAAATGCCTTTATACAAAACACCATCTGTTTCTATTAAACTGTTGCTGCAGTGGTGAAATATATTCAATCCCGTGGGTGTGTCAGTCAGCATGTTAAGGTCAGACAGTGGTATTTACATTATTTTGTGTTGGAGTGATGCTGTCAGCTGTTAAGGAGCTCTATTTTATATTTTGATAATTCCAGAAGCTTGATGAAAAGAAGAATAATGCTGATGCCAAATTTTCAAAACTGCAAGAGCTAGTTTTTAGTTAAAGCTGTCACTTTGAGAGAAATTAATCATTTTGTTGTTGGGAATTTGCTACCAATATCAGTTTGCTATGCAATAACATAAAGTCAGGGCTATCAGGGAAAAGGTAGGCTACACACCCTTTGCACAAGATAACCAGGCTGCACCAGCTAAATGCAAAGGTATGTAACAGATTCCTTTTAAATGACAGTATTTTTGTGACGCAACAAGTCACTTCTAGCAATATATACTGATCAGGCATAACATTATGACCACTGACAGGTGATGTGAATAACACTGCTTATCTCTTCATCATGGCACCTGTTAGAGGGTGGGATATATTATGGAGCAAAGAAAAAAAAATCCACAAAGTTGATGTGTCAGAAGCAGGAAAAATGTGAATTGTGATGACTAGACATCTGAGTGGGAGCTTCCCCAAAACTGGAGCTCTTGTGGGGAGTTCCCAGTCTGCAGTGCTCAGTATCTCACAACTTACAGGACTTGAAGAATCTGTTGGTAACATCTTTGTCCAGACACCACAACATGTTTTGATGTTAATCTTCTACATGTGCTGCAGACTGTGCTGAGAATATAGTTAGTATTGGAGTTCAAGGTTAACTGTGTGACGACCCTATTTCTAAATTTAAAAACGTTTTTATTAATATGGGATATACATGAAAACTATTTGCGATGAGCTGTGATCAGTCAATATATTGGTTGGCTTAGGTTAGCACAGCAGTTCTGTGAAGTGCTATTTTAGGCAACTGAAAGTCGGTCTTAGCTTATGGTACCTAGCCAGAGCTGATAAAATCTATTAGCAACATTTCTCACTTGCCCTGATAGCATCTTCAATAATCATCAGCTAACAGTGAAAAGCATGCCTTTGTTAACTGAGCGGAATAATTCCCCCCCAAACCATTATCATGTGTCATAGCAGTAACTAAACTAAGCAGGGCTCTCATCCTGTAACAATCATCACGTACATTCAACTCCGAGACTGATCAGTAAGCATAATCCGGTGCATCCATGTGAGTCAGGTTAGTGCCAGGAGAGGAAGTGCAGCGGGTTGCCATAAATAGAGAGCAGACAGATTCCAGAGGAACAATTCCAACTCTCCAATATCCTGTTCAAAAAGCAGCGGGTTAGCCACCTCGTATGATAGGGGACTCTGGGTTTTCACCCATGACTCACCGATGCGACTCACTCACAAGGACCCACATCGCTCGACTCATCCCAGATTCAAACACATAATCTTGCATATTCAAATAAGGGGTAAAGCTAATATTGCATGTTATGTATGTACATATGCAAACAAAATTATATAAATACACACAAAATATGGATGTGAGTCTTCATAGTGATATCAGTTTTTGTGATCCAACACAGTGACAGTCATGGATTAATGGAGAAAATCGTAAATGTTTGTTGCAGGTCTGCCATCAAAACTACAAGAACTGCACACAGAACAATTCCTTTATTTGGCATGCTATCTTCATCACTATCTCAACTCAAGCCACTGCTTTCAGCCTGGTTAACCACTTTGTTCAGTGGTGTGCAACATTAAAAGCTGGGTCAGTCCCATTTCATTGGACAGTATCTACTTTTTAAATGTGCACAGTCAGCTTCTCTCCACATGGCCGATTTTCAGTTAAAAATCAACTGAATGAAGTACTTCTCTCCCTCTGCACTTTTTTTTCACCTCTTTATTTTCCCATTAAGTTTTTTTTTTTTCCTGTTTCTCTTCACCATCTCTGGTGGTCTGACATTAACACTGCGGTGGTCAGACAGCCATGTGATCCACCAGGTCAGCAAAGGGAGAAGGCAGACACTGACTGGCTCACAGAGCACACATACAGAAAGAGAAAGAGAGATGGGTTTCCACCTGGTATGAGTAACTTTGTTATCTAGGAAGAAGAATATTTATGCCTCTCAGAGTGAAAGCTAAAATAAAAGCCACAGTTGTAGCTGTGGTAGAGTAAGTATGATCTGTAGATACGAATAACATGCTTACTTTACATTCTGTAACGATTAAGGCTTTTTAACTTTTTGATGTCATACAACTCAAACTGCAGATACTTGAAATTTGAGAAAATCCAGATTTTTATTTTGAAACTAGATGGACCTGATTAAGATCTTGTATTGAGCTCTGGCTACTAAACAGCATTAAGTGCATGGCCTATATCATAAAAAGTCACCTGGGCCCTGTATAATCACAGCAAGGCCTTAGTTCGTGTTGCTGGGTCAGGCTTGTCCTCACCGAGTGTTTAACTCCTCCACAGCTGGAGGGTGTTGGGTTCTGGATCTCTTATTTGCTCACATAAGGGTGGGTGGTGCAATGTGTCACAGAGGTATCACCTATTAGTCCGGGTGACGGGAATGATCTGCATCCTTTTTTACACCTTGTCTCATGTGAGAACTCATATTATCGATAGTGGGTTGACGACCCTCAGGAGCATCTGGGACAGCCCCAACTAGTGATTTATTACCCGGGACTCTCCACCAGTTGTTCTAGCACTGTAGAAGCCTGTTGGATGAGAGGCGATGCATCCTCGATAATCTCAAGAAGTCCAGTTGTCTTCTTTTCAAGCTCTCAAGATCTCATCTTTGCTTTTTGCAGATGATGCACTTCTGTCAACAGTGACCTCCAGCTTGCATAGATTACATCGTAGGGTATCAGAGGGCCCTGCAGTCAAGTCAATGGCATATTTGAACACAATAAGAAAGTATATATATATATTTTTTTGTTCTTGTGATGGGGTGTTCCTGGTCTCCAGTGGTCAGTATTTATCCAAAGTGGTCAAGGAAGGAACGGTGATGAACCAGCGACAGGGTAATGGGTCGAGTGAAGGTCCAATCCAACAGACGAGCTAATGTAGCTTAAACTGCTGAAAGATTTAATGCTAGTTCTGACAGAAAGGTGTCAAAATAGACAGAGCATCACAGTTTGTTGTGTATGCGGCTGTATAGCCGCAGACCAGTCTGGGTGCTCATGCTGACCCCATCCACCATCAAAAGCACCAAAGATGGGTATGTGATCATCAGAAAAGGACCATGGAGCAATGGAAGAAGGTGACCTGGTCTGATGAATCACATTTTCTCTTACATCATGTGGATGACGGGCTATGCGTGCATCATTTACCTGGAGAACACCTGGATGCATTATGACAAATTGTGATGCGTTTGACAATCTTCTGCTGGGAAACCTTCGGTCCTGCCATCCATGTGAATGTTACTTTGACATGTACCTTAACACGTACCACCTAGCTAAGCACTGCTGCAGATCATGTACACTCTTTCATGGAATCTGTATTTCCTGATGGCTGTGGCCTCTTTCAGCATGATAATGGACCCTGCAACAAAGCAAAGATAGTTCAGGAATGGTTTGAGGAGCACAACAACAAGTTTGAGGTGTTGAGTTGACCTCCAAATTCCCCAGATCGCAATCCAATCGAGCATCTGTGGGATGTGCTGCACAAACAAGTTCATCCATGGAGCTGCATCTGGTAAACAAGAAGATTTGGCATTTGGGATAATTTTGGAAGGTTGTCAAGCATAGGACTTTCACTCAAGAGACTACCTACCACTGCTACCACTATAAGATGGATGTAAGACTTGCAGTGATTCATTTCTGTTGCATGAAATTTGGTGGAGCTGCACAGATTTTCAGAACAGGTTTAACAACATGGCTGACTCACCTTTTTATGGCTGGTATTTACTCTCTTGATTACAAGAGGAAAATTGCCACGATAACCGATGATAAACTGCATTATAAACGCTTCCAAGCGTCCTTAATGCTTTAAGCCTGGGGTTTTGCAGGTGTTACTGAGCATTTTAGTTTTTTTTTTCCCAACAATGACACATTCAAGCTTAAGGAAAACAGAATCCCCCAATACTGCAGCTATATCACTGCATCCTTTTATTTTCAGTACAGTTCCGTTTACGTCAATAAAATAACATGATCCCCTATGAACAAACACCTTTAAGCAGTGGGAAGAAAGAACTCCACTTGAACAGTGAGAGACCTTGGGCAGAACTGGGCTCAGCGAGGGACAGCCGGTTGGCAAAAGAAGAGGAAAAAGAGGACCATGAACAACAAACAGAACAAAACACAATCTCTTGAAATATACAATATCCCCATTATTTTTGACCTAGAATATCTCTGTGCTGTTCTAAGAAGATAAACAGCATATTTGTGCGCCCAGACAAGAGGTGCACTGATGACCCTGAAAAATGCTTTTATTACAGCGCTTGAATGCTTTGGATGATGTAAGCTAGTCTGAATCATTTTAAAAGGACATTAGGAACAAAACATGCCAAAACAAAACATGTTAGTTATATGTAAAACTTAATACCAGCCACTTCAAAAAGTATTCAGATTCCTTTGGTTTCACGCACATCTCATAGATGTGTAAACTTATTTTCAAATGAATAGAACAGGCATTTTTTTGTTCAAAGCCCCCTTTGCTTTCACACTCCTAATTGTGGTCATTTGCATCTTGTTTGCTTTAATCAGTCTTGAGGAATTCAGCAGAAGAAGATTCAAAGCTGCTCGGGTTCAACTCCATGTCTGCGCTTCCAGTTCTATTTCCTCACAGTGAATATATAGGTTTAGGTGCATGAATAGATGTGACAGACTGCTTGCTACAAGTTTCAAATCTATGCCAGTAGATTTGCATATACTGTTCTGGCATGAACTGAAACCAGCAGCTTTCTGCAAACACCATTTGCAGGCAGCCATCCAGAGCATGGAAGAACATTCAAATATGAAGCATCAATCAATAAGTCAATAACTTTATTTGTGCAACACCCAAAGCATGGTAAGATCTTGCATAGATAGAAAGATTACAAAGAAAAAGACAGCAAAACGAGATAAGACACAAGTGTATAACCACAAACTGCACCACAAGGCAGCAAGACATGTCGGTCATAATGTTAAGGACTTTTTTTTTTTTTTAATCAGTCACTCATTGCAGCATTTCTTGAGAAAATTGGGAAAAAGAGCAAACTATTGAGAAATATAAACACTCAGCCGCTACTGACTTCGACTACAAAAATGCCGCAGTTACGAAAGAGACTGGTAATCTCCACCTGTTTATGTCCCTTTTCTTTCCAGGTTAGGTTTTAGCTGCTCGCAAAATAAACACTGGAATAAAAGGATTTCAAATGACAAAGAACAGATCAGAAAGCTACGATAAGATGACAAAGCTACTGACAAAAGGAGTGTCTTGAAAGTACACTTAGTATGTTATATCAAATCTTTCCAGATTTGTGTGATATGTGTGAAACTGGAAAGAAATGCTTATGGGAGTTTAAAAACAGCATTTTTTTTTTATTAATTAAGGTTTATAACTCAAAAGATGTGTACTGAGAATATAACCTGGAGACTAACTTTGCAGCTCTCACTGCTTTACACACTTGGAGCACCTCTGCTGTTGAATGTTGAGTGTTTTGAAAGCGACTGGAAACCATGCATTGCTTAATTTTTCATATGTTTTTCTTTTCTTGTTAATGTTTGTATCGTTAAAGAAAAGAAAGAAGAAGAAAAAACGCTGAGGGCTGAACTGAAAAGCAGCCGGTCTGATTGGTGATGGGTCAGTAGTCAAAGAAGCAATCATACCTGCTGACATTTAGAAGGTGTTGCCATCTGTTCAGAGGCTGTATTGAATAAGAAAGTAGGCAGGAGTCATTGAAGCACCTCTAATATGTTTCTCCCTTTGTCATACACCCTTCCAGTGGTACAATGGTTACGTTTCAGGATTTACTCTTTTCTTCTTTTTCTAATGTTGGCTTTCTGTAATGTCAATGAGGAGTCATCTCAGGAACACAGGTGTGGCTGTGAGCACATCACCCCCAACCTTCTGTTTGCTAGTGGCAGCTATTCAGAAAACAAGATACTGTCAACATCTGGTGGTCTGACATCTGGTGGTCCTCCAGGTCAGCGAAGGAAAAAGACAGACATTAACTGGCTCACAGAGCACACGTACAGAAAGAGACAGGGGGTTTCACCTGTGTTGCCCAAGTTTGTTATCTAGGAAGATGAATATTTATGCCTCTCATAGCGAAAGCTAAAATAAAAGCCACAGTGGTAATGGCGGTACAGTAGCTACACGAGTCCACAAGTTATCTTGTATCTACAGCTGCAAGATAACTTGCATACATAACATTAGCATTTCTGTAATGACTGAGGCCCTTTAAGCACTTTAAGTATCTCTGTATGTGTAAAGTGAAGCTGTGGAACAGACTGACATCAGCATGACTCAGTTAAAAATGTTGTTCAAAGATATGTTTTTTTTTTTTTTTGCAAGGTAAACACTATGTAAGCATACAAGTGTATGTATGTGTATGTATATATATCTGTAAATATGCGTCTCTGGGTGTGTTACTGGGGTTATAAAACCAACTATATGTAAAGAATTATAAGGGAGGATTTATGATTGGATAAAGCATTAACAGGAAGATGATTATTAGTTACCAAATATCAAAAAGGGGTGGGATTAAATGAGCTAATCCTTCTTCCTACTCCTTTTTTGACCATGTTACCGTATTTATTATGATTATTATTTTCCTTATAAACAAATATTTACCCCATAAACCCAAGTCATACAGTACACAGCAAACTAGTTCACCTGCAATATTGTCTCTGACTTGGTGTAAGTCTTTGATTACGGTTAATTTCCAAGTATGGATCTTTGTGAATTGTCAATCATGCCAAGCTGTATTAGTATGGTTCTCAGATTAAAGATACACAGCTGGAAATCAGCAAGGATTGGACCCCTTTAACACTTGTCAGCAGGTTTACTTTAATAATAATAACAATGGATTGGATTTATATAGCGCTTTTCAAGGCCACTATTCATTCACTCTCACATTCACACACTGGTGGAGGCCACAGCTGCCCTGGGGCAGACTGACAGAAGGGAGGCTGCCATATCGCGCCATCGGCCCCTCTGGCCAACACCAGTAGGCGATAGGGTAAAGTGTCTTGCCCAAGGACACAACGACCAGGACAGAGAGCCCGGGGATCGAACCGGCGACCTTCCGGTTACAGATACGCTTCCCAACCCCCTT